>NC_041385.1:825344995-825354636 GCF_002162155.2 Triticum dicoccoides
CTGCCACCCTGGTTAAACCTTTTTCAATGGAAGAACTTCACGCAGTTGTTTTTGGGATAGAGAAAAATAAAAGCCCTGGCCCAGAAGGATTACCAGTTGATTTTTATCAACATTTTTGGGAGACTGTCAAGTGGGATTTGATGAAACTCCTGAATGATTGTCATGAAGGGAAATTAGATATCTCAAGACTCAACTATGGGATTATTACCCTTGTCCCAAAAACTGAAGATGCTAAACAAATTCAGAAGTTTAGACCTATATGTCTATTGAATGTTAGCTTTAAGATTATCACTAAAGTCTTGATGAACAGATTAAGTAGAATCATCAAACCTATCATCCTCCCCACTCAGACTGCTTTCATCAAAGGGAGATACATCATGGAGGGAATTGTGGTCCTACATGAAGCCCTTAATTCTATACACCACTCAAAACAAAGTGTCGTTTTGTTTAAAGTGGATTTTGAGAAGGCATATGATAAAATAAAATGGCCATTTGTTTACAAAATGCTAAAAATGAAACAATTCCCTGATGAATGGTGTGATCTGGTTATGCACACCATGATAGGGGGGCAGGTGGGGATTAAGGTGAATGATAGAATTGGACCTTACTTTAAAACATATAAGGGGCTGAGGCAGGGAGATTCTATGTCAACATTACTTTTTGACATAGCTGCAGATGCTTTGGCTATAATCTTAGATAAAGCCAAACATGCAGGTTATGTTGGGGGGCTGCTAATTGAATTAGGAGATAATGGGGTGAACATGCTGGAATATGCAGATGACACCATTTTCCTGCTCAATGATGATGAAGATAGTGCCAAAAATCTAAAATTCATTCTCACAACTTTTGAGTAGATATGTGGGCTAACGATTAACTTTCATAAAAGTGAGGTCTACCTTTTTGGGGAGGCCAAAAACAAAAGTGAGATCTATCAAGAAATATTTACTTGTAGTAGGGGGGAGGTTCCATTTAAATATCTAGGACTAGCTACCTGTTACTAATGTGAGATTAAGGAATAAATTCTGGAAGAGTATGACTGAAAAAATAGAAAAGAGGTGTGCTTGTTGGCAAGGGAGACTTTTAAATATGGCTGGGAGAGTAACTCTAGTCCAGGCTTGCCTGACAAATATGCCTATGTGTATGATGTCTTTTTACCCCTTGCCAGCGGGGGTTAGGAAAAAAGCTGACTTCTTCAGAGCCAGACTAGTCTGGCAGGAAAATTAAGACAAGAAAAAATATCATCTAGTCAACTGGAAAACGTGCTATTTGCCCAAGGATTTGGGTAGTTTAGGAATATAGAATCTGGATTATATGAATAAAGCCCTGCTAGCAAAATGGCTTTGGAAGTTAGAGACAGAAGATGGGATGTGGGTTAGAATTCTTCTGAATAAATATGTTAAAGTAAAATGTATATCTGGAATTAAAAAGAAACCTGGAGACTCCCAGTTTTAGGGGCCCTGATGCAGATCAAAGACATTTATTATAAAAATGTGAAAAAGAGATCGGGAGATGGACATAACACTTGATTCTGGGAAGATTGGTGGGTAGGGTCCAAACCACTGAAAGAGGCCTACCCAAGCCTTTATTTAGCTTAACCCGTGACGTTTCGGTGGCCCAGGCCATTGGCATGGGATGGGGGGGGGGGTTTAAGTTTAGAAGAAATTTATCTGAAGACAAAAGAACTCTATGGGATAGTTTGAAAACCAGATGTGAGGAAGTGAGAATGCATGCGGGCAAAGGTCAACCACTGTGGATGTTGACAGCCAACAGACAATTTTCAGTGCGATCGCTATATCAACAGTTAGTTAAAACATATGTGGGGTTCCCACACAAATTTCTTTGGAAGGTAAAAATCCTAGGAAAATTAAGATGTTCTTATGGATGATTACCAGAAAAAGTATACTAACCATAGATAATCTTGCAAGAAGAGGGTAGAAAGGGGAGCAAAGATGTGTATTCTGTGGTCAAAATGAAAACATAGACCATCTTTTTTTCTCTTGTTCTGCTGCAAGGTTACTTTGGAACTTGATAAAATGCTCATTCAATCTAAAAACAGCCCCAACTGGGTTGACGATTGCCTGGGAGCGTGGATCAGAAAATTCAGGCTAGAGGAGAAAAAACTAGTGCTAGTTGGAATGTCTGCAATTCTTTGGGCTATATGGAAATGTCGAAATGATTTAATTTTTCGAGATAAAATGATCACTGATCCTATCACTACAAAAAAAGACACTTCCATGATGATACATGTTTGTCACAATAGGTCACGATTTCTGTCATGCATGTACATCGATGAAAAATTTATGACAGAATCAAGATAGTCATACCTGTGCTGTCGTAGAAGTGTTCCATAACATTACCAAAATTATCATCACGGAAGTGTCCACTTCCATGACTATAAATCGCGCGTCATAGAAGTGCTTTCGTCAAGGGTGACCGACACGTGGCATCCACCATAACGGGACACTGTTAAGCTATTGGGTCCGGTTTTGGATCTGTTAACCCGTTAACAGCCCAGACCAATGGGAATTTTCCATGTGTAAAATTCTCATTGGCCGGAGGAAACACGTGTCGGCTCAACGTTCGGACAGATGTCATCCACTCATTGGACAGAAGGTGCCTATGATACGTCGACACATGGCACGACCCAACAGAGGCCCATTCCGGTGAAAAGGTTGGCCCGTTTGACTTGGTTAAAAGGTAACGGGCCGGCCCACGGAAAGCCTGTTAACGACATGTTCGTATATAGCCCATTTACAGCCCATTTACTACCGGCCCGTTATGGCCTATCAGAATTAAGCCCAGTAGCTTTATCTGGGCCGTCCAATATGATTCCAGCCCGTCGTAACTTTCGGCCCGTGTATGGCCAATGATGTCTTTCGGCCCTTTGTAACTCTCGGCCCATTAAAGGCCCAGGATGAAACTGGCCCATAATGAACAGTGTATCGCTTTATACCCATTAACGGCCCATTATTCCGTCGGCCGTTTCCAGCCCGTGTTAACTTTCGGCCTTCTAAGGGCCCATTTATTCTTGGGATCATTTCTAGAATTCGGTTAGATACGGTCCGTTACTGGCCTGTTCCGTTTGTGGGCCAAATACAACCCGTGGTTACATTCGGCCCGTTTGTGTCCCGTTAACCCGTTGGGCTGTTTTCACAGCATTATCAAATACGGCCTTTTAACGCCCCGTTATGGTCCACGAATAGCACGACCCATGTTTGGCGAAATGATTATACGACCCGTAGAAGGCCAATGGATCCTATGGCCCATAGAAGGCCCATGGATCATACGGCCCATAGAAGGCCCATGGATCATACGGCCCGTAGAAAGTCCATGGATCCTACGGCCCGTAAAAGGCCCATGGATCCTACGGCCCATAGAAGGCCACGGATCCTACGGCCCGCAGGAGGCCCATGGTTACAACAGTCCGTGTGTTGCCATGATTGTTGTGGCCTAGTTACCAAAACTAGGTTATTGAGGCCACTAAAAAACGTGGAAAAGGAACTGCAGTGACTACAAGCAAACAACTAAACAATACGATAAGGAAATAAATAAGCAAGCAACTAACGCTAGCCTATTATAGCTATTGCACATATTACATCCACTGGGCATCAAAGTTCGCCACCAGTGCAAATATAGGGAACAAAGCAGCATATTACATACACTGGCCATCAAAATTGGCCACCAGTGCAAATAAACGCAGCAGCAAAACAAGTCCATAACTGAAACATCTTCAGAAGAGCTCAAGAAACATTATCCTGGGTATCCACCATGCAAGCTTATTAGCTTTGTCCTGTTTGGCGCTAAAATCCTCCAACGCTTGCTGTTGCACCAGAAAGTACGCATCTGGATGCTCCAGGGACTTCCGCAGTCCTTCCGCTTCTTGTCGCAGCACAACTGATCGATGTCTTTCAGCTTGTAGTTGAGACTCAAGAAACCAAACTGATTCAGACAGTGATTTTGAATAGCTTGTGCAAGCAGTAGTGGCCAGTAACTCAAACAGTAAACCAAGACAGGACCTTGAGGTTGCCTCACTGTCTTCAAGATAGTTTTCCTTAGCTATTTTATCAGCTTTGTTGGAGACCAACAAGGATGTCTCATGATCCTGAAACTTACACTACTAGGGAAAAGCCTAGCAGCAGCGCGGGTTTGGGCCCTCTTAGTAGCGCGGGTACCGGCGCTACTAATAAGGCGCTACAGCTAACGTATAGCAGTAGCGCGTGTTGACACATGCTACTGCTACACATGAATAGCTGCAGTGCTGTTTAGAAAAGGACGCTACTGGTATTATCTGTAGCGCCGTTTTGGTGTAAGCGCTACTGGTAAGTCGGCGCTACTGCTAAATCCCCCCCTCGCTACTACTAGTTTTATTAGTTTTTTTCCCTGCAGATTTGTTTTTTATTTGTTTTGCATTTGAATAGGCTTTATACAATAATCTTTAGCATATCATCCACATACAAATGTAATCATAGCATATACATACAATTAGTCTCATCAAATCATGTCATCATCATAATCATCATCCAACACAAAGTGGTCTCTCGTCATCAATCTCGAAAATAGCGATACAAGTCTCGATTACTTGCAAATACATCGTCATCCATCTAAACAATGATATACATGAGAATAGCTATCACTTTGAGTACATGAGTTCGTATCCCTCTCTCGCATTAGCGTGAACCTAAACTAAGTACTGCGTGTCGCTCGGAAACCGAAAACCGGTACACCTGGGCCTGACACTCCGGCCACTTGTCGTATATATACTCCTGGCGTAGCACTTCTTCGCCATTTATGATCTATGCACCTGCATCGTCACATGAGTCGATGATATGCAACATATATAGTTGAGCAACACAAAGAGACAGACTTGGCAAAAATAGAAACAACATATCATAAGCATAAATAACAAAGTTCATCGTACCCAAATGACCTAACTAGAGTGATTTTCGCTAGTCGAGGAGGACGGTTTAATTACATCACAAATAAAGTTTCACCGTGCATAACTCAAAATTTTGTCATAAAAGAAACTATGGACTAAACGGACACATTGCCATATATCGACAATCACTCCATCATGTCGTGCCATCCATCCAAGTCAGGGAGATAGTCATCGAGCTTTGTGAAAGGCTTCATGTCGAGACGCTGAGAGGCTATCCATGTTCGGACGTCTTCCCGCGACATTTGTCCTTCTGCATGGAACATCCCTGTTTTTCCGACGACCTCATTCATGATGATTTGGGCAAGTTCGCGCTGAATGTTATAGAACTCAGCTCGAAGTCGATGATCCTCGATATCTCCTATGTCCTTTGCCCATTGCAGAATATGGGCATCGCTAGATCTAGGTGCCATGTGAAGGTTCTGGTGATCCCGTCGGTACTCCAGCATGTGGTGTAGGACATAGAATCCATCATTAAGAGAATCGTTCGGTTGCTGGATGCAGCAGAAGTCGGTCTTATGGCTGAAGGCGTGCCTGCCGCCCCTTTTCTTCTTGTCCCTAACATCTCCACCCCTTGCTTGGTAGTAAAACATAGCACTGTCGAGAACATCTTTGATGTGGGTGTAATCCTTTTTGTGAATGTTCTTTGACGAGTCCAAGTAAAGAGCGTGGGAGAATCGGGGGTAGAGGATGATGAGGACGGCGCGCCCGCCGCTGCGCAAAATAAGTACACCTCAAATTAATTAGCCTCCACCGTGCAAATGAATTATTGAAATCGAAGGAAGGATAGCAGCGCGGATGACTTACACGGGATGATAAGGCACGAGAATCGCCTCCTTGTCCTTATTGGCGAGCATGAAACTGACGATGTAATCCCTCGTGTATTCACGATGCTGTGCACAGACTCCCAAGAAGGCCTCGTGCATGTAGTACGGGTCAGCGACACAGATATGAGCTATCTGCTCAACCCCAATGATGTAGCTCATGTGCAAGGCATAAAGGCGGACAAAAGTAAAATCCAGCTTCTTCATGTGAAACATGTCAAATATGTAATTGAATCGGAGGAAGAACTTATCCGCGGGGAAGCCCTTGACGTACGACATTTGCTGCAGAACGTTAACCACGTAGAGTGGGTATCCTGGATCTTTCGAGGCGATGAGGCCTTTCTCTACCCGCAGCACATCGTCATGAAGTCTCCTTAGATCGCCGAATCTGGCCCGTAGCGCTGTTTCAGGTAGGATTGGTTTACCGGGGATATGCCATTTATCCGCATCGGGGATATCTACACGGTCCCGAAGCCGAGGCTGCTGAGGTGGCTGGATCATAGAATCAGCTTTTTTGCCTTTCCTCGCTCTCTTCCTAGGCTTCTTTACCACCGGATGGTCGTCAATAACATGTTGAGACGGTAATTCAGGCACCGACTCATGATGCTCAAACCCTGAGGAGGCGCCAGTATAGACATACTGTTCAGCGCCATCGTCATCCTCATCCTCATCCATGGCGACGTCATCAGCCTCTAATGGAGCCACCTGCTTACCCCGTCTGCTATCACCCAACCCGACACCTGACGCTAATTGGGTAGGTGGGGTGTTGATGTTCATACCTTGCTGAGGCTGCGTGCTCGTGGGTGTGCTCCCGGCCGCCTCCAGACGAAGCAGACTCTTTGGCCACAACAGGACCCGCCCATTGCAACAATCACCAAGCCACCGCGGGGTCTCGTCGTCATCCCCCACTAGTATTAGAGGAGGCAAATTCTCGTGGCCCGGTTTGACACTGGCCACGGAAACCTTGAAGACGTTCGGGGGGATTGACCGGCTGTGGAACAATGGTTCCTTCGGCTCCATTATCATCCCCTTCCCCACGTCCACCTTCTGTTCGCTGATGGTGTACAATATGGTGCACGGGGTTTCATCGGCCTGCAAATAAAAGTCTGCGACGTGAGACATCCGAAAGGCAACGAAAACGGGAGATTATACATTTATATTGAAGGGGGCCGGTGTGGAAGATACCGTGAGGGCGTCGAGCTCAGCCAAAGAGGAGGCACCACCGAGCACATCCGGTGCGGCAGCCAGTGCGGGAGCCGGTGCGGGAGCCGGTGCGGGAGCCGGTGCGGGAGCAGGTGCGGGAGCCGGTGCGGGAGCAGGTGCGGGAGCCAGTGCGGGAGCATGTGCTGCCAAGAAGTCAGCAAGGGGAAAGTCCTCTGCATTTTTTTTGGATTTTCCCTTGTCCAAGTGTGAACGCCCATCACCAAGGAAGTAGATATATCTGCAATCGCCTATTTTGCGGCAGCTATCGCTGTTGCGACTGTCTGAGATGATTTCTTCTCAACCACAATCTCAACCTTCTTGTCGATGCTTTCTTCAGTTAACCTCCGTCTTTCCTTTCTCTCCTCCGTGGTCTCACGGTAGTACTTCTTCCACGTGGCGCCGTCTCCGACACCGTGCACGCGTCCATACGACGGTCGAGTATCCACCGGTTGTCGTTTCAATATGTTTAACGCCCGGTTGAATGGAGTGTCCCACTTGGGCCTCGCCAATGCCTCAGACGGCGAGTCGCTTTCGGCCGCAATCCGGCATTGCTCTCTCTGCAAAAGGCACAAGGATCGTTTACAAATATGACTAACGTGTGCAGTCGAATTGATCAGAAACTAAAATTACCAGCAGTCTCATGAACTCCGTATTGACCGGTGTTGTCTCATAAACCTTCTTCAGTGGGTCCCAACGGTGGCGGGCCCTCAGGACGTCACGCTCCTGCGGGACGGTGAAATCCGCCGAGGGGTCTGGTATGCCCAGACTCGCGGCTTCCGCGTCCTCCTTGGCCCATTTGGACCTCTTTCCGCCGTAACCACGGCTTCCGAGGTGGTGGGTCCCAATGTTCCTCTTTTGAAGCCCCTTCATGTACTTAGACTTTTCTTTGGCAGCTTCGGCCTCGCAAGCCTCCTTGAATATTTGAAACTGCTCTTCCGTGATTGTCGGACTTTCCTTTACAATCTCGGAGTAGGGTTCCCCGTCGTTGATCTTTGCTTTCTCTCGATTTTTCCAGGCAGCCAACGCGTTGCTAAACTTGGTCATGGCGTGTTTGTTTATCTTCTTCATTGCCGGGTCATTGTCTGGATCTTCATAATCCTTCTCATTCCGGCCCGGGAACAAGAATATCTGGTGAAACTTCTTTAGGAGGGAGCTCCTCATATTTTCTATCTTCTTTAGATTCTCATCGTTGATGGTGGCGGTTGTCCGTATGATGCAGCCTATTTGATTGCCGTAGCACGCGCGTGCTTCCTTGGGCGCCTTTGGCTCAAAATTGCCGTTGTCCACCTCCGTGACCACCAGTCTAGTAGTCCTGAGTTTGTTAGGAACCCGTTGCCTCTTCGCTTTCGGTGCTACACCGGATCCGCTCCCCGAGGCAGCACCGGTCTCAGTGCCGATCTCGATGCCGGTCTGAATCTCAGCGCCGGTGTCAGTCTCAGCACCGGTCTGCGTGTCGGTCTCAGTCCCCGACGCCGGGCCCAGCAACAACATTTGTTGATCGTCGGTAAAGCTAAAAAATTCGTCTGCCGCCCGGTAGACGTCGTCGCAATCACTAGAACCCTGTCCTTCATCGTTGCTAGCCATGTTTCCTATGATTAAATCTAGTCAATTAATTCTAGACCTAATAAAATGAATAATGACATAAAAAGGACTATTGTTTTGCAGGAATGTTGACTCCTTCTTGGTGCGGCAAATCCCGGGCACTCGATATGTCCTAGTTTGTAGCACAAGTCATGCCGAAATTCACGGGAAATTTCGGCATGACCTTTGCTAAAAAGTGGACAAATCGAGAACCTGAAATTTGCCGGAACAGAAATGAATGAACATTCCGGCAAAACATAGGCCACTCAGCTGCATCATTCCCTGGAAACAACAAAGCCACCACTTGGGCACAATCGAACAACTTCAATGAAAAGATATAACATGACCACTTCAATGAAAAATAAAATTTGCCTAAATTCTTTTCCTTGAAAAATAGTGGTCTTTTGAAAAATCAAAAACCTTTGCCAAGCTACTTAACCTAGCTTCTTAATCCAACGAACCTAATTAACCTACCTATTTAACCTAGTTAGTTAATCTAGTTTACCTAGATAATTAACCCTAATTAAACTAGTTAACGCAGCTAGTTCTCTGTCAAAGCCTAAAATAAAATTTTGCACTAATTAACATGGATAATTAACCTAATTAAACTAGTTAACCTGACTAGTTCTCTGTCAAAGCCCTAACTAAGTTTTTGCACTAACCTAGATAATTAACCTAATTAAACTAGTTAACCTAACTACTTCTCTGTCAATGCCCTAACTAAATTTTTGCCCTAACCTAGATAATTAACCTAATTAAAAACTGGCTAACCTATGCATGAGAGAGAGAGGAGGGGTGGGGGCTTACAGATGATGGCTCCGGTGGTGGCGACGGAGGCAGTGTGGTGGCGAGGGAGGCAGGGGCGTCTCCGGTGACGGCGAGGGAGGCAGGGGCTTCTCCGGTGACGGCGAGGAAGGTGGCGTCGACGGCGGCTCTGGTGGCGTTGACGAGGCCGCGCGGCTTCGTGGCGTTGGGGGCGGCTCCGGTGTCGTCGACGGTGCACGGCTCTGGTGCGCGTCGTCGGCGGCGGCGAAGTGTGGAGCGACGAATCGGGGAGACGGCGGCGCACGCGGGGTGGGTTTGAGGGATTTGGGGGAAGT
>NC_041385.1:825355195-825432387 GCF_002162155.2 Triticum dicoccoides
TTTTTGGCTAAGTCAAACTTAGCGGTAGCGCGTTTCGCAAAATGCGCTATAGCTAAGTTAGCTATAGCGCTTTCCTCAAAACGCGCTGCTGCTATAGCTAATTTCCTATTGTGTTTCTATAGCGGGGGTCTAGGGCACGCGCTGCAGCTACGTTAGCTATAGCGCCTCTTACAAACAAACGCTGCTGCTATGCCTTCCTCCGATTTTTCACTTTTTCGTTTATTTTGCTTTACATTTTATTTTTCCCTTTCTCCTTTTTCTATTTCTTTCATTTTCATTTAAATTTCTATTTGTTTATCATCTTATTTTATTTCCGTTAGTAGTAGCGCCCTTCTCTGGAAACACGCTGCTAACTGTGCTCTAGCAGTAGCGCGTTTCGGTTAAGCTCGCTACTGCTATGCGTAGCCTAGCATTCTGCCAATGGGAATATTAGTAGTAGCGCTTTTTTTTAAACAGACGCTACTGCTAAGTTTGTTTCTGTAGCGCGGTTTTTAATAGCTCGCTACTGCTACATAGCACTAGCGCTGTTTTTTGAACCGCGCTGCTGCTAAGATTCTGTGTATAGCCTTTTCCCTATTAGTGTTATCTACATTACTTCCTTTATCATTGCTTAATAAGGCATTCTTCCCCAATATCCTGTCAGCATTCTAAAAGAAGAAACAAGCAGACACATAACAGGTGTAGCATGTACTAGTATATGACACTCATTTCGGTGAACCAGTTCATTAGTAAGGTGGACAAGATTAAACTACCAAGTCTTCTATTGCCAAGTAGTACATTATAAAAGCATCAAACAAACATATATCTATGTCCTATGGTCACTGCATTGTCTTGCCAAATCAAAATAGAGACACGGTTCAAATCATATCAGTTCAAGAGAAAGTAGCACTGAAAGAATACAAAGCGTGGGAAACTAAACGGCACAACAAGATTTTCGATGGGTACCACGGGTCTACATGTACAACAACACTATTGGCCCTGTTATGATGCTAGTAATGGGCATGATATGAGAAGTCAACTGTATACACAATTGAAATTGAAATCAACATAGCTATTTATAAGAGCAAACCTGTTAAAGAAACATGTGTAAGCATACCTGTTGTGCCATTGGAGTTTCCATTGGATAGTTCAATTTAAAAATAAGTTTGTATGAGTAAATACAGTGATACAAGAGCAAAGCAGTATGCACGATAGCAATGGAATCTTAAATGAGAACATATGTTCTTCAGGTTTAAGCACTTGTTCTACATGAACAGAGTACAGTAAGACGCAAGCATATAATACTTAAAATAAAATGAGCTCATAGAGCTTACCACATTCTTGGTTCAGGACCAGTAAAGAACAAGGCGTTCTGAGTCATCGTCCAGTAAATGTGTCTCAGGAGAACGTAAGGGAATTTGATGAGTTTCTTTGCCAGTGAAGTATGTTTTCTTCAGGTAATTCCGATACTACCACCAAGCATTCTTGAAGATAGCAGAGGTATTAGCACAGGTTACCTCATCGTGAGTTTCCAAATCGGTCCTTCTCTATAGAGAAAAATGGGAAAATTTGCTGTATTATAACCATCATGGAGGTAGAATGTGTGGGACAAAGCAAAGTAATTGCCATGAATAACATTACTTACACATAACTCCTGGACAAACACCTGCAACTGGCATTTTCCTTCATCTTCAGTATAATATTTCCATGATGGGAATATACGCACATAGGATTTAATAACATCTAATGCGATAGATGCTAAACTATGAATGGCTGGTTGTGCTTCCTCCACAGGAATAGGTGTACTAACTGGTGGAGTTGGGGTTCGCCGTGGTAGTACTGGCGGTTTGGGCACTGGAGCTGCCTTACTAACTGCTCTTGTTTGGGAGCTCTGTGGTGGAGATGGTGCTCTATCAACAAGAATTGGGTTACTATCTGCTGGGGTTGGGGTTAGATTGGGTGAAGCTGGTTCTCTGTCCATCGCAGTAGGGGTAAAATCTGCGAGAGTCTCGGTTATGTGTGGTATGGCTGGTTCTCGTGCATGTACAACCGGCGTGATATCTCCACCAAGAGGTAGCACTGTTTTATTTGAAGACCATGTTTTTACTCCACTAGATACTGCGATCACCCGCTCCAATTCAAATGGCTGATAAACAGGAAACATAATTGAATGTACAGACATTGTATGAGAGACATATGCAATAGATAGTGTGGAAAAAAGAGGGCATTAAATAATTAACATGTATATCGTTTAACTAAAACGGATATCATGACATAATTTCACATATATGATGTCTATCTAAACTGGATAGCATAGCATAACATAATTCAAAGATATGATGACTAACTAAACAAGATCACATGACATAATTCACATACATGTTATCTAAGTAACCAGGATCGCATGATTTAATTCACAATGTGATTTATATGCTAAGCGTAGGGCATTCGCATATATGATGTCTGAACTAAGAACATGGTGTTGAATATTGTGTATATGATGTCTAAACTATGCAATGCAAGACACCATATGCATGATATGAGCAGTAGAACCGTGCCAAGTTAGAGCATACACCTCGGTGGGGGAATAGGACTGGTCATCTGTCTCTGAATCCATCTCTGAGGAGCTATCGGGACCCAACAAGAGATCTGCTTCGACGTGTAGCACTGTCTGCTCTGAAGGCCTTGTTTTCACTCCAGATTTTTCCATCACCCACTCAAATGGTTGATTCACAGGAAGAGTAGTTTAATGTACTAACATTGTCAACAAATGGAAATTTAATGAAGAAAAGGATGGGCTAGATATCATTCAAATATATGATGCCTGGTTAAATAGGATGGCATTGCATAATTCCCATATATGATATTGAAACTAAACAGGTGGCATTACAGACATGTCTAAAATAAGCAGATGACATATATGATGTCAAAAGTAGGCACTGCAAGGCAACATATGCATGATATGACTAACATCATCATGCCAAGTTAGAGCAAACACCTTGGGGGGTAAATAGGAGTGGTCAGCTGCGTCTGAATCCGCCTCAGAACAGATATCTTCCTCTGGATTACAATCTGGAGAGGGGGGGGGGAGGGTTTGCCATTGAACCTACCATGGATCAATGTCTGCATGACATTGTATTACCGCGCAAAACTCTTCTCTTTTTCTCTACATGTTCACCATGACTATGTGCAATATCTGACATGCATACAAAAAAATATAGTGAGATTATGTAAGGAGAGCATGTAGAAATCTAGAGTAATGTAACAATCTAGAGTAATGGTAACAACAAGTGGATGGATCCAAAAATAATGATAGCAGGTTGATGATTGCTTTAATTTAATAAAAAAACAGATGATGATTGCTTTACTATTTGTTTCCCACCCAAGATGAACAACATAGGCATACCCTAGGTGAACCAGATATTAGACAGAGATATTATTCATTGCTGCCTCGATATGTGCCCCACAACTAATTTAGAACTCAAGTTTGAACATCAATTTAGACCTGACTTGGAGTCTAAGAGGTGAACATGACAATAAAGTAGCAGGTAATATTAAGCAATGCATAACATAAGCAGAAACAAAAGAGTGCGACCTCTCTTGTGGACCCGTGTACTCCTCAGGTTCATCTGCTGAGTCGATGATGGTGATGCTATTGCGGTGGGTGCCGGTGGCAGGGAAGGAGATTTGAGGCGGCGAAAGACGGTCAGGAGTCGTGATGTCTGGTTTGGTGGATGCTTCTGTCGATGGAGCAGCTCAGGTGAGGTGGACGACGTCGCGGAAGGAGCAGGACAAATAACACAAAGTTTTCTTCGACACCTACCTGTAACTGACGTAATTCTGTAAGGGCTCATTTGGCTTGCATGATTCTAAAAACGTAGGGATAGGAGGAAAAACACCGGAATAGGATAGGAATGCACATGGGAAACAGAGCATTTGTGAACACATGATTTCTGTCAACTTGGGTGTTTGGCTCATAGGAAAAGGAGGAGAGAGGAATGCAAAGAAACATGGCCAAAATAAAGTGAAACCATATGAAAGGGTGTACAGTTAGAATGTTATTCTGCTACTAATGCACTTGGTCTTGCTTTGATGCATAGGATTTTGAAAAGTAGGTCCAGGTGGATGTTTTGCTCCATTCCCTTCAACAAAATGCATGAATAATTGAATAGTAGAGTGCCATAGGAAAATTTCCTATTGCTATGTTTTTCCATTGAACCAAAATAGCCCTAATGGATCGACATGAATGTAGAGTAATAAGTGATGCAACAAGTGTACAACCTCTTTGCCGTAGCCCTGTCGACCTCAACATCATTGGGTTGGTTGCTGAAGAAGTTGAGGCAGAGGTGGCTGTCAGAGTTGTGGAGGAAGATCTGAGGAATATGTAGACGACGTCCAGGGCACTGCTCTGTTGTGATGGGTCGTTCCGTCGTTGGAGCAGCTCCGGTGAGCCGTAAGATGTCAAGGCTGAAGCAGCACAAGAGGGACATCACTAATCTCAAGTGGGATTCTAGTAGCATCTCCAATAGATGATGTAAAATGCATTACCAAAAAGTGATAGATGTAAAATTTACATCACCAAAAAACACCTGACTACAACAGATGAGGTAAAAACTGTTGACTCTGAACTTAACTGCCGAAACTGAAATTTACTGTGGAATCTGAATGTTACTGTCGAAACTGAACGCAATGGTAGAAGAGAGGCACTTCACATGGGATAGTTTAGGGAGGGCCTGCAGTTCATCTTCAACCTGCACCCCCCTGAGCCGCCTGCCACCACCAGCCGAACCCCGCGCTGCCTCGCCGCCCCGAAACAACTCCCCACTGCCGGTCCGCCGTTGCCTCGCCGCCTCGAAAAAACTCCCCACCGTCGATCCGCCGCCACCCCGGCCAGCCCTCTAGCCCCCCGCACACCAAGCTTTTTCTCCGACGATCCCCACGCCACCATCCCACCACCGCGCCCCCACCACCGGCGAGCAGCACCCCACCCAGAACCCTAAGATAGATAGTAGGGTACCTCTCCGGTGAGCCCCCTCCCCGCTGCGAGTGGTTCTTCCTTAACTTCGGCGAGACCCACCACCCCCTGAAAATCGACTGACCCAAAAGTCGGTTCAGTCAACTGAAGTGTAGCTAAATCAGAGCAGAGCAGCAGCGCGAGCGAGGGGGAGAGCAGCAGCACGAGCGAGAGCCGGAGCAGCAGCAATAACGCGAGCGAGCGAGAGCCCTGGTAGTAGCAGCAGCAGCGCGAGCGAGCGAACGAGAGCCGAAGCAGCAGCAACTGGGCGAGCAAGCGAGCGAGCGAGAGCCGGAGCAGCAGCAGCAGCAACAGTGCGAGCGACAGCCAGAGCAGCAGCAGCAGATATGGCTGGTATGGACGCTGCCGCCGAAGGGGCCTCGCACTGGGAAGAGCCGCCATGGAGATGTCGCTCGCAGCGCCGGCTTTGAGGTAGCCGCTCCATGGGGGTGCGGGATGGAGCATCGTCGGCGCCAGGAGGTCGAGTTAATGAGAAGGTGAGATGCGATGAGTGTACAACCTCTTTGGTGGCGTCGAGTAGGCCTCGGCTTCGTCCGAGGAGTCGTTGAGGATGCTGCAGTTCCGGTGGAGCGGGTTAAGGCGACGCTATGGGGATGGAGCAGCCGCGATAGACGAGGCGATCGCCGGAGCAGCTCCTTGGAGGTGGAGGACGGGGCGGCTGAACCGGTGGGACGACGGGATGGACGACGGATCCTCATCCAGGGAGGCGGACGAGGGACGTTGAGCTATTGCGGTGGATGACGTCGTCGAGGAAGAGGCTCCGGCTGGGCAACGGTGAGGTGGCGGACGAAGGAGAGTGTGGTTTCGCGGCTGGAGCGGAGAGGTTATGGCGGCCAGATTTCGAATGGCGAAAAGGAGGCGATGGGAGGAGGGGGGAAACCATGACTTAGGGACACGCTTGCCCAAAATGTAGGGTGCGTTACAAAAGTACCCCCACCGATTTGAACTAGCGGCCCTTTCGGCTCAGGGTTAGAAGGGGGATTTCGCGTGTCGGGATTTGGCAGCTGGAGGGAGTTTTCGCGCGCGTTGTAATTTCGGGATAGCAAGGCGCGGGTTGTGAAGGTGCTAGTTTTGGGAGCACAATATCTGAATTTTCGGAAAATAACAAGGCGCGGGTTGAATTTTAGGGACAAGCCTAACGTGTAATATTGTACTTGTACGTACCAAATCAATTCGCACTTCCCTCAATGAAAAAAACGAAAAAAATAAAAACTATTCACACCTCAGAAAGAGAGAGTCTTGTCCCATTTTACTATAGAAATGCTATTCAAAGCTACACAAAGAGAGAGTATGAATCCATGTTATGTGCAATTAAATTTTTCCGCTGGCTGTATAATGCATGTAACCTATTCATACCAACATTTTAGTGCATTCCAAATGTTTATACTACCGCTGCAATCCGAACTGAATTTGAATTCATTTCTCTATTTCAATAAGAATCTACAATCATGATTGTTGCCAACTTCAACCATCATTCGTGTATTACCTTAAGAACATACCACATGATTATTATAGAGATAGATATGAACTTGTGTACTATATGAACTCGAATTCAATCTTTTGAATACACTAGATGTTGATTCCAAATATAGTACATTTGATGTACTAACTATATATTCATAAGCTAAACCATGTTCCATACATACACCGTGTTTATCACGCAAATTATAGTGCCCCTCCCCCTACATTATGACAAGCAATTTAGCCCTGAGCTGCAAAAGCCACACATTAGCCCAAATTATAATCAATGTTCTATATATTATATGTAGTACTAGCAAGATGCCCATGCGTTCCATGGAACATCAACATGATCAAGGGGATGCCTTATTTGCAAATATGGAGAGGGGTGTGGGTATCTTTTTTCAAAATTGCCATAGTTTCCTTCCTATCCGTCAGATATAAATTGGACGGCCTACATTGTAGGATGGCAGACACACCATCATCAACAACTATGTTTTTTATAAGAGTAGAGATAAAATATATTATATGTAGTATAACATGTTCATAACCACACCATGTGTATCACCGTTATATATATTCACGCATGTGTCAGTTTAAAACACTATGATAAATTCTTCAAATATCCCAATTTGCTTTTTATAATGAATTATGATCTCTATTCGTCTTTTACACCCACACAATCCTCTTATGTTTGTAGCTAGCGCTAACTTTCTCTCGTGCATGCACACGCCCGCATCCCTCTCACCCTCCCTTAGCATTCTCTAGCTCCATCACGCAAATTCGTCTTTTCACTTTAGGCCGTTCACCCACGGTGTGTGTAGGCCCCCAGCTCCTTCTTTACGGCACACATCGATCGATATGCCTCTCTAGCCAGGTGTGCCTACCACAAACACAAGCTTCCCCTCTTCTCTTCTCACCGTCCATGCCTCACTCCCACCACTCTTTTCATCGATCTCGTACTCGCACACTCCCCCCTCGATATAGTATGCCTCTCGCACCACCTCTTAGATGCATCCCTCTCTCTCTATCCTTTTCCCTGGCCTTATTTGCTTCTAAGACATACATGCATGTATACCGATCGATCTCCCTACGTATACCTAGGTCGACTTTAACTATTTTACCCCCACCCATCGATCGACGTACCTCACAAGTTATGTCTCTCCTTTCTCTGACAGAGGACGGTTGATCTTCCTATGTAGTTATGTCTGCTTACCATAGCCATATCGTCCCCCCTCATCATTCGTGCATGCCTCCTGACCCGTCTCTCACACGCACGCGCACACACAGGCAGCCATCCCCTCTCTTATTGATATTGCAGGCGTCCCCTCCGTTTGTCTAGCAAGCCTCTCCCACCATTTGTTAGAAGCAACTCCACTACCACCCCTCCAACACTCTAGCGCTGTCTCTCTCCCAACCTTATTCCTCTCCCACACATATGCATGGATGCCGATCGATCTCCCTTAATACATAAGGTAGGCCTATCTCCTCCTCCACACATATACCAGCCATTGTACCTCTATAGTTAATAAGGCCTCCCCCCACCACACACCGATAGTCGAGCGTTGTAGGTAGGTATCCATGCCACAGAGACAAACTGCACCTGTCCCCTCTCACGTTCTAGTAGGCCAGCCACCCTATATCTTTGACGTGGGCACACACAAATTCGACGTCACTCTTTATCGATCGTGCGCGCGCACACACACATCATCCCTCTCTTCAATTCCATGGATAGCTCAAGCCGATGATACCTCCACTCTCTTCTCGTGATCGCCCCCTCTATATATATATGATATATCCAGGTCTCTATTTTCACACACATTGCATATGTTACATTTTTTGATTGACACCCTCCAAAAAAAACACTCACGAACCCACACACTATATCTCTCTACGTTTGTATCTCTCTCACACAACCCCACATAGGTGGTGTACGTACACGAAGAGAATAGGTGCACGTACTCACACTTCGTGCCCAGCCACACCCGTGCGGGTACAAGGTGGAGCTCATTTCCGTACGAAATGGCAGCCCATGTGCTAATTTGAACGCGTGTAGCGGTTGTTTACCTACGGAGGTCGGGTACCACGCGTGCGCGAAACAAAGTTCAACTTGATGCATTAGCGCTTTATTTTTAAATAAAGTTATATCGCTCAATGGCACGTACACAGAATATAAAACAATTTTTATGGAGAAAAAGGTAGTCCGCTCCACTATATACAATGGAGCCTGCCTGCCTGGGTTTGTCTCTCTTCAGAGTATCTCACACAAGGCGGCGGTGGCCTCTCTCTCTCTCTCACCGTTGGTCACTGATCCGGTTGCATCCCGTCCTCCGGCGGAAAGGGAGGATGTGCATCGTTTTTCCATTCGACGGCGCCGAGGCAGCACGTCCTGATCTGCGGTACCCGCCATTCTCTCTGACCAAGCTCCGGCGAGGTAGGGCCTACGCCACCTGCTCGCTGTCGCAGTATGGGCAGATCTTGCCCGCCGCCGCTCACCTAGTTACATCCCAACGACCCCATGTTTCCCCTCCGGCCTTGCTCCACTGCCCGTCTTCCCACGTCACTGCATGTGGAAAATCTTGCATGTGGATCTAACATAGTTCTTTGCCCAAAACGTAGCTCGTCCGGCGTACTTTCCATATTGCAATCTTGTCCTCACACCGTTTTAGACAAACACAACCGGGTTGTTATCTTCCCTTAGGACATGGAATATGCTTCTTTTTGTCGCGTGTGTCATCAACTGTTATTGGCCAGTAATTGTTTCCTTTCTACCTCTTTTTTTGCAAACAGGGCTATCCATTTCACCTCATTGCTATTGCGACCTTTTGGTGAAATGCATAAATCACTTTTTTCTTAAGAGTGTTTTGTGCAGTTGTACTAAAATGTCACACGGGCAACGTCTACATTTCAGTGCGACCACACAAAGGGATATTGGTTTTGCTCTATCCTCCTTATCCAACTCCGAGCCTAATCTTCTTCAACTATTTGCTTAATCTTCTCCAACTAGTTAGTCTTAAGAGAGACTGCAAAGGTGACCGGCTTCTATTTGTGTGTTTATTGTTTCATCAGCAGTCCTCTATTATCGTAATCGCACTTAATATCTTTGGAACAGGGACGCTCAACTCTATTTTAGTGGAACTGCACAAAATGATCGGAATGTTGCATGCTCCACACAACTACTTTTTTCCCAACACGCCTTTTTGATTTAGACAGAGCTGGGGGGACGTTCCTGCCAATGAAAGCATGGATCAATTTTAATTTAACACCTTCTCAAAACTTTGTCTTCAGTTGTGATGTAAATATTAGCTCTGATCTGCTAATCATTGAGATGCATTAACAACGAAGTTAGTTTTTTATTGTTTGAGAAAGAGCATCGATGGCAAGACACACGAAACAAAAGCTGAAAGCTCAGAGCATTGTAAAATTTCATGTCGCTGGAAAATCATTTGTATAGTACGTCAATTATATAAAAAAATGCTGGAATCTTGATAGCATTGCCAGAAGCGTCTTCAGCATCCGGGTCCATGTGCCATGCACAAAATTATACTTCCTCCGTTCCTAAATACTTATCTTTTTACAAATTTCAAATGGACATATTTTAGAGTGTAGATTCACTCAGTTTGCTTCGTATGTAGTCACTCGTTGAAATCTCAAGAAAGACAAATACTCCGTAGTATATTTAAGAACGGAGGGAGTAGTGCACAACCGCATGGGAGACTCAGCCCGGTTGTTGTGCTGCACTAATAGTGAGTAGTAATGAGCAGTCAAATCATAAGCCCCACCTTTCCAACTATAAGTTGCTCGGAAGAAGCAACCATCAATACGCTCTAAAGTCTCTCTGGTGGAGGAAATGCATGGAGAGAAATGCATCAGAATGAAGCGCGCCCTATAAACTATGACGAAGGGAGGAGTAGTATGAGGCCCTGTTTGGATCACCGTTTCTCTTTTGAATACACTTGTAAAAAATAAACACCTGCGCCCGTCGTTTCAATTCCGGCTGGAATTTGCACAGCGGCCAGTAACTTACAGGTGTAAGTTATACGCCTCCGTATTGAAATACAACCATTCCATGCATGGCATGAAGGTGCAAAACCAAGTACGCGTATGGCCAGTCGGTCAATGCACTTCCTCTTGGCATATCACTGACATGTGGGGCCGGAGTGTGAGCAAACCGATCTCAATTGACGGCAAAATTGCCAACCCCCCATTCCTTGAGAGAGACGAGGAGCGAGAACACACAGATGGGCTCGCACGGAGGCCAAGATATATTCGAGCATGGTTGATCGATATCATCATTACATGTTTGATGTTTTTTAACACTACCATTGGGCTGCGGTTTTCCGCCCTTCTCCCGAATAAATGTGCACTTTATCAGAGATTAAAATAAAATAAGAGTACAGATGCTCCACCATGCGGTTCTAGTAGTAGTACTACTCGTACAACTACAAACCTTGCGCTTGGCTGTTCGCCTGTTCGTGAAGTCGAACAATTATGGTACTCCGCATGTTGGGTACTACAGTGTATGCCTGTGGCAATCTGACACCGAATGAACTGCTGCATGTCCACCGCCTGGGCGAGGGTAGGTTGTATTAGTCAAAAGGCGTAAGCGAGCTTCACCTTCTCTGCAAGCTTCTCCTCGTTCTGCGAGTTGACGGGACACACCAAAAAGTAGTGCTAGTCCATACTCCCTCCTTTCCGGTTAATATGGCTTAATCTTTTTTGCGGGTAAATGAGAGAGCTTTATTCATATATAAGCATTCTTAGGACGATTAACCAAGAGACTGGTCACTAGGAAGCGAGGTACCCCGCAAAAAAAGAAGGAAGCGAGGTGTTTCATCAAGCCAGCTCTCGGCCACATTCAAAGTGCAGCAAGCACGGTTCGCACAAAGATGCACCGCAAGGTTTCCTGACCTATTTACATGCTGAATAACAAAAAAAGAGGAAATATTACCGAGCGCTCCTAATTGTAAAAGGATCTGAGCCAGAATTAAGCGAGAATTGTGGCGAGTGTTCCATGCAATCAACTTCCATTATCACATGCGAGAACCCTCAAAGAGAACCAAATGTGTTGAAGATTGCCTTATCACATTTTAAAAATATAATAAGAGTGCAGACGCTCCTCCATCCGGTTCCTAGTATAGTATAGTACATACCTCTATAGTAGTAGTACTAGTATTAGTAAACTTTGCGCTTGGTTGTTCGCCTCTTTGGGAAGTCGAACAATAATACTAGTAATAGTATAGTGTATGCTTCTGGCAATCTGACACCGAATTAACTGTTGCACGTCCACCGCCTGAGCGAGGGAGAGCTTGCATTAGTCAAAAGTTTCTCCATGTCCTGCGAGCCACCGTGCGCAAGCTTCTCCCGTCCTGCAAGCTTCTCCTCGTTCGACAAGTTGACGGGACACAACAAAGTAATGCTAGTCCATACTGCCTCCTTTCCGGTTAATATGGCTTAATTTCAAATGATAAATACATTGTCTGTCACTGTATATTTGTAAAATGTGGTCAATGGACTTCATAATACACTCATTGTGCTCAATATATACATTTTCCGGTGTTTATACGGTCACTAGCTGACCCTGGCTGAGTATGTGTGTGCATGCACGTGTAGGTTGAGCACTTGAGCGTGACCGTGTGTGTTCCGTTGTGTGCTCGGACATGCATGCATTAGGGCGTCACACACATTCTTGCGTCCATGTGTATGTGTGACTGTTGCATGCATGCACGAGGTTGTAGTCCCTTACATTCACATGTTCATAAGTCAATGCTTTGTCAAAATGTTGCATGCAAGGTTTAATCATTCATTGTTCACGCATGCATTCCCGATAATACGTTGGTAAAGAAAATTTCTTGAGGAAAACGAGCCCATGAATTGAGTACAAAGGGGACCAATAAGCCAGGACGGAGGGAGTACCAGTAGTGAACTGGTAGGAGGGAGTAGGTACTAGTAGTACAGTACTACGTAACAACGTGCAGTAACAAAATTTCTCTACGTGCATCCTGTCTACTCACGTGTCATGCAAGAAAATAGAGATAAGTACAAGTGAGACTCAGGAACGGTCATACACGTAGGGGGAGTACGTGTAGGGGCCACTAAGGAGCAGTCAAATCACACAGTAAGTTAGTCGGAAGAAGCAACCATCATTTCACTCTTCAATGACACGTACGTAATATAAAATGGTTGATATGAAGAGAAAAAGAAAACCACTATATATACACTAGCAGGAGCCCAAGCTACAAGCCTGCTTGCTTGGGTTTCTCTCTTCACAAGCATAGAACGATGGTGGCCACACCGCTGGTCACATATCTGGCCTGATCCCGCCGCTGGGGGAAGGGAACAATGTTCTGCGTAGACGCAGTCGACATCGGTGAGGGAGAAAACCCACAGTCAGTGCGTCCCAACTGCCCTTCTAGCTACAACCCGACGTCCCAGGTAGTAGTACATCTTCCTTTTGGAGCCGGCTTGCCCCACTGCCGCAGCTCCCCACGTAGCTCCATCTCCATGTCAATCTTTCTCTACTTCTACCGGCTTCTATTTGTGATGAGTTTATGTCTCATGAACTAGTGCCAGTACTATTATTCTAATCACACTTCTTCAATATCTTTGCCATCAGGGATGCTCAACTCGATTTTAGTGGAACTGCACAAAAGCATCTTATGTTCCGAGGGTGCTAGCTGTCTTTCCTTCGACAGGTTCTACCTAGTCAGGAAATTAAATCCTGTTTAGGGTTTAGGGTTTAAGTCGTAGTGACCCCATCAGTAGTTTTTCTTTTGTACACGCTCTCACAACTTTTGTCTTCAGTTGTGAAGTAAAAATTGGTTATGATATGTGAATCATTGAGATGCATCGGCATGCGTGTTAGTTTTCCTTTGTATTTGATGGAATGTTTTAATGGGGCAACCTTGGAGTAGGAATGAAAATGGAGTGGAAAGTTTCCGTTTTTCCAGAGAAAAAATGGAAACGGAGAGAAACCAACGTTTCGTTTCGTTGGATCGCGCCATCGAGCAAAAGCAACGTTTAAATCACGTCTATCGTGTTCGTGTCTCACCCTCCTCCATGGCTCCACCCCACATGGTCGCTCGGCATGTGATAACCCACAAGTATAGGGGATCGCAACAGTTTTCGAGGGTTGAGTATTCAACCCAAATTTATTGATTCGACACAAGGGGAGCCAAAGAATATTCTCAAGTATTAGCAGTTGAGTTGTCAATTCAACCACACCTGGATAACTTAGTATCCACAGCAAAGTATTTAGTAGCAAATTAATATGGAAGTAACGGTAACGGTAGCAAAAGTAATATTTTTGGGTTCTGTAGTGATTGTAACAGTAGCAACGGAAAAGTAAATAAGCGAAGAACAATATGTGAAAAGCTCGTAGGCATTGGATCGGTGATGGAGAATTATGCCGGATGCGGTTCATCATGTAACAACCATAACATAGGGTGACACAGGACTAGCTCCAATTCATCAATGTAATGTAGGCATGTATTCTGAATATAGTCATACATGCTTACGGAAAAGAACTTGCATGACATCTTTTGTCCTACCCTCCCGTGGCAGCGGGGTCCTAATGGAAACTAAGGGATATTAAGGCTTCCTTTTAATAGAGTACGACCAAAGCATTAACACATAGTGAATACATGAACTCCTCAAACTATGGTCATCACCGGGAGTGGTCATGATTATTGTCACTTCGGGGTTGCCGGATCATAACACATAGTAGGTGACTATAGACTTACAAATAGGATCAAGAACTCACATATATTCATGAAAACATAATAGGTTCAAATCTGAAATCATGGCACTCGGGCCCTAGTGACAAGCATTAAGCATAGCAAAGTCATGGCAACATCAATCTCAGAACATAGTGGATACTAGGGATCAAACCCTAACAAAACTAACTCGATTACATGATAAATCTCATCCAATCCATCACCATCCAGCAAGCCTACGATGGAATTACTCACGCACGGCGGTAAGCATTATGAAATTGGTGATGGAGGATGGTTGATGATGACGATGGCAACGGATTCCCCTCTCCGGAGCCCCGAACGGACTCCAGATCAGCCCTCCCGAGAGAGGTTAGGGCTTGGAGGCGGCTCCGTATCGTAAAACGCGATGAATCCTTGTCTCTGATTTTTTTTCTCCCCGAACACGAATATATAGAGTTGGAGTTGAGGTCGGTGGAGCAACAGGGGGCCCACGAGGCAGGGGGCGCGCCCAGGGGGGCAGGCGCGCCCCCACCCTCGTGGCAAGGGTGTGGGCCCCTGGCCTTGATTCTTTCGCCACTATTTTTAATATTTTCCAAAAATAAGTTCCGTGGACTTTCAGGTCATTCCGAGAACTTTTGCTTCTGCACATAAATAACACAATGGCAATTCTGCTGAAAACAACGTCAGTCCGGGTTAGTTCCATTCAAATCATGCAAGTTAGAGTCCAAAACAAGGGCACAAGTGTTTGGAGAAGTAGATACGACAGAGACGTATCAACTCCCCCAAGCTTAAACCTTTGCTTGTCCTCAAGCAGTTCAGTTGACAAACTGAAAGTGATAAAGAAAAACTTTTACAAACTCCGTTTGCTCTTGTTGTTGTAAATATGTAAAGCCAGCATGCAAGTTTTTAGCAAAAATTATGACTAACCACATTCACAATAACACTTAGGTCTCATGTTTACTCATATCAATGGCATAATCAACTAGCGAGCAATAATAATAAATCTCGGATGACAACACTTTCTCAAAGCAATCATGATATGATATAATAAGATGGTATCTCACTAGCCCTTTCCGAGACAGCAAAACATAAATGTAGAGCACCTTTAAAGATCATGGACTGACTAAACATTGTAATTCATGGTAAAACAGATCCAGTTATAGTCATGCCCAATATAAATTAACAGTAATGAATGCAAATGACAGCGGTGCTCTCCAGCTGGTGCTTTTTAATAAGAGGGTGATGACTCAACATAAAAGTAAATGGATAGGCCCTTCGCAGAGGAAAGCAGGGATTTGTAGAGGTGCCAGAGCTCGATTTTGAAATAGAGATAAATAATATTTTGAGCGGCATACTTTCATTGTCAACATAACAACCAACAGATGGCGATATGTTCCATGCTACATACATTATAGGTGGTTCCCAAACAGAATGGTAAAGTTTATACTCCCCCTCCACCAACAAGCATCAATCCATGGCTTGCTCGGAACAATGAGTGCCTCCAACTAACAACAGTCACAGGGGAGTTTTTTTTGCAATTATTTTGATTTGATTTGCATAAAGCATGGGACTGGGCATCCCGATGGCTAGCCATTTTCTCGTGAGTGAGGAGCGGAGTCCACTCCTCTTGAAAATAACCTGCCTAACATGGAAGATACGGACATTCCTAGTTGATACATGAGCTATTCGAGCATACAAAACAGAATTTCATTTGAAGGTTTAGAGTTTGTCACATACAAATTTACTTGGAACGGCAGGTAGATACCGCATATAGGAAGGTATAGTGGACTCATATGGAATAACTTTGGGGTTTAAGGAATTGGATGCACAAGCAGTATTCCCGCTTAGTACAAGTGAAGGCTAGCAAAAGACTGGGAAGCGACCAACTAGAGAGCGACAACAGTCATGAACATACATTAAAATTAATGAACATTGAGTTCAAGCATGAGTAGGATATAATCCACCATGAACATAAATATCGTGAAGGCTATGTTGATTTGTTTCAACTACATGTATGAACATGTGCCAAGTCAAGTCACCTGAATCATTCAAAGGAGGATACCACCTCATCATACCACATCACAACCATTTTAATTGCATGTTGGCACGCAAGGTAAACCATTATAAACTCCTAGCTAATTAAGCATGGCATAAGTAACTATAATCTCTAATTGTCATTGAAAACATGTTTGTTCATAATAGGCTGAATCAGGAACGATGAACTAATCATATTTACAAAAACAAGAGAGGTCGAGTTCATACCAGCTTCTCTCATCTCAATCAGTTCATCATATATCGTCATAATTTCCTTTCACTTGCATGACCGAACGATGTGAATAATAATAATAGTGCACGTGCATTGGACTAAGCTGGAATCTGCGAGCATTCAATAAACAGGAGAAGACAAGGCAATATGGGCTCTTGGTTAAATCAACAATAATGCATATAAGAGCTACTTCAACATTTTAATCATGGTCTTCTCCTATCGACCCCCAAATAAAATAAAAGAAATAAAACTATTTACACGGGAAAGCTCCCAACAAGCAAAAGAAGAACAGGAAATATTTTTGGGTTTTCTTTTTAGTTATTACTACTACAGCAAGAAAAAATAAAATAGCTAAAAGCTACTACAATTTTTTTGTTTTTCTTAAGGTTTATGAAACACACAAGAAGAAAGCATAAAAAGGAAAATAAACTAGCATGGATATTACAGTGAAAAAGTATGAGCACCGACATCTAGCAATGAGTGTGTGAACATAAATGTAATGTCAGTGAGAGATACGTACTCCCCCAAGCTTAGGCTTTTGGCCTAAGTTGGTCTATTGCCACGGCTGGCCTGGCGGATATCCAAAGCTGTAGCTGGGGTCATACTGAGATGCAGCGGCTATTGCATCGTGGGCTGCAGCTTGGAGGCGAGCTGCCCTCGTTCTCCTTTCGTAGTCATTTGCCTCCTCTCTGGTTATGAAATATCTCCCCTTTGCCTGAAAGTCAAAGAGAGTAGGGGCAGGGAGAACAATATTGACAGCATGACGCCTGTCAAAGATTAGTCGGTACTGGAAAGGTGGTTCATTCCTCTCGACAACCTAATGGTGAACCATAGCATTAAAGTCTAGATAAGTAGGAGGCAATTCAATATCATCATCACGTATGGTTACACCAAGAAAATTAGCTAAGCGAGTTGCATAAATTCCACCAAAGAAATCTCCATTAAATCTATTATTATGCAACCTACGTGCAACAATGGCTCCCAAATTATAATGTTTATCTCCGAACACAGCGCTCCTGAGAACACTGAGGTCAGGGACACACATATGACATGCTTCAACTTTACCATTTATACACCTACCTATGAAGAGAGCAAAATAATGTATAGCAGGAAAATGAATGCTCCCTATGGTAGCTTGTGCTATGTCTCTAGATTCCCCCATAGTTATACTTGTTGGGGAACGTAGTAATTTCAAAAAAATTCCTACGCACACGCAAGATCATGGTGATGCATAACAACGAGAGGGGAGAGTGTTGTCCACGTACCCTCGTAGACCGTAAGCGGAAGCGTTATGACAACGTGGTTGATGTAGTCGTACGTCTTCACGATCCGACCGATCCAAGTACCGAACGTACGGCACCTCTGAGTTCAGCACACGTTCAGCTCGATGACGATCCCTAGACTCTGATCCAGCAGGGTTTCAGGGATGAGTTCCGTCAGCACGATGGCGTGGTGATGATGATGATGATGTTCTACCGACGCAGGGCTTCGCCTAAGCACCGCAATGATATCACCAAGGTGGAATATGGTGGAGGGGCACCGCACACGGCTAAGGAACGATCACGAAGATCAACTTGTGTGTCTAGAGGTGCCCCCCTGCCCCCGTATATAAAGGAGCCAAGGGGGAGGGGCGGCCGGCCAAGGGAGGGCGCGCCAAGGGGGAGTCCTACTCCCACCGGGAGTAGGACTCCCTTCTTTCCTAGTTGGAGAAGGAGAAGGGGGAAGGAGGAGGAAGAGGGGAAGGAAAGGGGGGGGGGCGCCGCCCCCCTCTCCTTGTCCTATTCGGACTAGGGAGGGGAGGGGGCGCAGCCCACCTCTTGCTTCCTCTCCTCTTCTCCCTTAAGGCCCATGAAGGCCCAATAACCCACGGGAGGGTTCCGGTAACCCCCCGGCGCTCCGGTAAAATCCCGATTTCACCCGGAACGATTCCGATATCCAAATATAGGCTTACAATATATCAATCTTTATGGCTCGACCATTTCGAGACTCCTCGTCATGTCCGTGATCACATCCGAGACTCTGAACAACCTTCGGTACATCAAAACTTATAAACTCATAATAAAACTGTCATCGTAACGTTAAGCGTGCGGACCCTACGGGTTCGAGAACTATGTAGACATGACCTAGAACTATTCTCGGTCAATAAACAATAGCGGAACCTGGATGCTCATATTGGCTTCTACATATTCTACGAAGATCTTTATCGGTCAAACCGCATAACAACATACGTTGTTCCCTTTGTCATCGGTATGTTACTTGCCCGAGATTCGATCGTCGGTATCCAATACCTAGTTCAATCTCGTTACCGGCAAGTCTCTTTACTCGTTACGTAATGCATCATTCCGTAACCAACTCATTGGCCACATTGCTTGCAAAGCTTATAGTGATGTGCACTACCTAGAGGGCCCAGAGATACCTCTCCGACAATCGGAGTGACAAAACCTAGTCTCGAAATACGCCAACTCAACATGTACCATTGGAGACACCTGTAGAGCTCCTTTATAATCACCCAGTTACGTTGTGACGTTTGGTAGCACACAAAGTGTTCCTCCGGTAAACGGGAGTTGCATAACCTCATAGTTGTAGGAACATTTATAAGTCATGAAGAAAGCAATAGCAACATACTAAACGATCAAGTGCTAAGCTAACGGAATGGGTCAAGTCAATCACATCATTCTCCTAATGATGTGATCCTGTTAATCAAATGACAACTCATGTCTATGGCTAGGAAACTTAACCATCTTTGATTCAATGAGCTAGTCAAGTAGAGGCATACTAGTGACACTATGTTTGTCTATGTATTCACACATGTATTATGTTTCTGGTTAATACAATTCTAGCATGAATAATAAACATTTATCATGATATAAGGAAATAAATAATAACTTTATTATTGCCTCTAGGGCATATTTCCTTCAGTCTCCCACTTGCACTAGAGTCAATAATCTAGTTCACATCGCCAGGTGATTTAACACCAATATTCATATCTGTATATGATTAACACCCATAGTTCACGTCGTCATGTGACCAACACCCAAAGGGTTTACTACAGTCAATAATCTATTTCACATCGCTATGTGATTAAAACCCAAAGAGTACTAAGGTGTGATCATGTTTTGCTCGTGAGAGAAGCTTAGTCAACGGGTCTGTCATATTCAGAGCCGTATGTATTTTGCAAATATTCTATGTCTACAATGCTCTGCACGGAGCTACTCTAGCTAATTGCTCCCACTTTCAATATGTATCCAGATTAAGACTTAGAGTCATCTGGATCAGTGCCAAAACTTGTATCGACATAACCCTTTACGATGAACCTTTTGTTACCTCCATAATCGAGAAACATATCCTTATTCCACTAAGGATAATTTTGACCAATGTCCAGTGATCTACTCCTAGATCACTATTGTACTCTCTTGCCAAACCAAGGCAGAGTATACAATAGGTCTGGTCCATAGCATGTCATACTTCTATAGAACCTATGACTGAAGCATAGGGAATGACTTTCATTCTCTTTTTATTTTCTGCCGTGGTCGGGCATTGAGTCTGACTCAGCTTCAAACCTTGTAATACAGGCAAGAACCCTTTCTTTGCCTGATCCATTTTGAACTTTTTCAAAATTTTATCAAGGTATGTGCTTTGTGAAAGTCCAATCAAGTGTCTTGATCTATCTTTATAGATCTTGATGCCCAATATGTAAGCAGCCTCACCGAGGTCTTTCATTGAAAAACTTTTATTCAAGTATCCCTTTATGCTATCCAGAAATTCTATATCATTTCCAATTAACAATATGTCATCTACATATAATATCAGAAATGCTACAGAGCTCCCACTCACTTTCTTGTAAATACAGGCCTTTCAAAATGTCTGTATAAAACCATATGCTTTGATCAACTCATCAAAGCGTATATTCCAACTCTGAGATGCTTGCATCAGTCCATTGATGTATCGCTGGAGCTGGCACATTTTGTTAGCACCTTTAGGATTGACAAAACCTTATGGTTGTATCATATACAACTCTTATTTAATAAATCCATTAAGGAATGTAGTTTTATTTATCCATTTGCCAGATTTCATAAAATGCGGCAATTTGCTAACATGATCCGGACAGACTTTTAAGCATCGATATGAGTGAGAAAATCTCATTGTATTCAACACCTTGAACTTGTCGAAAACTTTTTGCGACAATTCGAGCTTTGTAGATAGTAAGACTACTATCAACGTCCGTCTTCCTCTTGAAGATCCATTTATTTTCTATGGATTGCCGATCATTGGGCAAGTCCACCAAAGTCCACACTTTGTTCTCATACATGGATCCTATCTCAGATTTCATGGCCTCCAGCCATTTCGCGGAATCTGGGCTCATCATCGCTTCCTCATAGTTCGTAGGTTCATCATGGTCTAGTAACATGACTTCTAGAACAAGATTACCGTACCACTCTGGTGCGGACCGTACTCTGGAAGACCTACGAGGTTCTGTAATAACTTGATCTGAAGTTTCATGATCATCATCATTTGCTTCCTCACTAATTGGTGTAGGAACCACTGGAACTTATTTCAGCGATGAACTATTTTCCAATTCAGGAGAAGGTACTATTACCTTATCAAGTTCTACTTTTCTCCCACTCACTTCTTTCGAGAGAAACTCCTTCTCTAGAAAGGATCCATCTTAGCAACGAATATCTTGCTTTTGGATCTATGATAGAAGGTGTACCCACTAGTTTTCCTTTGGGTATTCTATGAAGACGCACTTCTACGATTTGGGTTCAAGCTTATCAGGTTGAAACTTTTTCACATAAGCATTGCAGTCCCAAACTTTAAGAAACGACAACTTTGGTTTCCTGCCACACCACAGTTCATAAGGCGTCGTCTAAAACGGATTTTGATGGTGCCCTATTTAAAGTGAATGCAACTGTCTCTAATGCATAATCCCAAAACGATAGTGGTAAATCGGTAAGATACATCATAGATCGCACCATATCCAATAAAGTGCGGTTATGATGTTCGGACACACCATTACGTTGTGGTGTTCCATGTGGCGTGAGCTGTGAAACTATTCCACAATGTTTTATATGAAGGCCAAACTCGTAACTCAAATATTCTCCTCCACGATCAGATCGTAGAAACTTTATTTTTCTTGTTATGATGATTTTCCACTTCACTCTGAAATTCTTTGAACCTTTCAGCTATTTCATACTTATGTTTCATTAAGAATATATATGCATATCTGCTCAAATCATCTGTGAAGGTCAGAAAATAATGATACCCTGCCACGAGCATCAACACTCATTGGACCGCATACATCGGTATGTATTATTTCCAACAAGTGAGTAGCTCGTTCCATTGTTCCGGAGAACAGAGTTTTAGTCATCTTGCCCAAAGGGCACGATTCGCAAGCATCAAATGATTCATAACCAAGTGATTCCAAAAATCCATCTTTATGGAGTTTCTTCATGCGCTTTACACCGATATGACTCAAACGGCAGTGCCACAAATAAGTTGCACTATCATTATTAACTTTGCATCTTTTGGCATCAATATTATGACTATGTGTATCACTACGATCAAGATCTAACAAACTATTTTCATTGGGTGTATGACCATCGAAGGTCTTATTCATGTAAACAGAATAACAATTATTCTAACTTTAAATGAATAACCATATCGCAATAAACATGATCAAATCATATTCATGCTCAACGCAAACACCAAATAACATTTATTTAGGTTTAACACTAATCCCGAAAGTATAGGGAGTGTGCGATGATGATCATATCACTCTTGGAACTATTTCCAACACTCATCGTCACTTCCCCTCAACTAGTCTCTGTTTATTATGTAACTCCTGTTTCGAGTTAATAATCTTAGCAACCGAACAAGTATCAAATACTCAGGGGCTACTATAAACACTAGTAAGGCACACATCAATAACCTTTATATCAAATATACCCTTGTTCACTTTGCCATCCTTCTTATCCACCAAATATTTAGGGCATTTCCACTTCCAGTGACCATTTCCTTTGCAGTGTAAGCACTCAGTTTCAGGCTTTGGTCTAGTTTTGGTCTTCTTCACGGGAGTGACAACTTGTTTGCCATTCTACTTGAAGTTTCCCTTTCTTTCCCTTTGCCCTTTTATTGAAACTAGTGGTCTTGTCAATCATCAACACTTGATGCTCTATCTTGATTTCTACCTTTGTGGATTTCAACATCACGAAGAGCTCGGGAATCGTTTTCGTCATCCCTTGCATACTATAGTTCATAGTAACTTAGTGATGGTGACTGGAGAATTCTGTCAATCATTATCTTATCTGGAAGATTAACTCCCACTTGATTCAAGCGATTGAAGTACCCATACAATCTGAGCACATGCTCACTAGTTGAGCGATTCTCCTCCATCTTTTAGCTATAGAACTTGTTGGGGACTTCATATCTCTCAACTCGGGTATTTGCTGGAAATATTAACTTCAATTCCCGGAACATCTCATATGGTCCATGACGTTCAAAACGTCTTTGAAGTCCCGATTCTAAGCCGTTTAAGCATGGTGCACTTAAACTATCAAGTAGTCATCATATTGAGCTAGCCAAACGTTCATAACGTTTGCATCTGCTCCTGCAATAGGTCTGTCACCTAGCGGTGCATTAAGGACATAATTATTCTGTGCAGCAATGAGGATAAACCTCATATCACGGATCCAATCCGCTTCATTGCTACTAACATCTTCCAACACAATTTTCTCTAGGAACATATCAAAATAAACATATGAAAGCAACAACGCGAGCTATTGGTCTAGAACATAATTTGCAAAATACTACCAGGACTAAGTTCATGATAAATTTAAGTTCAGTTAATCATATTACTTAAGAACTCCCACTTAGACAGACATCTCTCTAGTCATCTAAGTGATCACGTGATCCAAATCAACAAAACCATGTCCGATCATCATGTGAGATGGAGTAGTTTCAATGGTGAACATCACTATGTTGATCATATCTACTATATGATTCACGTTCGACCTTTCAGTCTCCGTGTTCCGAGTCCATATCTGTATATGCTAGGCTCGTCAAGTTTAACCTGAGTATTCCGCGTGTGCAACTGTTTTGCACCCGTTGTATTTTAACGTAGAGCCTATCACACCCGATCATCACGTGGTGTCTCAGCACGAAGAACTTTCGCAACGATGCATACTCAGGTAGAACACTTCTTGATAATTTAGTGAGAGATCATCTTAAAATGCTACCGTCAATCAAAGCAAGATAAGATGCATAAAGGATAAACATCACATGCAATCAATATAAGTGATATGATATGGCCATCATCATCTTGTGCTTGTGATCTCCTTCTCTGAAGCACCGTCGTGATCACCATCGTCACCGGCGCGACACCTTGATCTCCATCGTAGCATCGTTGTCGTTACGCCATCTATTGCTTCTACGACTATCGCTACCGCTTAGTGATAAAGTAAAGCAATTACAGGGCGTTTGCATTTCATACAATAAAGCGACAACCATATGGCTCCTGCCAGTTGCCGATAACTTCGGTTACAAAACATGATCATCTCATACAATAAAATATAGCATCACATCTTGACCATATCACATCACAACATGCCCTGCAAAAACAAGTTAGATGTCCTCTACTTCGTTGTTGCAAATTTTACGTGGCTGCTACGGGCTGAGCAAGAACCGTTCTTACCTACGCATCAAAACCACAACGATGGTTCATCAAGTTAGTGCTGTTTTAACCTTCGCAAGGACCGGGCGTAGCCACACTCGGTTCAACTAAAGTGAGAGAGACAAACACCCGCCAGTCACCTTTAAGCAACGAGTGCTCGTAACGGTGAAACTAGTCTCGCGTAAGCGTACGCGTAATGTCGGTCCGGGCCGCTTCATCTTACAATACCACTGAACCAAAGTATGACATGCTGGTAAGCAGTATGGCTTGTATCGCCCACAACTCACTTGTGTTCTACTCGTGCGTATGACATCTACGCATAAAACTTGGCTCTGATACCACTGTTGGGGAACGTAGTAATTTCAAAAAAATTCCTACGCACACGCAAGATCATGGTGATGCATAGCAACGAGATGGGAGAGTGTTTTCCACGTACCCTCGTAGACCGTAAGTGGAAGCGTTATGACAACGCGGTTGATGTAGTCGTACGTCTTCACGATCCCACCGATCCAAGCACCGAACGTACGACACCTCCGAGTTCAGCACACGTTCAGCTCGATGACGATCCCCGGACTCCGATCCAGCAGGGTTTAGGGGATGAGTTCCGTCAGCATGACGGCGTGGTGACGATGATGATGTTCTACCGACACAGGGCTTCACCTAAGCACCGCAACGATATGACCGAGGTGGAATATATTGGAGGGGGGCACCGCACACAGCTAAGGAACGATCAGGAAGATCAACTTGTGTGTCTAGAGGTTCCCCCTTGCCCCCGTATATAAAGGAGCCAAGGGGGAGGGGGCGGCCGGCCAAGGAGGGCGCGCCAAGGGGGAGTCCTACTCCCACCGGGAGTAGGACTCCCTTCTTTCCTAGTTGGAGAAGGAGAATGGGGAAGGAGGAGGAAGAGGGGAAGGAAAGGGGGCGCCGCCCCCCTCTCCTTGTCCTATTCGGACTAGGGAGGGGAGGGGGCGCAGCCCACCTCTTGCTTCCTCTCCTCTTCTCCCTTAAGGCCCATGAAGGCCCAATAACCCACAGGAGGGTTCCGGTAACCCCCCAGTACTCCGGTAAAATCCCGATCTCACTCGGAACGATTCCGATATCCAAATATAGGCTTCAATATATCAATCTTTATGTCTCAACCATTTCGAGACTCCTCGTCATGTCCGTGATCACATCCGGGACTCCGAACAACCTTCGGTTCATCAAAACTTATAAACTCATAATAAAACTGTCATCGTAACGTTAAGCGTGCGGACCCTACGGGTTCGAGAACTATGTAGACATGACCTAGAACTATTCTCGATCAATAACCAATAGCGGAACCTGGATGCTCATATTGGCTCCTACATATTCTACGAAGATCTTTATCGGTCAAACTGCATAACAACATACGTTGTTCCCTTTGTCATCGGTATGTTACTTGCCCGAGATTCGATTGTTGGTATCCAATATCTAGTTCAATCTCGTTACTGGCAAGTCTCTTTACTCATTACGTAATGCATCATTCCGTAACCAACTCATTGGCCACATTGCTTGCAAGGCTTATAGTGATGTGCACTACCGAGAGGGCCCAAAGATACCTCTCCGACAATCGGAGTGACAAAACCTAATCTCGAAATACGCCAACTCAACATGTACCATTGGAGACACCTGTAGAGCTCCTTTATAATCACCCAGTTACGTTGTGACGTTTGGTAGCACACAAAGTGTTCCTCCGATAAATGGGAGTTGCATAATCTCATAGTTGTAGGAACATGTATAAGTCATGAAGAAAGCAATAGCAACATACTAAACGATCAAGTGCTAAGCTAATGGAATGGGTCAAGTCAATCACATCATTCTCCTAATGATGTGATCCCGTTAATCAAATGACAACTCATGTCTATGGCTAGGAAACTTAACCATCTTTGATTCAACGAGCTAGTCAAGTAGAGGCATACTAGTGACACTATGTTTGTCTATGTATTCACACATGTATTATGTTTCCGGTTAATACAATTCTAGCATGAATAATAAACATTTATCATGATATAAGGAAATAAATAATAACTTTATTATTGCCTCTAGGGCATATTTCCTTCAATACTAGCAAGAAAATCTGTCAATTCAGATTTGCGAGGTTCACTAGGACTTCCCCATTGTGGAAGTTTGCAAGCAGTGGTAAAATCCTCTAAGTCCATAGTATAAGAATTTTCATAAACATCAAACAGGACAGTTTGAGAATTGTGTGAAGATGAAAATTCAAACCTCCTCACAAAGGAACTAGTGAGATAGTGGTAATGGCGGCACTTTTCTGCCTCGAAGCTCACAAGATCAGTGTTACGCAAATATGCGTTAAATTCTTCCTTAATTCCAGCTTGATCCATGAAGTCCTCTGAAGGCCATTCACAAGGCCGCACTGGAGCGTCCCTTGGTGGCTCATCATCAGCATCACGCATTGCAAGCCCGGGTCCTTGTTTCCTTGAAGAACCACCTTGGTACATTTTCCTAAGCATTTTTTTCTCTGAAAAATTTCTGAAATTTTTAGTAACTTCAAATAAAAGTGAACCAAGCTCAACAAAATTAATAGCAACTACTCCTACAAGTGCCTAGAGCCTATATCATGCATTAGAACTACTTGGAACCATATAAATTTGACATGCAAGATCAAGAACATGGTCACCTAGGCAGCACAAATTTGCAATGAATAAAGCACTAGAACAAAAACTAACTGGACCAATGGAGGAGTCACATACCAAGGAACAATCCCCCAAAGCAGTTTTGTGAGAGGTGCTTTGAGCAAGGAGATCAAAAATCGCAGCAAAATGAGCTAGAACTCGTGCTTGAGCTGGATGGTGATTTTTTTGGGAGGAAGGAGTGTGTGGGTGCAGGAATAAGTGGAGGGCAGCCACCATGGGCCCACGAGGCAGGGGGCGCGCCCTGGACCCTCGTGGCCAGGTGCCAGCTCCCCTTGATGTGTTCTTAGTGCCAAATATTCTCAAGTATTACAGAAAAAATCATATTAAATTGGCAGGGCATTTGGAGAACTTTTATTTTCGGGGTATTTTTATATTGCACGGATAATTCATAAAACTGACAGAAAATACTATTTTTACTTTATTTATTCTAAACAACAGAAAGTAAAAGGAGGGTACAAAAGGTTGTGCTTTCTAACTTCATCCATCTCACGCTCATCAAAAGTAATCCACTAACAAGGCTGATCAGTCTTGTTAACAAACTCATTCCGAATCGCATGAAACCGGAGAAATTTCGAATAACACTATGTTACCTCAACGGGGATATGCACATCCCCAATAATAAGAATATCATATTTCTTCTTGATAGTAGGAAGAGAAAATTCAAAACCTTCAAAAATAATTGATGGAAATTTTTCAATAGAGTTGATACTATGAACTTGAGGTTGTTTCCTCGGAAAGTGTACCGTATGCTCATTACCATTAACATGAAAAGTGACATTGCCTTTGTTGCAATCAATAACAGCCCCTGCAGTATTCAAAAAGGGCCTTTCAAGAATAATAGACATACTATCGTCCTCGGGAATATCAAGAATAACAAAGTCCATTAAAATAGTAACATTTGCAACCACAACAGGCACATCCTCACAAATACCGATAGGTATAGCAGTTGATTTATCAGCCATTTGCAAAGATATTTCAGTAGGTGTCAACTTATTCAAATCAAGTCTACGATATAAAGAGAGAGGCATAACACTAACACCGGCTCCAAGATCACATAAAGCAGTTTTAACATGGTTTCTTTTAATGGAGCATGGTATAGTTGGTACTCCTTGATCTCCTAGTTTCTTAGGTATTCCACACTTAGAAGTATAATTAGCAAGCATGGTGGAAATTTCAGCTTCTGGTATCTTTCTTTTATTAGTAACAATATCTTTCATATACTTAGCATAAGGATTCATTTTGAGCATATCAGTCAAACGCATACGCAAAAAGATAGGTCTAATCATTTCAGCAAAGCACTCAAAATCCTCATCATCCTTTTTCTTGGATGGTTTGGGAGGAAAAGGCATGGGTTTCTGAACCCATGGTTCTCTTTCCTTACCGTGTTTCCTAGCAACAAAGTCTCTCTTATCATAACGTTGATTCTTTGATTGTGGGTTATCATGATCAACAGCAGGTTCAATTTCTACTTCATTGTCGTTACTAGGTTGAGCATCTACATGAACATTATCATTAACATTATCACTAGGTTCATGTTCATTACCAGATTGTGTTTCAGCATCAGAAATAGAAATATCATTTGGATTCTCAGGTGTTTCAGCAATAGGTTCACTAGAAGCATGCAAAGTCCTATCATTTTTCTTTTTCTTCCTTTTAGAAGGACTAGGTGCATCTATATTATTTCTCTGAGAATCTTGCTCAATTCTCTTAGGGTGGCCTTCAGGATACAAAAGTTCCTGAGTCATTTTACTGGTTCTAGTAGCCACTCTGACAGCATAGTCATTATTCTTATTGTTCATTTCATTGAGAAAATCATTCTGAGCTTTAAGTACTTGTTCTACTTGAGTGGTAACCATAGAAGCATGTTTACTAATGAGTTTTAAGTTGACCTTTAACTCTAGACATATAATCACCCAAGTGTTCAATCATATAAGCATTTTGTTTTAATTGTCCACCAAAATAAGCATTAAAATCTTCTTGCTTAACCATAAAGTTATCAAACTCATCCAAGCATTGGCTAGCAAATTTAGTAGGAGGGTTTTCAGCTTTATCTTATCTATAGAGAAAATTTACCTTTACTACCTGTGTCGGGTTATCAAGACTGCTTACTTCTTCAATAGGTAATGGATTAAGATCATATGTTTCTTCAGTGGGCGGTAAATTAAGACCATGTATTTCTTCAATAGGAGGTAAATTCTTAACATCTTCGGCTTTAATACCATTTTATTTCATAGATTTCTTTGCCTCTTGCATATCTTCAGGACTGAGAAATAGAACACCCCTCTTCTTCGGAGTTGGTTTAGGAATAGGCTCAGGAGCTGGCTCAGGAAGTGTCCAATTATTTTCATTTGTCAACATATTATTCAATAAAATTTCAGCTTCATCTGGTGTTCTTTCCCTAAAAACAAAACCAGTACAACTATCCAGGTGGTCTCTGGAAGCATCGGTTAGTCCATTATAAAATATATCAAGTATTTCATTTTTCTTAAGAGGATGATCAGGCAAAGCATTAAGTAACTGGAGAAGCCTCCCCCTAGCTTGTGGGAGACTCTCTTCTTCAATTTGCACAAAATTATATATATCCCTTAAGGCAGCTTGTTTCTTATGAGCAGGGAAATATTTAGCAGAGAAGTAATAAATCATATCCTTGGGACTACACACACAACCAGGATCAAGAGAATTAAACCATATCTTAGCATCACCCTTGAATGAGAACAGAAATATTTTAAGGATACAGAAGTAGCAAGTTCTCTCATCATTAGTGAACAGGGCGGCTATATCATTTACTTTAGTAAGATGTGCCACAACAATTTCAGATTCATAGCCATAAAAAGGATCAAATTCAACCAAAGTAATTATATCAGGATCAATAGAGAATTCATAATCCTTATCAGTAACAAAGATAGGTGAATAGCATAAGCAGGATCATATTTCATTCTAGCATTCAGAGTTTTTTGTTTAAGCTTAGCTAATAATTTCTTAAGATTACTTCTATCATTGCAAGCAAGAAAGTCTCTTTTAGTTTCTTCATCCATAACATAGCCCTCAGGTACAACAGGCAATTCATATTTATTGGGAGAGTCCTCATCACCACTTTCTCAATATTATTAGTTTCAATAATTTCATTCTCTCTTGCCCTAGCAAGTTGTTCATCAAGAAATTCACCAAGTGGCACAGTAGTATCAAGCATAGAAGTAGTTTCATCATAAGTATCATGCATAGCAGAAGTGGCATCATCAATAATATGCGACATATCGGAATTAATAACAGAAGAAGGTTTAGGTGTCGCAAGCTTACTCAAAATAGAAGGTGAATCAAGTGCAGAGCTAGATGGCAGTTCCTTACCTGCCCTCGTAGTTGAGGGATAATTTTTTTCTCGTCTTTCAAGTTCCTCATAGTGACCAGCAGATATAAATCCCAAGTGACTCAAAGAATAGAGCTATGCTCCCCGGCAACGGCGCCAAAAAATAGTCTTGATAACCCACAAGTATAGGGGATCGCAACAGTTTTCGAGGGTAGAGTATTCAACCCAAATTTATTGATTCGACACAAGGGGAGCCAAAGAATATTCTCAAGTATTAGCAGTTGAGTTGTCAATTCAACCACACCTGGATAACTTAGTATCTGCAGCAAAGTATTAAGTAGCAAATTAATATGGAAGTAACGGTAACGGTAGCAAAAGTAATATTTTTGGGTTTTGTAGTGATTGTAACAGTAGCAACGGAAAAGTAAATAAGCGGAGAACAATATGTGAAAAGCTTGTAGGCACTGGATCGGTGATGGAGAATTATGCCGGATGCGGTTCTTCATGTAACAATCATAAAATAGGGTGACACAGAACTAGCTCCAATTCATCAATGTAATGTAGGCATGTATTCCGAATATAGTCATATGTGCTTATGGAAAAGAACTTGCATGACATCTTTTATCCTACCCTCCTGTGGTAGCGGGGTCCTAATGGAAACTAAGGGATATTAAGGCCTCCTTTTAATAGAGTACGACCAAAGCATTAACACATAGTGAATACATGAACTCCTCAAACTACGATCATCATCGGGAGTGGTCCCGATTATTGTCACTTCGGGGTTGCCGGATCATAACACATAGTAGGTGACTATAGACTTGCAAGATAGGATCAAGAACTCACATATATTCATGAAAACATAATAGGGTCAGATCTGAAATCATGGCTGAGGGAGTCCTGGATTAGGGGGTACCCGGACAGCCGGACTATATCCTTTGGCCGGACTGTTGGACTATGAAGATACAAGAATGAAGACTCTGTCTCATGTCCGGATGGGACTCTCTTGGCGTGGAAGGCAAGCTTGGCGATACGGATATGTAGATCTCCTTCTGTTGTAACCGACTCTGTGTAACCCTAGCCCCCTCCGGTGTCTATATAAATCGGAGGGTTTAGTCCGTAGGACGACAACAATCATACCATAGGCTAGCTTCTAGGGTTTAGCCTCTACGATCTCGTGGTAGATCAACTCTTGTATACTCATATTCATCAAGATCAATCAAGTAGGAAGTAGGGTATTACCTCCATAGAGAGGGCCCGAACCTGGGTAAACATCGTGTCCCTTGCCTCCTGTTACCATCCGCCTTAGACGCACAGTTCGGGACCCCCTACCCAAGATCTGCCGGTTTTGACACCGACATTGGTGCTTTCATTGAGAGTTCCACTGTGTCGTCGCTGCAAGGTTTGATGGCCCCTTCGATCATCGACAATGATGGGTCCAGGGTGAGGTTTTCCTCCCCGGACAGATCTTCGTGTTCGGCGGCTTCGCACTACGGGCCAACTCGTTTGGCCATCTGGAGCAGATCGAGAGCTACGCCCCTGGCCATCAGGTCAGGTTTGGAAACCTAAATTACACTACCGATATCCGTGGAGACTTGATCTTCGACGGATTCGGGCCCATGCCAGGTGTGTCGCACGATCACGACGAGCACGATATAGCTCTGTCGTCGGACGGTGTTCGGGAGATCACGCCAGCAACTACTCCGGCCTCTAGTCCGGAGCAGATCGCGCCATCCAAGGACGGGAGGATAGACTCCGCCACGAAGGACGCGCCCTCAGTGGCGATAGAGCCGAATACTGACCTTACCCTTCACGAGAGCCGTGTCACCGAACTGTTGGACTCGTCCTCGGCCACGGACTCTGTACCACCCGCGCCCATGCCTATCGAATCCGATTGGGCGCCGATCATGGAGTTCACCTCCGCAGATATCTTTCAGCACTCGCCCTTCGGCGACATACTAAACTCATTGAAATCTCTCTCCCTGTCTGGAGAACCTTGTCTGAACTATGTCTGGCTAGAGTGGGGTGCGGACGACGAAGAAATTCAATCCCCACCCACCACTCACTTAGTAGCCACTGTCAATGATTTAACCGACATGCTCGACTTCAACTCCGAAGACATCGATGGTATGGACACCTATGCCGGAGACGAACAGGAACCACTGCCCACAGGGCACTGGACCGCCACCTCGTCATATGATATACACATGGTGGATACACCAAAAGAAGGCAATGGCGACAAGACAACGGAGGACGACCCCTTCAAGAAGCAACCCCAGCGCCGACGTCAGCGGCGCCACTCTAAGTCTCGCCACAGCAAAAGTGGTGATACCGACACAGGAGATAACAGTACTCCGGACAGTGCCGAAGATGATGACAATCCCCTCCAGAACGATAAAGAGCCAGAGGATGAACATGCCAGCCCTCCTAAGAGAGCGGCAGAGGGAGAAACGGAGGATGACAACTATATGCCTCCCTCCGGAGATGAAGCGAGCCTCGACGACGAAGAATTTGTCGTGCCTACGGATCCCGTCGAGCAGGAGCGCTTTAAGCGCCGGCTTATTGCCACAGCAAACAGCCTGAGGAAAAAGCAGCAACAGCTTCGAGCTGATCAGGATCTGCTAGGAGATAGATGGACTGAAGTCCTTGCGGCTAAGGAGTATGAACTCGAACGCCCTTCCAGAGGTCACCCCACGTTCGATGCGGCTAATCGGCCACCCCGTGGCCGAGATAGAGAGGCAGTACAGCCTGAAAATCAGCCTGCACCCCGCCGCCATTCAAACAAACATACCAAGGCAACAGGAAACACGCGAGACCTGCGAGACATATTGGAAGACAGGGCAAAACACGCTAGATCGATCTATGGATCACGGGGCCGTACCCCTACAAGGGACGGTGACCGCCTCGCCGGATACAGTAAAAGCAATTCCGGACGGGCCGAATACAGCAGGCAGGACTCATACGAGCTGCGTCGCGACATAGCCCAGCACAGAGGCGCGGCACATCCCCTATGCTTCACCAATGAAGTAATGGAGCATGAATTCCCAGAAGGTTTTAAACCTGTAAATATCGAATCATATGATGGTACAACAGATCCCGCGGCATGGATTGAGGACTTCCTCCTCCACATCCACATGGCCCACGGTGATGATCTACATGCCATCAAGTACCTCCCGTTAAAACTCAAAGGATCAGCTCGGCATTGGCTGAATAGCTTGCCAGCAGACTCCGTTGGTTGTTGGGAGGATCTGGAAGACGCATTTCTCGACAATTTCCGTGGCACTTATGTGCGACCACCAGACGCCAATGACTTGAGCCACATAATTCAGCAGCCAGGGGAATCGACCAGGCAATTCTAGACACGGTTCGTAACAAAGAAAAACCAAATTGTCGATTGTCCAGATGCAGAAGCCTTAGCGGCATTCAAGCACTACATCCGTTACGAGTGGCTCGCCCGGCACCTCGGCCAGGAAAAGCCGAAATCAATGGCAGCCCTCACGACACTCATGACCCGCTTTTGCACGGGAGAGGATAGCTGGCTGGCTCGTAGCAATAACATATCAAGGAACCTTGGCACTTCGGATACCAAGGACAACAACGGCAGGTCACATCACAGCAAACACAAGCGCCACAGCAACGGTGATAACGCCAAAGACATGGCAGTCAATGCCGGATTCAGAGGCTCTAAATCCGGTCAACGGAAAAAGCCATTCAAAAGAAGTACTTTGGGCCCGTCCAGTTTGGACCGCATACTCGATCGCTCGTGTCAAATACACGGCACCCCCGATAAGCCAGCCAATCACACCAACAGGGAATGCTGGGGGTTCAAGCAGGCCGGCAAGTTAAATGCCGAAGACAAGGACAAGGGGCTGCATAGCGATGACGAGGAGGAGCCACGGCCGCCGAACACGGGAGGACAGAAGAGGTTCCCCTCACAAGTGAGGACAGTAAACATGATATACGCAATCCACATCCCCAAAAGGGAACGGAAGCGTGCACTAAGGGACGTATGCGCGATAAAGCATTATAGTCTGATTGCCTGGTTCGTTGCGCTGAACACCTCCCTCGAAGGACCCAAGAATGGGAAAAAGAGTGCTCAGATTTATCTTGAACACCCCAACACCAGTTGCATGGGGCAGAAGCCGATGACTAGCAACTCTCAGAATTTATAAACGGTCGCACAGAAGGTAATATTCTAAATACAAAAGTGTTGCATAACGAACATGAACTAGTTTTCATCAATCACTACAAAAAAAAGACACATCCGTGACATTTTGGGCCGAATTCTTTTTCTGTCATACATATGACACTTCTATGACGATAATTGTGACAAAACCCGGTATCATCATAGATGTGGGGGCTCCTACTTCTATGACAAAAAATCATGACAGAAAATGGGCTTTTCGTCCTGGGCGGGCCGGAGACACAGCTGCATGACATTCTTTGGGCCGTCCATGATGGAAAAAACTGTGGTAGAAGCGAGGGGGAGGAAAATTTCGGGGAGTTGCCGGTTACGGTGGGAGGTCGGGGGCGGAGCGATGCATGTTTCTCTCGTACAGGTACGCATGTGTGTGCGAGGTGTTGGCTCTAACTAAAGCCGAGCGAGGCGTTGGGCTCTAACTGAACCCGAGTGATTGCACTGCAGGCTACGCGTTACTGAACCCGAGCGATCGATCGATGGCTGTTAACTGAACCCGATGGAGCGATTCCTTCGCTACTGCTGCTAACTGAAGCCGATCGATGCTGCCTCTGGGATGAACAGTGAGCATTGCGGGGGGTTTGGATGAACAACGAGTGGTGGCGTTGCCTCTGGATGAACAGGAACCCGTGATGTGGAGAGTTGGATGAACACTAGACGGTGGAGGGGTGGCCGTGGAGGGGTGGTTGAACAGGACCCCGTGGTGTGGAGGGCTGGATGAACAATATACGGTGGAGGGGTGCCCGTGGAGGGGTGGTTGAACAGTAGCCGGTGGAGTAGCGCACGGTGGAGGCTGGATGAACAGGAGCCCGTGGAGGCTGGAGGAGATCGACGGTAGCCCATGGAGGCTGGAGGAGGTCGACGGTGGAGATGAACAGTATCCCGTGGAGTACCGTTTTGCGGTACGCCACACCCCTCCCGATGAACAAGACCCCCGTTTCGACCGTAGGAGGTCCGTTTCGTCCGCTTTGCGGTACGCCACACCCCTCCCGATCAACAGGACCCCCGTTTCGAACGTAGGAGGTCCGTTTCCTCCGTTTTGCGGTACGCCACACCCCTCCCAATCAACAGGACCCCCGTTTCGACCGTAGGAGATCTGTTTCCTCCGTTCTGCGGTACGCCAGGCCTCATTTCCATCGCCTGTTCCGTCCAAGCCAGTTGGCTTCCACGCGTTCCGTTGCCTCTCGATGAACACGACGCATTTCGTTGCCTCCCCATGAACACGACGCATTCCGTTGCCTCCCCATAAACACGAGCATTCCGTTGCCTCCCCATGAACACGGCATATTCCATTGCCTCCCCATGAACACGAGCCCTCGCCGTACGTATGCGTGACTAGGCGATCGAGACCCCGCCCGTATGTACACATACGTGGCCGTATTTTCTTTCTTGCACCCTGGCCGCTGTACGTACGTGTACATGCTACGTGCACGCCTCTACTACGACACGTACGCGCCTCTACTACGACACGTGCGCGCCTCTACATCGACCAGTATATATGTACGTACATGTTCGCGACCAGAATGACAACGCTACGTACGCTTCGACCAGGTGTGTCCCGACTATCAGGCAGTTCCTTGCGTGCGAAAATGTAGCTGGTGGGTCCCAGCAGTCAGAGGGCGAATCGTTTTTTTTGCCCGGACGCACTTCCTTTGCGTGCGAAGATGTAGCTGGTGGGTCCCAGCAGTCAGGGGGGTGGATCGTATTTTTTTGCTCGGACGCACTTCCTTGCGTGCGAAGATGTAGCTGGTGGGTCCCAGCAGTCAGGGGGGCGAATTGTTTTTTCTTTTGCCAGATGCACTTCCTTGCGTGCGAAGGTGTAGCTGGTGGGTCCCAGCAGTCAGGGGGGAAAGTTTTTTCGCGAAATATGGTGGTCCGTCCGGTGGGTCCCCGCTGTCAGGTGGAGGAATAATTATTTTGCGCGTAATAAGGAGGCACTTCCTTGCAGCGGCCGTGGACCCAGCTGTCAGCCTCTCCACGTACAGTCCACGTCCGATGGAAGCCGTTCCTTGACCACGTTGACCATGCCGCGCCGAGAGCACCAGGGTGGTGGACAACGGCGAGGCCTAGGAAGGGGACGACGCGGAGCCGGGGAAGACGCGGCAGTGGATGCCCACACGTAGAGGAGTACGAGGGTTCACTGGTTCGCTGCGGTGTGAGGCTTCCATTGCCACAGAATAACAGGGGGTGTGGGTGAGTAGAGGGATGGCCTGGCTAGCGGTGGGAGTAGTAGGGGGCGGTGAGGCCTCCGCCGCATCGCAGCCGGCCACGGGAGGTAGGTGCACGAGGCACGATCGGCGCTGGTTTGGGCGGCTGGAGCAAGAAGACCATAGGTTGAAGAAGCACTACGGCCGTTGGATGGACATCGTACGGTCACTGGAGCTAGAATCGTGCATATTGACTAAGTTGACAAAGCCCTTTGTCCCCGTCAACTTAGTAGGCTGACAAGTCAGCCTGCCACTATACTGGGTCCCAGCTAAAAGGGGGAGTATTCATTTTTTGTGCATAATAAGGAGGCACTTCCTTGCGTGCGAAGATATAGCTGGTGGGTCCGAGCTGTCAGCGGCGGTAACGTTTTTTTTGCGAAATACTGAGGCCCTTTCGGTGGGTCCCTGATGTCAGGTGGACGAATCATTATTTTGCGCGTAATAAGGAGGCATTTCCTTACGTGCGGCCGTGGACCCAGCTGTCGGCCTCTCCACGTACAGTCCACTTCAGATGCATATCGGTCGTTTACCACGTTGACCAGGCCACACCGAGAGCACCAGGGCGGTGGACGACGGCGAGACCTTGGAAGGGAACGACATGGAGGCAGGGAAGACTCAGCAGTTGTTTCCCACGCGGAGGGGAGTACGACTGAACGAGGGTTTACTGGTTCGTCTGCCGTCGCCGGAGAATAACAGCAGGTGTGGGTGAGTAGAGGGATGGCTAGGCCAGTGATGAGAGTATGGTGGGGCGGTGAGGCCTGCGTGGCAGCACAGCCGGCCGCGGGAAGGAGGGAGCATGCAGTCCCGCCGGCGCTTGTTTGAGCGGCTGGAGCAGGAAGAGCAGAGATTGAAGAAGCACGACGGCCGTTGGATGGACATCCAACCGTCACTGCTTGTGCGTCAACCTTTTGTTTAGAAAAGCCTCAAATCTGTGAAAAACAGCATACAGCCCGTCTGCCAATATTTCTAATAATTTACAGCCCATTTGCTAATTCTTAAAGGTTTTTTGGAGCCCATATTCTTTTTGTTAGCATTACGATCTGCAGCCCATTGGACATGCTAAGGAGGAGAGGCCGATTGATCAACGGCTTGCCCGAGAGCTGCCCTTTTATAGAACAATAAGCCACTTTATTTTTTAAAAAATGCATTAGAAATCTTGTCTGATACAGTTTCGAGAATACAATCCGACAAAGTAGACAAAGCTGAGGTACATTATTTGCATCTTATAACACCTACACACCCTACACACCTCGTCACTAATAACACCCAACATTGAAAAGCTGAGGTGATATAGCCCATTGGACATGCTATATCAGTATATCACCCTACATTGTCGGGCGTCAAAGTAGACAAAGTTTTCTGGACCCACACCCTACACACCTCGTTACTAAGAACACCTCCTCGTGACGTTTCTACTTCTCTGCACGTTGCACCGTATCTATGTAATTCTGTACTTGCTGCTTCGGCAACCTTTTAAGTAATATATTCAAGTGGGGAAGCTCCCTCCCCGTGATTCTCAAAAAAAAATGTTAGCCACATTATTTGCATCTTCTAACCCTGCCAACCTTTGAGCATCACCGCCACAACCTTGTTGTCCACCTCTAAGTGAACATTATATTATTAGTAAGTATACAATATAATAGATATAGATAAAGTAAAGTATTTTCGCAGAAAAAGGGTATAGATTTTTTTAGGGGTAAAAAAATATAGACAAAGTAGCAGGGAGTAATAAACAGGCTCATTTTCTACCTTATTGGGGATGGTCGGCCCAGCCGACCCTGCCAGCTCACGGTGCCACGCGCCGGGCGGCCCCCCTTGCGTCTGTGTGTTCCTGCATCCCTCGTGCACATCTCAGCCCACACTACCTCCTCTACCAATTGGATTCAACACTCCTACGCCTTAGAGCATCTCCAACAGGCGCGGCAAAAGGCGCGCACGCGGTAAAATCGCGATTTAGCGCGCGCCGGCTGATTCCGCGCGCTCCAGCGGTGGCGGGAAATTACCGCGCGCGGGAAAAAGCAGCACGCGGCGCGCCAAAACTACCGCGCCGCTTACCGCGCGCCTATAAATTGCCGCGCCCGCAACGCGCACCGCACACAGCCAGCCACGCGCCCTTCCCTCGCAAGCTCGCCGCTCGCCGCTCGCCGTTTCGCAGCTTTTTCGCGCCACCACCGCGCCACCATGCCGCCGCGCCGCCGGGGTGCTTCGGGCTATCGCGGCGTCCGCGCGCGCCCCAACGGCTGGTTCTCCGCCGAGATACGGTCCGGCGACGTGCGGCTCGGCCTCGGGACGTTCCGGAGCGCGCACGAGGCGGCCCGCGCATACGACGCGGCGGCGTGGCGCTTGGACAGGCCCCGGTCGCAGATGAACTTCCGGGACGTCTTCACGCGCGAGCAGGCACAGCGCGTTCGCCCCTCCGCCGCGTCTCATCACCGACATGGACCGTGCCGACCACGCTCGGCGGCAGCGCCGCCTCCTCGTCGCCGAGGAGGACGAGCGAGCCATGGCGGAGTGGCGCCGTCGCCACCCGAAGGACGTCGCCGACGAGCACGCCTACTGGGCGGAGAGGACGGCAAGGCGCCGTGCGGAGCGGGCTGACCGACGTGCGCGGAAGGCATTGGCGAACGCTCAGTGCGAAATTGTTTCAGCAGGTGGGAGGTCGTTCTTCACGCGGGACGATGACCATTGGGATGACATATGGCTCTCAACCTCGGACGACACCGACGAGGATGATGATGGTGATGATGATGGTAGCGACTTGGAGTAGCTTTTATCTATGCCGTAGTAGTGCCTATCTATCTATGTATGCCATAGTAGTGCCTATCTATCTATGTATGTCGAACTATCTATCTATGTATGTTGAACTATCTATCTATCTATATGCATCGTTTTTTTAATCTATGAAAAAAATGTTCGCGCGCTGTATTTTACCGCGCCTGCTGGAGCTGTGCGCGCGCGCGGCTTTACAGCGCGGCTGCTGGAGCAAACGCCGCGCGCCGCGCCAAACCAGGCGTTCGGCGCGCGCCAAATCAGTTTTTGCGCGCGGCGCTATAGCGCGGCTGTTGGAGATGCTCTAGCATGGTCTCGCCGGCGTCGTCTATGCACTGACCTCTTGTGATGTGTGCGCAAGAAGCAGAACCAATTTCCTTTCCTTAATTCGCTTCCCTTCTTTCCTTTTTCAAAGGTGGCATGATTTTCCCTCGATTATTTTCCGTTTGTCAATTTCCTTTCCTTACTTGAATTCTCCTTTCTTTATTTCCTGGGACAACTCCTTGATAACCAGGAAACTTAAAAATGTATATAACTAGAGCAATACTCCGATATTGATTTGATTCTCCGCTACCCACCAAGGTAGAAGACTGCTTGATCCGCAAAAGAACCTTTCGTTTCATTTTTATTTTCTGCAGGGTAGGGAGAAGCCTTGCGCCTTCTTTTTTTGAAGGCAAGTGACTTTGCAAACTGCTCAATTTTGATCATGACTTCAAACAAATATAAAAAAAATTGAAGTATCCATGATTAGTACCAATGAAGGTGAACCGGCAGATCCGTTTGCAACTCCTCTGGAAATATTACCCGAGTGGTACTTCTTTCCCGTGTTTCGAATACTCCGTAAATTTTGGGCATTCACTTAATTTTGTTAGGTCTAGGTGCTTTTCTTCTAGTACTCAAGGCTCTTTATTTTGGCGGTGTATATGATACCTGGGCCCCTGGGGGGGGGGGGGGAGATGTAAGAAAAATTACCAATTTGACCCTTAGTCCCAGTGTTATATTTGGTTATTTACTAAAATCTCCTTTTGGTGGACAAGGGTGGATTGTTAGTGTAGATGATTTAGAAGATATAATTGGTTATATTGTGTGCAGGAAACTGAGGTGGGACTAAACAAAACAAACCTTTGCGTCGCTCTAACAAAATAGTGAGGTAGCTTGATGGTACGTTTTTTTAGACAATCTCGCGAAACTTTATTAACCCGTCACAATGTTTACAGGGACGAAAACAAGATCTGGCTGGCCTAACCACACATGTCGGCCAACCGCGAGGGAGAGAGAATGTTTCGCAAGATTGTGAGCTTCATAGTTTGAGCTCCTAAATTCATGTCCTATGTTGCAAGTAATAAAACTAGAAGAGTGTTCCGAAATCTCCCGAAGAACAGCTCCATAAGTAGCTAGCTTGCCGTGATGCAGCTCGTCGACAACCACCTTGCAGTCCAATGCCACCTGTATATCTCTCACATTTAGATCGTCCGCCAACGAGAGAGCTTCTCTTATAGCTAGGGCTTCCAGCGTTTGAGGCTCTGTAATATGCTTAAACACAATGGCCGAAGCCCCCAAAAAGTTGCCCTGTTGATCTCTGCATATCGCTCCCACAGAACCATGTCTCCTCCTCACGGCCACTGCTCCGTCTACATTGATCTTAACACAACCTTGTATTGGCGGCACCCAAGTTGCACTCCGCCTGACTCTCGTTGGTGCTGTCTTCATCTCCCTTCTGTTAACTATCTCCAACTCTGAAAGATACTTACTAATGAAAGCCGCCGTAGCATGTGGAGATTGAAATATATCCTCATGAATTGCCTTTCTTCTTGCAGCCCAAATTGCCCACATGGTTACCACAACACGGGTGAAGTCATGAGTGTCTGGTATTTCATGTATAGCAAATAACCAATCCTTTGCGTCTTCCTCTTGGTGTGTGATGATCTTCTCGACCAACTCCTCTGGTGCGAGAGCCCATACGCTTCTTGACAGAGCGCAAGAGAGGAGTGCATGTCTCCATGTGTCCCTAGCCCCACACAAGCAACAAGTATCTGTCTCGGCCATATGGCGATGATGGAGCACTTCTCCGCTGGGCATAGAGTGTCTGGCAAGTCTCCATAGAAACATACGGAGTTTCGAGGGTACCTGGATATGCCATATGGTACTCCAGAAGCTGCTGTTCTGCCCCGCCGATGAGTCATCGGCCTCGTTCCACCACCCCTCTCTACTCATCTTCGTACGCAGTATCATTCTATATGCAGACCGTACGGTGAAACTGCCAGTTGGTTCTTCATGCCAAGCCCAAAAGTCCGGCTGCCTGCGCATACGTACTGGTATTTTTAGGATCTCCTCTGCATCAATCGGTATAAAGACTGAACGAACCAGTTCCTCGTACCACTGTGCTGTGGTGACATCAATCAGATCAGTGACCCGCCAAGGAGGATTTGGCACTAGGGAAGTAATAGGCCGTTTGAAACTATCACGAGGGATCCAGTTTTGTGACCATATATCCGTACTGCCTCCATCCCCAATTCTCCTGATAATTCCCTGAGCTAGTATCTCCCTTCCATCCAATATAGCTCGCCATATCTGAGATGGCCGAGCACCCAATTCTGCCTCCAATAACGTGCAATTAGGGAAGTAAACAGCCTTCAAAATTTGAGCACTGAGGGATCGTTCATCATTCAATATTCTCCAGGCTTGCCGCGCCAGCAAAGCAAGATTAAACATCTCCAAATCCCGAAAACCAAGTCCACCCATCTTTTTAGGTTGTATCATAGTGTCCCAAGCAACCCACGCGGGTTTTCGCTTGCCTTGCTTACTCCCCCACCAAAATTGCCTAATAATGGCCGATATGCTATCGCAAAGCCTTCTAGGGAGCCTGAAGCATGACATAGAGTAGACCGGAATTGCCTGCGCAACTGCCTTGATCAAAACTTCTTTACCGGCCGCAGAGAGTAACTTTTCCATCCAGCCTTTAACCTTCTCCCACACACGGTCTCTCATGTACTTGAATGTTCCATTCTTTGAGTGTCCCACGTCAGTTGGCATGCCCAAATAACGCTCGCTTAAGGATTCATTATGAACCTGCAAGGAGGTTTTAATTGCTTCCCTCATAGAGCCTGGACAGCCGCGACTAAAAAAGATGGATGACTTGTCATGATTGATACGTTGCCCAGAAGCCTTACAATATGTTTCCAACAGGTTTGAGACTGCAACTGACCCCTCAACATTAGCCTTAAAAAGCAACAGGTTGTCATCTGCAAACAAAAGGTGGTTTATAGTTGGGGCGGTTGGGGCCACCTTAATACCTGCAATTGATGACTGTGTACTGGATTTCAGGAGGCACGAAAGGCCCTCTGCTGCAATCAAGAATAAGTAGGGGGAAATTGGGTCTCCCTGTCGGATACCTCTGGTTGGTTTGAAAGAATCAAGCTTCTCACCATTAAAGAGAACAGAAAAGGACACTGAAGAAACCATGCTCATAACAGTATTAATCCATTGATGAGAGAAGCCAATCTTGATCATAATAGCCCTCAAGTAAGCCCACTCCAGCCTGTCATAAGCCTTCATCATATCCAGTTTGAGAGCACAATAACTGTTAGTCTTAGCTTTAGACCTCTTCATGAAATGCAGGCACTCATAAGCACATATGATATTGTCAGTGATAAGCCTCCCCGGAACAAAAGCAGACTGTTCAGCCGAAATAATGTCTGGTAGAACTAGTTTCAGTCTGTTGGCCACCACTTTAGAGGCAATTTTATACACAACGTTGCATAAGCTTATGGGCCTAAACTGAGAAAGGAGAGTGGGGTTTATTACCTTCGGTATAAGAACAAGAACGGTGTCATTTATACCTTCTGGACTCTCTTCTCCATGCACTATCTTCAGTACCACCCTTGTTACATCATCCCCACAAATATCCCAATGGTGCTGATAAAAATGTGCCGGAAAACCATCTGGCCCCGATGCCTTTGTCGGGAACATTTGGAACAAAGCTGTTTTCACCTCCTCCTTGGTATATTCTGCGTTCAACATTGCATTCATCTCCTCAGACACTTTCCTCGGCACGCGAGCAAGCACTGCATCCATCCCCTGGACTTCCTCGGAAGTATATAGCTTTTTATAAAAATCATTTGCCATGGCTTTGAGCTCATCTGGATCTACTACAATCGCTCCCACAGAATTGTGTAGCGCTTTAATCATATTTTTCTTCCTCCTCAAACTCGCCCGGAGATGAAAGAATTTGGTATTCTTATCACCTGTGGATAGACCACAGGCCATGTGTTCGATCCCCATAAAATGCTTATTTTTTGCGTGGGCTGCCAGTGTAGTTGGGCATTCTTATAGCGCGCGGCAGGCCTGGTAGCTGGGCCAGCTTGCAGCGCACGGTTCAGTCATGTTTAAGTTAACGGGCTGAGGCCCAGCCAAGCGATGGGTGCACAGGGATGGACCAGGCCAAAACAAAGCAGGCACAATGCAGAGCGTGGATCCTAGATGTGGTACGTGGGAGGCAAAAACGAACGGTTTGTTTAGTACGACGAACATACTATTAGTACCACCTCGTTTATATTACGATTTTGTCTATACGAATCGTAAAAGCGTATTACAACTAGGCGAAACCGTATTGTGACGGTGAACCAACGGAGTCAATCCGTGCTTTATTATTAATTAGGGAGAGACTAGCAAAAGTGTCCGTGCGTTACAACGGGAGAAATAAATTATCACCCCTAGCGCCCCCATCCCTGTTACCACTTCTTTTCTTCGTCATCATTGTCGGTAACGATGCCCACTACACGGTGAACATTCCACCTAAGCTTGGAACCAATAAAGAATTGCATCACGTGCATGGACAGACCAGCGAACGGTCGCGTTTGAGATCCCGGCCACATGACCCAGATCTGCACAATCAAATACTTATGCATTGTGTTTATGTTATCTGGGATTTACATCATAATAGTTTAGTACCAATCCGTGAAGGATACAAACAAAAACTAAATTCAACTTTATTTTAGAATGATCAACACTTTTTTGTAGGGTAACACGATCAACGCCAAAAACACTGGAGGCTGTGAGTTTGATTCCAGTAACTGTCAACTTTTTTTTGCCTCATCTTCTAAAAGGGGTGGTGGGTTTGATTTGTTGGGCCAGGTCGCACGGACATGTTAGGAGGGCACCGTTTTTTTTACTGGTCGAACGTTACGCGGGCGAACGTGGCAGAGGCCAAGTGGCCCAAGACAGACGATTGGTAGAATAGCCTAGCTCAGTATGAGGAAACACCATGGACATACGAAATGGGAGGACCAATAATATTATACCTCCATTTATATATATTAAAAATAGTATATATGCCTGTGGGTTAGAACGGTAGAAACAATTGACATAAATTTAGTCAGGATTGTATGTGCAAACATCATGTTCAATGTGCTACAAATTTGGCGCAAATTCAGTAAAGATTATAAGAGCATGGAAAACACAATGGAAGAAAAAAAATGACATGAATTTAGTGAGGATTAAAAAATGCCACATCAGTTTTACTCATAAGATGGCATGGCAACCTACCATTGATTCCCGCACCTCCTGTTAATTAATTTTTGAGGTAATATCACAGCAAGTCAATGAACTTGGATCGCACGTTCAGTATGGTGCTAGAACTTTGAAAATACGGTTTTGTGGTCACATAACTTAACTCATACGTGCAGATACGGTCACATTACACATATGCAAGCATATCCATGTGTATGGCCCCACTTGTCAGTGACTGATGATGCTGGGGGTGATGTATTTTTACACGGAACACTCTGAAAATAATTATTTTCCGAAACAATCAACCACAGCGACGTATTGTTTTTGCACAAAACACCCTCAAATTATCTTTTAAATAAAAGCAGGACCATGGTACTGTACATATATGTATTTTGTCTAATATGGATAATCAACATATATGTACTTGAAGGGAACTCATGTGGAGCTTAATTCAGCTGCGGACGCTACGACCCATTTTGCACGCACTATTCTTTAGAAGATAATTTGTAAGTAATAAAGGTACATTCACATATTTGTTTGTTAAAACATATTTTATATATACAAATAGTGATTAGTAGTTAAAAACATTTAGATACACACTTGCGGCTTATATTTAGTTAATATGACATTGATAATGTTTATTAGATACATATTTTTAATAAATCCAAAAAATATACACTTGAGGCTTATATTTAAATTATAAAAAATGATGAACACAAAAATTTACTAAATATTTATGACTATCAAGTTGTGTAAAATTTTTATTCATGACTTATATCCAAATAAGTTCTATAACTTACATATGATATGAGCCACGACTGAATATTCATTTAACAGTTTAAATTCTAAATTATTAATATTTTAAATTATACAAACATTGAACTATACAAAATGTGTGTATATATAATTATTGAAATATTCTTATAATTAAAATAATGTTTTTGAAAACCAAATATGCAATACGCACATTTTTATAGTACACATGTTTATATTATTTTTTAAATACCGCAGATAAAATGGGCCGCAGTCTCCATAGCCTATTTAAGCTCCACATGCGGCCTCGTTTAATATATATAAGTTCGTGATCCATTTTAGACATCTAGATCTGAATAGTTGTAGTAGCTAGATTGTATTGATTTAAACTGTTGGTTGCGAGTTCAAGTCCCGGTAGATTATGTTTGGCGTTAATTTTTTGCATTTGCATTCTCAGGTTAAAAAATAGTTGGTCGTCTGTTCGAGTCCTGGCATGCGATTTTTGTTGTTAATGTTTGCATATATGTGCAGTATTGTGGTCCTGCTTTCTGTCAATAAAAAAAGTTAGGGTGTTTTATGTAAAAATACATCGCTGCGGTTCACTTCTTCTGCAAATAAAAAAAATTCAGGGTGTTATATGTAAAAATACATCGTGCCCAGCGCTGTTAGTCACCGACAAGTGGGGCCATACACATTGATATGCCTGTATATGCGTATTGTGACCCTATCTGCACGCTTGAGTCAAGTTAGGTGATCACAAAACCGTATTTTCGAAGTTTTAGCACCAAACTGAACATGCGACGCAAGTTCTATGACTACCCATGATATTGCCTCTTAATTTTTCTTTCTCTTTCTTTCCTTATATCATGATGCCCACATAATTACCGTCCATTTCCTTCCTCTCTCTTTCTCCTTCCTTCTTTATTTCTCATGCAATTATTATTTTCCTTTTTTGCTAGGCCTGCTAATTACTCCTGTGATTAATATGGCGCCCAGATAATTACCATTAATTTTCTTCCTTCTTTATTTCTTATTCAATACATATTGCCTTTCTTGCCGGCTCTACATAATTACCATCTTCTTTCTTTATTTCTCATGCAAAGAATGTCTATTTCCTTTCTTTATTTCTTTGCTTAATTTCCCAAGCACCTTCTTGATGCCTGACAACCTAAAAACGTATATAAACTGGTAAAAATTGATGTAAAATAGCAAGATGGGACTATTTGATAAGTAAAAAAAATATGAAAAACAACTTCCAGCCTGTTCCTTTGTCCGTCCAGTGGGCTGTAGCACTCGCACATGCCCATCACGACCGTGCCCATTTATCTCGGCCCAAGTATGCCCGTCTTTATTCTTAAGTTCCAGACGCCCTAATTAGCAAGCTTAGGAGCCTATCCTGAGTGGTCTGCTGCGCTGCAATCAACATGGGACACCAGGGTTCAAATCCCAGCGGCGCCACCATTTTTTTCTCTAATTTCTTCTATATCTATACTACTATTAAACAATCAAACAAGAACTTCTTTAAGCACACCTCATAAAGTGTACACAGATCCAATACTACCGCACGATTAGGCCCACTAAAATCAATCTAACGGTTAGACTTAACCTAAACCATTTTTTGTGTGCACTTAGCAATTTACATTGATTGACCGTACTCCACCGTGGAGGATAATATGAAACTCCACGCCTGGGAAATTAGGAAACTAATAATCACGGGTGCATCATATTCCAGGAAAGTAAATCAGAGTGCATCCATCCTATTATCTATATCTATACTACTATTAATCTATATCTATACTATTATTAAACAATCAAACAAGAACTTCTTTAAGCACACCCCATAAAGTGTACACAGATCCAATACCACCGCACGATTAGGCCCACTAAAATCAATCTAACGGTTAGACTTAACATAAACTATTTTCTGTGTGCACTTAGCAATTTACATTGACTGACCGTACTCCACCGTGGAGGAAAATATGAAACTCCACGCCTGGGAAATTAGGAAACTAATAATCACGGGTGCATCATATTCCAGGAAAGTAAATCAGAGTGCATCCATCCTATTATCTATATCTATACTACTATTAATCTATATCTACTAGAAGAACGCCCGTGCGTTGCAACGGGGCCACATTAACTTTAAGAGTTCAATATTACGACATTGGCGATCTTTTTTACCATCAAATCCTCACACACACAGACACACACTCTCCCTCCCTCTTCCTCACTCTCTATCCCCCTCCCCCTCTCTCTCTAACACACACACATATCCATCTTATTGGGTACGGGACCATAATCAATCTATTTCACACATACACGCTAGTGCATAACAATATGGATTATGTGTATTATATTTGTCACCAGAACTGGGGGAATTAATTTCATGTAAATCGACCAGCCACAGCTCCAAGAATACGCGGACGAGGTGGCTCGGGTCGGCGTCGGCGCCGTCCAGCGCGGGCCACGGGCCCGCTTCCAAGTGCACGTGCAATGCACGTCTTCACAAATATTATAATCAGATGTGAGAAATCACATGCATAGAAAAGATATTCTGATAGCAATCCAAATACCATACTCAATTGAATACCTAACCTGGACAATACTCTTATTTCTATGCGCCAGAAAAAATGGAATAGCAAAGCTAAGTATGCCTACATACGCTCAGATTATATATAAGAATCTTGGGTGAACAATTGCAACAAAGCACTAAGCAGCGATAAATTTAAATAAAAAATCCATTAACTATGCAGGCAGCAGGCTTGTTACAACATAGAGAGATAGGAAAATGTCACCTCCAATAATGTAGCGCAAAGGAGTGGAACGAAGCATGAATGAGCGGTTGTCTGTTCTTCTCCATGTACATGGATCAGCAGTAGAGGCCAAGTATATAAGTACTTGACTAAACTCCACTCTTCGTGTACGGAGAGCCATGTCACCTTCTCGCCGCTGCAGCATGGGAGGACGGCTGGTTCACGTGACCCTCCAGCTGGGGGATCCATGGTGGCTGACCGTCGAGCTCGAGGCAGAGAAGTTGAGGGCAGCAGTGGCGAGATCCATGTCGGCCAACCGGGCGAAGAGGAGGTCGTTGGGGAGGGACACATCGGCAAGATCCGGTCACCACGCGACCTGAAGAGCAACAGTGATCTCCACAAGTTGTAGGCCGACGGCGTGCTCCATCCCCTGCGATGGGGTGACCATGGCGGTGGCCACAGCTCCTCATGCTCACCTCGATCTCGGCGACACACCCTGAGTGTAGGAGGCAGCAACGACCTGGACGATATCATGGCCTCCATCCCGGAATGCATGAAGGACCTCGGCCCCGTCGCTACTCCTCCCGCCGTAGCTGCACGCGGCAGCGGACCGTGGGTAGGAGGGCAGGCGGCGTCGCCTCGGCTGACGGCAGGGAGCAGTGTTGATTTCGGGTAGGTGGCATCGCGAGGACGGCCGCGGCCGCGGGGAAGCACCCCGATCATGCTGCCAGGCCAATCCTTCTCCCCCGATCCCCTATCCCCGAGGATTGCGCCGCCGCCCCGGTCGTGTTGTTTCCATATATTATGCCATTTTTTCCTGTACCTAAACAAACGCGGGCGAGCGGATGGCAGAGTTTTGGTCCGCCCTCTAAAATTGCTAAACGCACTTTTGGTGAGGATTATCGTTAATAAATGAATTCAATCATGTCGCTCTAAATAAATGGATTCAATCATGTGACTCTAATTACTTCGGATTGTTATGTGCACACTAAGCAGAGTGCAGTTAGGAAAGAAAATGTTTTCTAATTAAAGTGATTGAGTGATTTAAGGTAAGGTTAATAAATTTAGATTTGATTTTTAGTGATTGTTAGTAAAGTATGATGCGTCTTAAAATCTTTTATTTGTTTCCTTAAAATTTATTATTTGTTTCCTAAAGAAATTTGCAATAATGGAAGGTATCGGTTGATTTGGATAAGTTAGTAAATTTAGATCCGTGATTGCGTGCTTTGGAAAGTGCTGATTTGCAAGGAAAGAGCTGAGGGGTAAATAAACCGGTGAATAAGAAATCAGCATCGAAAAAAATCTACGACGGTTAACCTACGAAAAAAATCGGATGAAAGTGGTGGGACGAAAAAAAACCTGAAAGCAAGACTACCAACTGCAGTTAGGAAAGAAAATGTTTTCTAATTAAAGTGATTGAGTGATTTAAGGTAAGGTTAATTAATTTAGATTTGATTTTTAGTGATTGTTAGTAAAGTATGATGCATCTTTAAAATCTTTTATTTGTTTCCTTAAAATCTATTATTTGTTTCCTAAAGAAATTTGCAATAATGGAAGGTATCAGTTGATTTGGATAAGTTAGTAAATTTAGATCCGTGATTGTGTGCACGTTTGGAAAGTGCTGATTTGCAAGGAAAGAGCTGAGGGGTAAATAAACCGGTGAATAAGAAACCAGCATCGAAAAAATCTACGATGGTTAACCTACGAAAAAAAACCGGACGAAAGTGGTGGGACGAAAAAAAACCTGGAAGCGAGACTACCAACTGCTCCATTAGGAGTAGAGATACTACTATTAAACAATCAAACAAGAACTTTTTTAAGCACACCCCATAAAGTGTACACAGATCCAATACCACCGCATGATTAGGCCCACTAAAATCAATCTAACTGTTAGACTTAACCTAAACCATTTTCTGTGTGCACTTAGCAATTTACATTGACTGACCGTACTCCACCGTGGAGGAAAATATGAAACTCCACGCTTGGGAAATTAGGAAACTAATAATCACGGGTGCATCATATTCCAGGAAAGTAAATCAGAGTGCATCCATCCTATTATCTATATATATACTACTATTAAACAATCAAACAAGAACTTCTTTAAGCACACCCCATAAAGTGTACGCAGATTCAATACCACCACACGATTAGGCCCACTAAAATCAATCTAACGGTTAGACTTCACCTAAACCATTTTCTGTGTGCACTTAGCAATTTACATTGACTGACCGTACTCCACCGTGGAGGAAAATATGAAACTCCGCGCCTGAGAAATTAGGAAACTAATAATCACAGGTGCATCATATTCCAGGAAAGTAAATCAGAGTGCATCCATCCTATTAGGAAACTAATCTCAGGCAAATCCAACATATTAAAAAACTTATCTCGGACGCATCCATCCTATTAGGAAGCTAATCGCGAGCCGCCTGCCGCCATCATCCACATCAGTCGGATTTATTTTGTTTCATGACAGAGAAACCATATACCTTTCGCTATTTTGCCATATATATTTATTCTTATATACTTGTGCAGTTTCAAATAATCCAACATATCTGCAATCATCAAACTTGAAGACATACTTTTAAGGCCTTATTTGCACCGCCTCTCTTTCTTTGTCCGCACGCCTCTTTCCTCCAGTAATAATAATGAATAACTTTTTTAGGATCAGGTATTACACTGTTACAAATGTATGCTGAAGCTACTCCTTACGACAAGAAAAAAGAGGATGAATGCTTTCTATCTTCACCAGTTTTGTAGCATGTTCCAAATAGTTAGCTCTTTCTTATTTGAGGATTCATCATGTTTTTTTAATTTAGAAGCCGACTTGAAAGCTTGATAAGGTTAAGCTTGACAAATACTCTGGAATATTGTTCCTTCCATCTTTATTTTTCTTCCTAACTCATTTCAGTTTCTGTACGCACAGAGCGTCTTACAGCATTGTAAGTTAGTATGGGTGCCAGTGACGTAGCCAACCCAATACGCCAGGGTGGTCCATTGATAGAAACATTTACATAAGATTATTTATTTTTAAAGAAATACTTTTTTACTGCACTGTATATAAGCTATGGAGAAATTCCAGGGGTGGTCGACCACCCTGGCCACCCCCTAGCTACGCCACCGATGGTTGCCAACGCATAAACACATACAAAACCGGATAAATACTTTCTATCATGATAATTATTGGATTTCTTTTAGCCCTTTTACATTTCAATTAGTTCTTGTAAATAATCTTTATTTTATATAGAAGTCGCTGTAGTCACATATCATCTTCTATTTCCTATTATCCATAGTAGGTAGCTATATAATTTTGGCAATCCACACAACCATAAAATATATATAATTTGATCCAAATTAGTACAAGTATATATTTTGCTACGCAGATTAGTAGAATAAAATAAGATTCGAGAATTAAGCATCTTGAACAATATAATTGCACTGTAAGGCAGTTTATACTTTTTTTCCTGACTACACTCGAAGAGAAGACTACACTACAAGCCTATATTACTGCATTAATAAATAATTGCTGGTTTTATTTAAATGGGAATATTTTCCTGCGATTACTCTATGAAGCAACATAACCACTATTGTGTCTCACTTTTGAAAATACAATTTGAGCGACATCAAACATTGTGTATCCATTTGATTTATATTTCTAAAAACATTTATTTTTTATATTATGTGAATCTCACCAGGTTTACGTTTGGGACGTGCGTTGCACGTGCATGCTTACTAGTTTAATTCAAACACATGCACATACAGCCAGATATATGGAAAACGACGGTGAACCAGCCTACGACGGACACAATTGAGCATGCATGCAGGCCCAGCCGAGGCCCAGTTTAGCGAATCAGCCGAGGCCCAATACGGGAAAACAAAAACCAGAGGCAGCTAAACAGATAGAATGAAAATTTAGTACCACCTTGAATATGTTTTAAATTCAAACTGAAAGCGTAAAATCACGGGAAGAAGCGTATTGTGACGGTGAATCCGACAAAATCAATCCGTGCTTTATTATTAGGGATAGACTAGCACAAATGCCCGTGCGTTGCAACGGGAGAAGAAAAAAACCATACTTCCTAAACCCAATAGCTGAAGACTGGGTAGCATAGCACTATTTGTGTCCAATGATATTAGAAGCATTTTTTGCGTGGTAATGATATTAGAAGCATTTTTTGCGGGGCAATGATATTAGGAGCATTGTACAAAGATCATCCATTAGTGGCTAATAGAACAAAGTAAAGTGCGGAGTTTGTGCCGCACACAGCAGGGAGTCCGACTGCTTGTGCTTTGGTGATCAACATTATTTTTATTAGGAGGATTGTAAGAGTTTGTGATGGGCGCTAGCTAGTCGAGCAGAAAAAATAAGAGCAAATATTTGTTTTTTCTTAAAATAATATTGTACATGACCAACATAGAATGACTCCTGTTTATTGTGATTTAGACATAGATACATCCGTATGTAAACAAATTTAAGACAAGAATTATGGTACGGAGGGAGTATTTTTCAAATTCAGATATAAAAAGTAGTTCAACTTAATTTGGCGTTGCTACTATATCCATTGACGGAGACGTTTAGTGCCATTTGGAGACCCTCCCTCTCTTTCCTTTTTTTAGTTTTGTCTGTTTTCCTTCCTTACTTTAATTATGGGACAGCTTCCACTTTCCATTTTTCTCTAATTTCTTTTAATTCAAACACACGCACATACAGCCAGATATATGGAAAACGACGGTGAACCAGCCTACGACGGACACAATTGAGCATGCATGCAGGCCCAGCCGAGGCCCAGTTTAGCGAATCAGCTGAGGCCCTGTACGGGAAAACAAAAACTAGAGGCAGCTAAACAGATAGAAGCACTAGCTATTCGGGAGGCATTAGCACTTTCAGAAGATCTCTATATCAACCATTTACTTGTTGCCTCCGATTGCAAGGTGGTGGTAGATGCAATCAAACAGGGAAGCTCAGCAGAATTTGGAGCCATTGTCGAGGAAATCAAGGCTAGAGCAACTACCTTTATTTCATGTTCGTTTACTCATGAGTATAGGACCTCCAATACGGAGGCCCATAATCTTGCAAAGCATGCGTTATCTTTAGGGTTTGGCCGACACACTTGGCTAGGACAACCCGGCGATCTTCTTTTTGTACCTATGAACATTATGATTCAGTAATAAAGCTTCGTGAGATTCTCAAAAAAAAAGCTAAACAGATAGAACGAAAATTTAGTACCACCTCGAATATTTTTTAAATTCAAACTGAAAGCGTAAAATCACGGGAAGAAGCGTATTGTGACGGTGAACCCGACAAAATCAATCCGTGCTTTATTATTAGGGATAGACTAGCACAAATGCCCGTGCGTTGCAACGGGACAAGAAAAAAACCATACTTCCTAAACCCAATAGCTGAAGACTGGGTAGCATAGCACTATTTGTGTCCAATGATATTAGAAGCATTTTTTGCGAGGTAATGATATTAGAAGCATTTTTTGCGGGGCAATGATATTAGGAGCATTGTACAAAGATCCTCTATTAGTGGCTAAATAGAACAAAGTAAAGTGCGGAGTTTGTGCCGCACACAGCAGGGAGTCCGACTGCTTGTTCTTTTAATTCAAACACACGCACATACAGCCAGATATATGGAAAACGACGGTGAACCAGCCTACGACGGACACAATTGAGCATGCATGCAGGCCCAGCCGAGGCCCAGTTTAGCGAATCAGCCGAGGCCCAGTACGGGAAAACAAAAACCAGAGGCAGCTAAACAGATAGAACGAAAATTTAGTACCACCTCGTATATGTTTTAAATTCAAACTGAAAGCGTAAAATCACGGGAAGAAGCGTATTGTGACGGTGAACCCGACAAAATCAATCCGTGCTTTATTATTAGGGATAGACTAGCACAAATGCCCGTGCGTTGCAACGGGACAAGAAAAAAACCATACTTCCTAAACCCAATAGCTGAAGACTGGGTAGCATAGCACTATTTGTGTCCAATGATATTAGAAGCATTTTTTGCGGGGTAATGATATTAGAAGCAATTTTTGCGGGGCAATGATATTAGGAGCATTGTACAAAGATCCTCTATTAGTGGCTAAATAGAACAAAGTAAAGTGCGGAGTTTGTGCCGCACACAGCAGGGAGTCCGACTGCTTGTGCTTTGGTGATCAACATTATTTTTATTAGGAGGATTGTAAGAGTTTGTGATGGGCGCTAGCTAGTCGAGCAGAAAAAATAAGAGCAAATATTTGTTTTTTCTTAAAATAATATTGTACATGACCAACATAGAATGACTCCTGTTTATTGTGATTTAGACATAGATACGTCCGTATGTAAACAAATTTAAGACAAGAATTATGGGACGGAGGGAGTATTTTTCAAATTCAGATATAAAATGTAGTTCAACTTAATTTGGAGTTGCTACTATATCCATTGACGGAGACGTTTAGTGCCATTTGGAGACCCTCCCTCTCTTTCCTTTTTTTAGTTTTGTCTGTTTTCCTTCCTTACTTTAATTATGGGACAGCTTCCACTTTCCATTTTTCCTCTGTCTAGACATGAAATCCCCGCCCTCTTTCGAGCAATTTGATAAAATAGCACGTCTTTCCTCGTACCTTGAGGAAATAGCGCACTTTTCTTTTTATTTGATTAAATGACACGCTTTTTTTCCATGGCTGGATAAAATGGCACAAACTGATTTTTTTTTCTCAATTTTCTGGTATGGGCCTACACATCACAATATTTTGGACGATTTTGCCCTTTGGTCTTTTCTGCCCGGTCAACAGGTTCAATCGAACCTAGCAATCAGTCTCGATCGAAACAGAGGAACGCGAGGCAAGCAGGGCTGCCGCCTCGCCGGCTTCCTCACACAGGCGCCGCAAATTCCATCGTCGTTGACTCGCCGTGCCTCTGCCCCGGCGTGTTGCCCTCATCACCCGTCGCTCGATCCGTTCCACTGCCGCTGCTCGACCCGTTCAGCCGCCGCCGCTCATCTTGCCGTGAGTTACAGGTGTTCTCCCATCTTCTCTGTTGATCTCTCTTTCTCTCCCTACCAGTATAGGTTTCCTCCTCTATATCTCTCTCTTCCTTTAATCTGACCTCACATGTGGAATCAGGAAGCAAGTCATCCAGGAACCTTATATCATGGAGATTTTTGTGGAGAGTTTGTTGGCTTCACGACAGCAAAAAGTTTAGCGAGCAGCTACAGCTAACTACAGCAGCGAGCAGCTACAGGCTCCAGCCAGCAAACGCAAGATACGGCCACGGAGCGACTTGGACTGCCACACGCTGCAGGGGGACTTGAAGTGGTGGCGCCATTCTTCTCCCGCACGGTGAGGAAGCAGCCGGAGCGCGGCGTACGGCGGCGCCCTTCTTCTCCGGCACGGCGTGGGAGCGGTCGAAGAGCGGCAGATGGTGCCGCCTCCGCCACAGGAACGGGCGGCTCGGGATAGGAGACGCGACGAGGTCACGACGCTCGGGGAGGAATCACGGCGAGATGGCGGCTGGCTGTTTCGTTCCTCTGTTTCGATGTTCGTATGTCTTCTGAATCGTCTCGTCTCCTCTGTTTCCATCTAATAGCTTGTTTACAGGGCAGAAAAGACCAAAGGGCAAAATTGTCCAAAATATTATGACGTGTAGTCCCATACCAGAAAATCGAGAAAAAAAGCCAGTTTGTGTCATTTTATCCAGCCATGAAGGAAAAGTGTGTCATTTAATCAAACAAAAAGAAAAGTGTGCTATTTCCTCAAGGTGTGGGGAAAGACGTGCTATTTTATTCCTTCCTTATTCCGTCTCCTCTTTCCCTTCTTTATTTTTCTCTCTTTTCTTCCTTATTCTGTCAAGAGACATGAACTCCCTCCCTCTTTCCTTCTTTATTTTTCTCTCTTTCCTTCCTTATCCTTATTATGGAAGGACTTATTTCCTTCTATATTGGTTCCCGAGATGGCTCCTTGCTACCGAGAAAGTTCGAAGATGTATATAAATTATGAAGATTGGGTTTAATAGGGCGGTATGGGACTATTTAAAAGGTGAATCAACTGTCTAAATATAATACACCGTGAGGTTTTTTTTTAGAGGAAAATACACAAGCGGCCGAAAATCCTCCTGACGTGATAGACTAAGAGGGTAATCCTTGTTACACTAAACATGTGATGGGCCAGCTGACTTGGACGCCCGATCTGTGCACTTTTCTGGCAACCCGTGTTCGAGTCCTCAAAATAGCAACTTTATTTGTGTGGCCGTTTTTGAAAGGAGCGACTTAAAAAAAAGGATGACGGTGGACACGTCCACGCCTTTAGCCCAGTTGGTTGTGCACGTTGAGATGAAACGGCAGGTCATGAGGGAAAATCCTATTTGACGCTAACTGCGTCAAAATGTCGACCGTTCGCACAGGGCGATCCCCCCGAGCGCGAGTACTGGCCCGGCCCACTTTTCCACAGCGAGGCAGCCGGTTTTGGGAACCTTCCAGAAGGTTCCCTGAACCGGTTTTTCTATTTTTACACCAGCTTTTGTTTTTTTTGTTTTACTGTTTCATTTATTTATTTTCCTTTCTTTTCTGTTTTCTTTTTTCTGTTTCCGGTTTCTTTTGAAAATTGTTCGGAAAATTCAAAAATTGTTCGTGTTTCTAAAAAATGTTCGCATTTAAAAAAATTGTTTGGGCATTTCAGAAAATGTTCTTGTAACAATTTTTCAAAAATGTTACTGTTTTCAAAAGTTGTTCCCATTACACAAAAAAGTTCAAAACTTTTGAAATTCATAAAATGTACCAGATTTCAAATTTTTATTCACATATTCAAAAAATGTTCACGCTTCCAAATTTGTTCGTACTTTTTTCAAAATTTGTTCTCTAGATTCAAAAAATGTTCGTGCTTTAATAAATTGTTCGCGCTTCCAAATTTGTTCAGGATTTTTCAAAATTGTTCTCCAATTCAAAATTTGTTCTCAAGATTTAAAAAATGTTCGTGCTTCAAAAAAAGTTCACGCTTACAAATTTGTTCTCAAGATTCAAAAATCATTCGTGCTTTGAAAAATTGTTCACAAATTCCAAAAATGTTCATGTTTTCTAAAAATCTTTGGGAAATTCAAAAAAAATTCGTTTTCATAAAATTTGTTCACATATTAAAAAAATGTTCATGTTTCAAAATTTGTTCACAAATTCAAAAAATTGTCCGCATGTTTAATTTTTTCACTAATTCAAAATTTTGTTCCTGTTTCCGAAAGTTGTTCACATATTCAAAAAAATACTTCAGTTTTGAAAATTTGTAATTGGCTTAACTTGTTTTAATTTAGGGACTTGGCCGAATTGGTTTTTACTTTTCGCCAATGTGGCCGTTTATTTAAGGTCCCGCTGCTTTTCTTATGAAGTAACTAGCGTGGTGCAGTGGCTAGAGCAGAGCGTGCGACTATTTAAGGTCGTGGGTTCGAATCCCCACCACAGCACTTCTTTTTTGGCGGTAGGAGGTCTCGGTCATGAGTTCGATCCCCATGAAAATCAACTATTTTTGCTGCTGCTCCTCTACAATCTCGGCCCATATGCAAGGGCAAAGTCGCTGCTCGCAATCTCGGCCCATGTGGGGTAAAGCCCATGACGGATAGAAAAACGTAATTTGTCGATTCTATACCGATGGCAACATTAATACCACCTCGCGTATATGTTTTAAATTCAAACTGAAAGCGTAAATTCATGGAAGGAAGCGTATTGTGACGGTGAACCCACGGAGTCAATCCGTGCTTTATTATTAGGGATAGATTAAATGTGCCCGTGCGTTGCCACGGGTGACAATGCAGTTGAACGAATCAAACAATGATTAAGTTACATGAATAACTTCTTAAGGATAGAATGCATGGATAGTATCATGAGATGACACTAAAACCTACAAAATATTATTCAACCATTGATAATGCATGGATAGTATCATGAGGTGACACTAAAACCTACAAGAAATTATTCAACCATTGATAGGGTAGGTGCATCAATCAGTCTTGTTTCAATTTGGTATGGAGCAGATTTTTAGTTATGGATTGTTCGGATCTCCTTCAACTCCATGGAAGTTCAACTGCATATGTTTTAAATTCAAACTGAAAGCGTAAATTCATGGAAGGAAGCGTATTGTGACGGTGAACCCACGGAGTCAATCCGTGCTTTATTATTAGGGATAGATTAAATGTGCCCGTGCGTTGCCACGGGTGACAATGCAGTTGAACGAATCAAACAATGATTAAGTTACATGGATAACTTCTTAAGGATGGAATGCATGGATAGTATCATGAGATGACACTAAAACCTACAAAATATTATTCAACCATTGATAATGCATGGATAGTATCATGAGGTGACACTAAAACCTACAAGAAATTATTCAACCATTGATAGGGTAGGTGCATCAATCAGTCTTGTTTCAATTTGGTATGGAGCAGATTTTTAGTTATGGATTGTTCGGATCTCCTTCAACTCCATGCTTCACCAACTACGCGGATCGGAGGCCTCTCATACAATTTGGTGAAGTCGAGCACAGAGCTTAATATATTTTCGACGACAATGCCATCACCAAGTTGTGTAACACTTAGTTGCGAAACGAACCTGGTCGAAGCGCTAGCCATGACGTCGCCATTGTTCCCTTCTCACGAGCCCGCCAGGGCCGACCGCCATCCCTTCAGCTCATTCTATTCATCTGCTGCCCCGCCATTGCCCGCCGTCGACGTCCTCCATGCCGTCTCAGTCTTCCACACCATTGGCCTCCTCCCCAACATCGCCATCTTCCCCGGTATAGACAACCTCCCCAACATCGCCATCTTCCCCAGTATAGACAACCTCCCCATCGTCGGCCTATGCTATGTTCACGATGAACCCCTCAACCAACAGAAGCTGACCATCACGTCCCAAACGGTGTGGCCCTTCCACAGAAGCTGGAGCGCGGCACTGAAGCGTCAACATTTCTAGACATTTTCGAAACCCCGGCACCGCCATCTTCCCTGGTATAGATTACCTCCCCATCGTCGGCCTATGCTATGTTCATGACGAACCCTCAACCAACAGAAGCTGACCATAACATCCCAAACGGTGTGGAAGTTCCATGAAAGCTGGAGCGCGGCGCTGAAGCTTCAACATTTCTAGACATTTCCGAATAGGCTTACATGTATGCTTCTTGCCCTGGAGTTGCCACCCCGTGGAATATTTTAGCAATGTTAACTTTGGCTAGAAATATATATCTCCTCTAGTAATAGCTCATCTAGAAAAATGATGGTTTTCACTTCTATACTCTGCATGTAATCTTTCATCAAGCTCCCACACATAGATATAAAATCACTGCCATTTGACATTCAATCGTCAATTATAATATTTTTCTAATGAACCTTTTTATTCTATTTTTTTGCTGGCTCTAGTATATCATAAATGCTAAAATGAAGAAATTTGAGGATATGTTATAAATCTCAGTGTTGCTACATCTACAATCCATATGATAAACAATAGTGACCCGTGGCTCATACATGTACAATATCCATGTTAGAAGGTTCATCACTCTTTCCTGCTCCATCCTTGCTACAGTTAAGAGAGAGAGAGTATGCATACAATGTGTTATCCTTGCAATATGAGATGCAAAGTACAGACCCACAACGGTATTTCAAATAGGCACAAGAGAGAGAATATATTGCATTACTTCTATAAGAAATATAATAGTTTGAATAAATTGGTATCCAGGTTTGTCAGTTAAAGAAACATGTTTCCTGTAATCTAGACACTTGAAGCGGGCAAGCAGCTAAAATAAACTTAATATGAAGCTTTACAATTCTCTCATTGGTTCTGACATACTGCAATTCCCTTGTTGGTCCTGACATATTGGATCCTTCATCATGCATCCTGGGTTAAGGTGGTTATACTTTCCAAGAAATTTAAAAAATCTTCTTGCTTCAGTTGCTTGTTACCTGTCATACAATGTGTTATCTCATCTCAACAAATACTGGAGGACTAATAGACACAGTCCTGGGCTAGTTGAAGTGGTTTCTGCAAAAAGAAAATCATAATATTACAAATTGCAAGCTGTCCAAAGAGAAAAATCAGGTTAACTTGACGATTTGACAGACATCATATGTATGATGAGCTTCACCAACCATTCAACAACTTTCCCAAAATCCTACCACTGATTTAAAAAAAATCAATGAACTCGCCGAAGTCAATAATTATCAACCTTACAACCAGCAAGAAACAGTGCATTAACTAACGAACAGTATGATTATCATCAACACATCATATACAATAAAAATCACAAATAAACATTTGAAAATAACTCTCTACACATGGTGGCATGCTCTAATTATTTTGGACAATGGAAAATAACTCTCAAACTAAAATAAAGTTATTTTCATGACGCAGGAGTCGGACAAGCAAAATGGCAATTGTGCCAAAAAGACAAGCAAAAAGACAGAGAAGTGAGAAAAGACCTTTCTATAGAACGAAACGGCACTTGCACAAAAAGGCAAGCAAAAAGACAAAGACAAGTTAGAAAATGTCATTTCTATACCATGAAAAGGCACTTGTGTCAATGCCATAAAAAAACCGACACCTCATATATATAAAAAAAGGCACTTATGCCAAAGGGTGCATAGCTGCCACCATGCGCAGAAAATTGCCTCTCTTGGTAATAATATTCTAGACGAAATAATGAGACATCTCATTCATAACAGTACATAGTTCAAATTGAGTATTGCCAGATTTCTCACAATTGATCAAGAGTGTTAAGGAATAATGTGTGATCAATTGCTGTGTAAATTGCAACAGCAGTTACTGTCTCCCGGAAACTGTCTCTTTCAAAAATGTAGGTTCCATACATTGAAGTCGTACAAAATACGCAATGTCTCATTAAGTTTAATACAATAACTGAGTTCCTCTCTCTGCCTTTCATATACTTCTGAATCCCAGAGTCGACTATTCCACTGCCATCATCTTCATCCAATGATGTAATCAACGGCATGTCTGAGTGCATGAATAGCTATCTTCTTAACCTGGGTACAGAGATAATACATGGCATCAAAAGGAAAAAATAACAATTCTGGAGCTACCAAAAACAACACAATTATGAAATCATTAATAAGGATTAGCATATATGATAAACGAAATTGTCTACAAACCTCTAATTTATCTTCATTCACCATATGGTTGTTCGGGAGCTCACGAATTTTGTTTGTATACTTGATACACTCTTCAAAATTTTCCGGAGAAACAAAATCCAGCGCAACCTTTGTACATGACTGCAAAATGACAGAACAGGTAAATAAAGAAAAAGTAATGCAACAAATGATGGTATAGCATTAACAACGATTGAAATGGCCAACTGTTTTCACTCTGTCATCTTACCTTCAAATTTCTGACTTGGTGGGGACATCCCGTGGGGATAAAGACCGCCTCACCAAGTTTTTGTTCAAATGTCCAAGGCTCAACTCCTGCATATGCACCGTGAACATAAGACCAGGAAGTAATCACTAAGAGCACAACTGATTCATCTTCTATGACATCAGTATTCTTAACTGACCATATTGTTCCTTAAGCTTTCTCTTGTGCTCTTTTGTTAGATAAAAGCAATGATCATGTATCGGATCAGTAACCTGCCAAGTATAAGACATTCATATAACATGACAATTAGGTGTCATATGGCCTTCCATGGTCAAATAGTAGATATAGATCACCTGTTTCACCAGTTCAGAATTGTTCCTAAACTCCCCAGCATGCGCTGTTAGATATTCCTCTAGAATGCCAACATCTTCCCGTCGGAATATATCCCACAGAGCACCACCCTCTGGCTGGTCTCCCTCTACGAAAGGCAGACCATCGTCTTTTGGCTCAGGCTTTATGAGACTAACGTCCACCTTAATTCCTACATCACTATGATCTGGTGAAGCTTGAAGATTTCTAGTCCTTTCTTCATTGAGCAAACTGTCTTTCCTTTTCTCTATAGCTGTAAGCCTTTGAATTTTGAGCTTTGTTCCATGAGTATGTACGAGGACATTTACCTGTTTTTATAGTAGGAAACAGGACATCATTCGTGGAGCTAAATAAAAGAAACAGAAGATTATCATATGGCATGCAATGACATCATTCGTACAGCTAAAGAAGCAAAAACATTATCATATGAAATGACATGAACATCAGGTTAACAGCACAATGTTGCACATATGCAGTGCATGACAATACATATGTATCATTAAGATTAAGGTTTACTATGTTTTCCAATGGAAGTACACTTGCTTTGTATTCAAAAGAAAGATGACATTGATCAATAAACTACATGTATGAGTGATTTGAAGCATAAGATAAATTCGTTTCTTTACCGCGTCGGCAACGTCACAATGAAGATATGTAAGAGAGTCACCAATTCCCAGTTCTTGGGCAAACCCATAAGCAATGTAAGTCTTTGGACCAAGGTCTGGCTTTTTAACATCTTTTGGAAGTCTCACAGCCAGATTAAGAGGGCCACATATCGGATCGGTATATTCACGAAATGGCAATGCAGATCTAAACTCAGCATCGTGCCGCGGGAGTTCCTCTCCAAAGGTGCTATGGGGCGGCCAATCTTTAAGCTTAAGTCCAATGGGCAAATCTTCAGGACCAACGGCTCCATAGGAATACCCCTCAAAAAAGCGACAAATATTTATACCAACCTGCATTTTTGTTAAATGAAAGGAGCAGTGTAGTCAGGATTTTTTTCATTCCAAATATAAGTGATCAATGTGGTAAGTGCAACAGTTGGAATCTGCTTCAGAAGAAGCAACCACATGTTTTAACACCTAGTATGTTTACAACATTTGGGACTTGCATTTTTGCACTGCCAAAAACACATGATGATAGTACACAAAAATACTATATGATGCAGGGTTGCAGGCACCAACAAAAGGTGATATTTGTAAAAACAGACAATCTGACATGCGAAGTTGAAAAAAGCATGCTAACTAAGCAAAACACGACACAGATATACAGACACAAAACATGAAAAACAATAGGCACCTGTCAAGAAAATCACCATATTCACTAGACCAATTCAATAGAAACATAACCATATGCTTAGTTAATGTACGAGGTAGTGATTACTCTATGCAAATCTAATGAATTTATAAGAAGCATACTCATCAGTCTCAATTTTCTTGCAGATAGCTTGCAGAAATGCTACAATGAAATCAAGAACCATCATGATGGCATTTACCTCACACCCCGTCAGGCATTCAATAGCTTCAACTGTGAGCCGCTGATCCCCATTCTTGTTTTTCTTCTTTCGCAAGCCCCGATGCATTACCGTTGGTTCCCAACTCAGTCCAGAAGTTGACCCAAGCACATCACAGACAATAACAGGCTCACCCTTTAACCAGTGCTCCTGGAAATGTTCTAAAGCACCACTTTGAACATCTTTAGCAGTTGGGCAGTATATGTAGTTATCGATGGGGTTCTTTCTACAGGCTGCTTGTCGTGATGTATTGGTGTTTATCTCACCAGATTTGGTAAGGCAAAAACATTTTGAACCTCCCTCTTCTAGCATTCTTTTGTCAACCACTGAATTGGTTTTCTCCAGTAAGTCAGAAATAAAATTTTCTTTGAAAATACCCTTAAGTTTAAGAGCATGACCTCTACAACGACAACCACCTGCTGCCTTTGGTGGGCAAAGTATACTCCCATTCGGTTTTGCCCTCAATTTCTTATCCTTTTTAACCAGAGAACCATCACGAAGCTCCTGGCAGCAGCTGAGGCAGAGATCATAATGTCCACATTCGCAACCTCTATAGAGGTCAACAATACATGTCCTGCAATAGTTGCTATTCCAAGGAAAACTACGAATTAGGCACTTTGAAGGAACAAAAGTTTGCACACACTTCATGAGTAGAGAAAGACCAACCAGTAGCACCGCGCATCCGAGGGAAGCTCAGTTCGAGAAACCTTCACTTCGCATTCAGTAATACCTGTTATAAAATCAGAATTAGGAAAAAGAGAGCCAAATAATACTGACTTGACGCCAAAACAGATAACAGAATGCCCTAGAATGCATGCTGGCATGTTTTACAGATTGGAAAACTAATATAAGAAAAGGTTTTCTTATTCACCTCATACTTTATAACTTTATGACTAAAGTACTTTAGGACTACAACTTTATGTTTTCCTATAATATTTGATATACATCATATTGAAAGAGGAAAAGATACACCCCCCGTTTCAAAATAAAAGGTACCATCATATTCCACGGTTTAATTTTGACCTACAATTTGACCAATAAATGCGAGTTTTCTAACAAGAAAGTGACACTGTTGGATTCGTATTAAAAAATAAATTCTAACGATATCTCTTTTGTATCACATAACCCGCATTGATTGGTCTAATCTTGACCCAACTCAATTTGTGGACCATGCATGTGCCTTACATTTTAAAATGGAGGAGGAGTAATGTTTAAATATTTGTATCAGAGATTGTTTTAGTGTTAAAACAAGTGAAGAGGAACAGGTTCTTCAATTAGGACTCCAAAGAAAAAAAAATCAACCGTCAATTATGGCCTGAATACGTTTCTCTTGTATCTGGTCCTCGTGAAGTTTTTTCAACCAAGGAAGCAAAAAGTATATAGTTCGATGAGCAAATTTGATTCTATCTTCATGTGATACATTCCATTTGTCAATCTGCAGGAAAAATAAGAGAAAATATCAATGCTCGTTGCTAGGAAACAGATTTAGAAACAGAACACACAAATAATGGATACCTTATGCATTATATCACTCTGCAGACAATCCATGCAATTGCAATTATTGTGACAACATGGGCATCTATTCTTAACATGATCTTCAATTAAATTTGAATACCTGTTCTTAAGATAGTGCCACAAACACAATCCGATGATTTCATAACAAATATATAAATGTAAATCGATACGTAGGAAGGCAAGCAAATTGAACAATATCAATTGACCAACGTGATGATGTTAGAAAGGTACAAACCATTTCTTAATGCATCGGACACAATATCTCTTCTTGCAGCTTGAGCAGTCCACATGTCTTGCAGTGTTGTTCCGACACTGATGACATTCTTCTGAATTTTCATCCCTCTTTTTTGTTCTCTGCAGATTCCATATGTTTGGTCGAACATATTGTTAGCGTCAGGTTAAAGCCCTAATGTGGGTGGTTGTGTGCAGGTCTGGGAGTGAGCAAGCTATTACTCTCATGCAAGATCTAATTGTGGGTTTCTTGATTCCTGCTTACCTTGTGGGAACCGGCGTCGGTGCTGGTCAGAGCATTGTGTGTTGTCACCCGCTCCCGCTTCCGCTTGGCCATCTCAGCACCAGTGTCCAGAATCAGAAAAACTGCAAGGGTATAGCCGCTAGTGAAAATCAAAAGTTGTGAAATACCACTAATTAAAACCAAAGACTAAAATAACACTAACTAAAACCCAAGTGCTAACATGACACTCATTTCAGTTTTTCCATGCCAAAATACCACTAACCAAGAGTAACATACTCAAAGAAAGATATATATGACATACGTCTTCACATGGCATACTTCCATTTCAGTAGGAAATTAGTGTAATCTCTCCGGACAGATCTACAAGGCTCATTTGGTTTGTCTGAAGTCAATTTTTTTTAATGTTGACCAAATTTATCGAGAAAAATATCAATATTTCAGTGGACAGTTAGCATCAAGTGGGTTATTTCTATGGTTGTATTTCTTTATCTAAATAACAAAGGGCAAGAAATGTGTTTTTTTTTTCATAATTTAGTAAAATTGCAATAGTATAGGCCTTGGAGCAGTATGCAGTACTGCAAAGGTTGAAGCAGGTTCCACTGTTTCTATTTTTGGCCTCGGCATAGTTGGACTTGCAGTAACCAAAATATATTTGATATGCCTATGTAACTGTTTGGAGATTGCGCTTTGACATCTGAACTTTCATTTTTAGATTGCTGAGGGGCGAAATCAACTGGCGCATCTCGGAAACTAGTAATACGCTATTTTTCTCATCTTCTGTTTACTAACTGCTGAACGAAAGTAACCCACATTCGTGTTGATAGCTCGACTACTTTTGCAGCCGGATGAAAACGCAAACTTTGCTTTTTTCCGGAAAAAGGTAAATAAGGGCATCAATCTAAGAAAGAGAGGGAAACAAACCCAGCAAAAGTGGCCGTCGAGGTCGGGACGGAGGAAGTCACGGAGCCGTGCAGGAGGGGGAGGAGCGAGGGGACGTGAAGACGGCAGCCGGCGAGGGGGGCGAGAGGGCGAGAATAGACGCGGCGGCGAGCGGGACCTAATGGGAGGAGGGACGCGCGGAGGTCGAGAGGAAGCAGCGGCGTGAGGCCATTGGTCAGTTCGGGAGGTGGATCCGCTTTCTCCGCTGTGAAGTGATTGATTCTGTACTTGAAAGTTGAATCTCAGACGCGCGCGATGGTGCGGGTAGGTCCACTATTTCAGCGAAATGACCCCAACTCAAAATAAGTATTTGCTCGGCACACTCCATACAGGGTAGCCCCCATTTTAGGCTAGAAGTGTCTGCCACCCCCTCGCCCCCTCGCGTCGCCCCCGCGGGCGACCCGAGGGGAAACCCTAGCCGCCGCTCTTCGCACTTTCCTCCGCCCCTCTCCCTCCTCGCCGCCGTCCGCAACGCCGCCGGGCGAAGCCCGGCCGGCTAGGCGGCGGCGGGGCTTCTTCCCATCCACCTCGTTCTGGTTGGCGCGGGACAGTGGGGACGAGAGGAGCCCCGGGCTAACGCAGGGTTTGGCGGCGCGGCGGCGGGTCTCCTGGCGGCGTCATGAGTGGCGCGGTGGTGGCGGCCCACGAGTCGCGAGGTGGTGGCTGCGTTGGAACTGCCTGGTGGTCGCGGGTGCCGCCGGATCCGGATCGGATCCATCTGGATCCTGGCTTCGGACTCCGTCGGCAGCCGCGGGGTGATGTTGGTCGTTGATGTCTACTACACAACCTTCTTCTTGTAGACGTTGTTGGGCCTGCAAGTGCACAGTTTTGTAGGACAGTAGCAAATTTCCCTCAAGTGGATGACCTAAGGTTTATCAATCCGTGGGAGGCGTAGGATGAAGATGGTCTCTCTCAAACAACCCTGCAACCAAATAACAAAAAGTCTCTTGTGTCCCCAACACACCCAATACAATGGTAAATTGTATAGGTGCACTAGTTCGGCGAAGAGATGGTGATACAAGTGCAAAATAGATAGTAGATATAGGTTTTTGTAATCTAAAATAATAAAAACAGCAAGGTAATAAGTGGTAAAAGTGAGCATAAACGGTATTGCAATGATAGGAAACAAGGCCTAGGGTTCATACTTTCACTAGTGCAAATTCTCTCAACAATAATAACATAGATAGATAATATAACAAGCCCTCAACATGCAACAAAGAGTCACTCCGAAGCCACTAATTGCGGAGAACAAACGTAGAGATTATGATAGGGTACGAAACCACCTCAAAGTTATTCTTTCGGATCAATCTATAAAAGAGTTCGTACTAGAATAACACCTTAAGACACAAATCAACCAAAACCCTAATGTCACCTAGATACTCCATTGCCACCTCAAGTATCTGTAGGCATGATTATACGATATGCATCACACAATCTCAGATTCATCCAACCAACACAAAGTACTCCAAAGAGTGCCCCAAAGTTTCTATCGGAGAGTCAAGAACGTGTGCCAACCCCTATGCATAGGTTCCCAATGTCACGAAACCCGCAAGTTGATCACCAAAACATACATCAAAGACATACATCAAGTGTTCTCATAAAAGACTCAATCCGATAAGATAACTTCAAAGGGGAAACTCAATTCATCACAAGAGAGTAGAGGGGGAGAAACATCATAAGATCCAACTACAATAGCAAAGCTCGGGATACATCAAGATCGTGCCATAGAGAAACACGAGAGAGAGAGAGAGAGAGAGAGAGAGAGAGAGATCAAACACATGGCTATTGGTACATACCCTCAGCCCCGAGGGTGAACTACTCCCTCCTCGTCATGGATAGCGCCGGGATGATGAAGATGGCCACCGGTGATGGGATCCCCTCCGGCAGGGTGCCAGAACAGGGTCCCGATTGGTTTTTGATGGCTACAGAGGCTTGCGGCGGCGGAACTCCCAATCTATTTTCTGTTCTGGAAGTTTTATGATACATAGGTATATATGGGTGCAGGGGGTACGTTGGTGGAGCTATGAGGGCCCCACGAGGTAGGGGGGCGCGCCCCCCACCCTCGTGGGCAGCCCGTATCTCCCCTGACGTGCACTCCAAGTTTCCTGGGTTGCTTTCCTTCCAAAAATAACTTCTCTAGTTGATTTCGTTCCGTTTTGACTCCGTCTGATATTCCTTTTCCTCGAAACACTGAAATAGGCATAAAACAGCAAATCTGGGCTGGGCCTCCGGTTAATAGGTTAGTCCCAAAAATAATATAAAAGTGGATAATAAAGCCCAATATTTCCTAAAACAGTAGATAAAGTAGCATGGAGCAATAAAAAATTATAGATACGTTGGAGACGTATCAGTCGTCACTGGCAACGTCAGACTGCTGGTTTCGGCGTCTAGAGATCTACAACGGGTTCTTCTCGATCCTCCTTTCTGGTGAGTCGAGCCCCATGGATCTTCCATCTTCGCAGGTTTTGGATCGTGGCTTGCCGCCGGATTTGGAGCAGGCAGAGGTTTGGTGGCATAGGATGGGAACCGGAGGAAACTTTGGTCGGCTAGGCTGGCCCGGCATCGGCGACGTCACTCAATGTCGTTATCCTCCGTGGAGGCGAAGCTGAGGTCTCTCCTATCCACCTCCGAACCCATCCCGGACGAAAGTCCAAAATTCATTCTAGATTGGGCGGCGGCGGCGTCCTATGCGTCGTATCCTCCATGGAGGCGCCGTCTGAGGACCTGCTGTTCGGGGGAGATATGATGTGGATGGTGGGCTCCGAGTACCTCCAGCAGTGGCGACGGTGTGGAGGTTGCCAGGTGGTGCGGCGTTGTATCTTCCGCGTCGATGACGATGATTTTGGCGGCATGGTGCAGCTACATATCGATGATGGATGCGGCTGGATAGACGAGCGCAGGGCAGTGGAGCTGTCTGGTGCCATGGTGGCGTCGACGGCAGCGAGACCGGGCAAGGTTGATGCAGCAGTATAGCTCTAAAGATGGATTGGTGGCAGGTGGCTGCGGCGGACTCATACCCGGCAGGCGTCCTGGTTGAGGAGCATGCCGGACTGGTGGGTGCCCATACCCGGCAGGCGTCCTGGTTGGGGCCTCAGGTCTTAGATGTTAGGTTTGGCTGCGAGGTATGTTGGATAGTAGACGTAGACTATCTGCGCCCCTTCATCAACTGGATAGGAGTAGTGACAGATGTTGCGTAGACGGTGGCTTTAGTCTTACTGTTGTATGACTTTGTAAGGTCTTGTGTTAATAATTAATAAAATGGCCGTATGCATCATCCAGATGCAAAGGCCGGGGGTATTCCTCCATTTCCAAAAAAACACTCCATACAGGGTTCATACTTTATTTATTATTATCATTCGTGTTCTCGCGCCAAATTGTCATAATAAAAATATTTATAACAAACTTTATAAAGCTTTAGCCCACAAGAAAAAAACATTATAAAGCTTATTATACAAAAAAATACGAACATTCACTAACAAATGTATATGTTATTTAAAATGGATGTGGAGTAAGATGATTCGTATGGTCCAGAAAAATAAATTACTTCTTGGCCTAGCTCCTGATTTGATTGATAATGGGGTAGTCATCCTTCCGTATATGCATGACACCGTCTTATGCATTCACTACAAGAAATATGTCAACTTATGACCTTCTGTCAGTGACCCTGGAAGAATTGGTCATAGATTTATGCCATTTGAGACCAATTGGTCAAAAGCTGTTCGAGGGGCTCCAAACCCTAAACCATTGCGACCATTTTGGTCAGAAAGGTCATAATTTCCTTACATGAAATGGTCATAAAGCTAACAGTGCTAGTCCGCTGCCTTATTTCTAGTTGTTAACGACCAATATAGATGGTCATAGCCTTGTAAATTGTGGTGGGTTGCTATGACTAGGCGCCACCTCATCAGTTTTGCCTATGTGTCATGTCCATGTGGCAGTTTTTGCCCTAGGTTGTGAAGCAACCTATATTTCTGTCATTCCCAAAATTCCCACAAAAATCTCATAAATTCTTTGGTTCATATCTTCGTCAAATATGTAAAAACCTTCCTTGCCTAGTTCAAAAATAATTCAAAAATATTCATTTTCCTATTCTGTTCAGAGTAACAGTTTGTGAAGGAAGTACCACTTTGGCATGTCCAAATAGTATCCATTTTCTACAGTGCTTTCCTATGCCCAAATAACCATCCTCCACCAAATGCCAGCTCAATCCATTCATTATTTTGAGCCGAGCTTCAACATTCGTATTTATGTCCAGTGTGGTGGTTTGCAAAGCAAGTACTACCTAGGCTCCTCCTTTTGAGCTGAAAATTTGTGAAAACGGTCTTCTTAGTAACTGATCATCCTCAGCCAAAACTCACGCCCATTAGCCATGTACATTTCCCGTACCGCTAATCAAACACTTGGCTGCTAATTCATGTTTGAGCATCGATTGGTCTCCTCGTGAGAATCTTATGTTGTAATTTTCTTCCTAGCACCAACCTGGGGAGTGACCAACACACTAGACATGCCTAGGCCACCCATAACACATGGCAATGCCACGGTCACGCGGTGACCACGCGGCGGGCATGCGAGTTTACGCGCTCTAGAGTTGGGGCCCTCGGCCACCGCCCAAACCTCGACATATCGCCACCAAACCATGTATTTATGATTAAATAGGTCCTTATGTAACTACAAATGATTTTTGGAAAAAATAAATAGCAAACTATGAGGCAGCTGCAGTTCAAATTTGACCCGCTTCCAACTGAATCGGCAGAAATTTGTCTTTTTCACGAGAGGTGGATCAAAAAAATTTACACCAGATCATTTTGTCAATTGTGCATTAAATATGGCCTAGTATTTTATAAAAATGATTTGGTCCAATTTTTTAACAATTATTTGGTAGTTCCTTCACAAAAAAACCTCCTTTCGGGCACTCGGAAAATAAAAAATGGTTTTTTCGTCCAAAGAAAATGAAAACTTCCTTAGTCAACATTGTTTTCCATTCCAATATGCACCCTTGTGCACAATATGAGATCATTTGAACAAACTATGCCATGAATGTGGCCATAAGATTGATCATTTGGCTTGAAAGCCATGAATCTTCAGAGATGATAGCTCATTTCTAAGAACACTTTTTTAAAATAATTGCCGTATTACAAGTTTGTTATTTTTCCTGGAAACGTTTCCACATATAATGACACAATGCGAAGGTTTTCCAATTTTTTGATTTTTTTTGAATTTTTTATGCCCGTTTCAAAATGCGGTCAAAACGGCGGGAATGACCGTTCCTAGCTAGTGGTTGAATCTTGGAATTTTTTTGGTGTTTCTATGATTAAATAGATACTTATGTAACTAGAAATGATTTTTGGAAAAAATAAATAGCAAACTATGAGGCAGCTGCAGTTCAAATTTGACCCGCTTCCAGCTGCATCGGCAGCAATTTGTCTTTTTCACGAGAGGTGGATCAAAACTTTTGACACCCAACCATTTGGTCATTTGTGCATTAAATATGGCCTAGTATTTTAGAAAAATGATTTGGTCCAATTTTGCAACAATTATTTGGTAGTTCCTTCACAAAAAAACCTCCTTTCGGGCACTCGGAAAATGAAAAATGGTTTTTTCGTCCAAAGAAAATGAAAACTTCCTTAGTCAACATTGTTTGCCTTCCAATATGCACCCTTGTGCACAATATGAGATCATTTGAACAAACTATGCCATGAATGTGGCCATAAGATTGATCATTTGGCTTGAAAGCCATGAATCTTCAGAGATGATAGCTCATTTCTGAGAACACTTTTTTAAAATAATTGCCGTATTACAAGTTTGTTATTTTTCCTGGAAACTTGTCCACATATAATGACACAATGCGAAGATTTTCCAATTTTTTGATTTTTTTTTGAATTTTTTATGCCCGTTTCAAAATGCGGTCAAAACGGCGGGAATGACCGTTCCTAGCTAGTGGTTGAATCTTGGAATTTTTTTGGTGTTTCTATGATTAAATAGATACTTATGTAACTAGAAATGATTTTTGAAAAAAATAAATAGCAAACTATGAGGCAGCTACAGTTCAAATTTGACCCGCTTCCAACTAAATCGGCAGCAATTTGTCTTTTTCACGAGAGGTGGATCAAAACTTTTTACACCCAACCATTTGGTCATTTGTGCATTAAATATGGCCTAGTATTTTAGAAAAATGATTTTGTACAATTTTGTAACAATTATTTGGTAGTTCCTTCACAAAAAAACCTCCTTTCGGGCACTCGGAAAATGAAAAATGGTTTTTTCGTCCAAAGAAAATGAAAAGTTCCTTAGTCAACATTGTTTGCCTTCCAATATGCACCCTTGTGCACAATATGAGATCATTTGAACAAACTATGCCATGAATGTGGCCATAAGATTGATCATTTGGCTTGAAAGCCATGAATCTTCAAAGATGATAGCTCATTTCTGAGAACACTTTTTTAAAATAATTGCCATATTACAAGTTTATTATTTTTCCTGGGAACTTGGTCACATATAATGACACAACACTACTAGGGAAAAGCCCAGCAGCAGCGCGGGTTTTGGGCCTATCAGTAGCGCGGACACAAGCGCTACTGATAAGGCGCTACAGCTAATGCTTAGCAATAGCGCGGCTTGACCCACGCTACTGCTAAATTGACTTACTAGCAGCGGTTCTTTAGAACATCGCTACTGTTAATTAGTAGTAGCGCTTCTCCTAACCAGCGCTACTACTACTATTTAGTATTTTATTTCTTTTCTATTTCATGTTGTATTCATACACCTTTACACAAGTTTTCATACAACAGGAATTTAGAGATTGTTTTTACATCTTAATGAGTTATTACATCATGGGGTGAAAGAACCGTTTGAAACTAATCCGCGGTTCTTTCACCCAATGATATAATAATATCATCATCATCATCATATCATTAACAACTTAGCATCATAATACATCATTGTCATATAACACCTCCTCAATATCATCGTTTTCATCATTTACATCACATTACACCTCCTCAAGATCATCATTATCAACTCTAACACATTACCACATAATAAACATATTGTACCTCATAGGACCTATTACATTCGATTAAGACCTACTACATTTTCTAAGGTAAAATAACAAAAAACAAGATAGCCCCTGACTCTCCATTATGGAGAATGGAGATTAGCCTGTCTCCCATTCTTGCCTTTCGCTGAATGTTACTTCCAAGAACCTCCTTTCGAATGTCCATACATTTCTTCCATTCTCTGATGATCATGTGTTCACGGTTTTTAGAAATCCGATATGCACAGGTGAGCTCCCTAGATTTACCTGGTAGTATGTTCAGAACTGAGAGGCGACCATGCAGAGACATCAGATGAGGCACACAATCCATCGGGAGTTTCTGTTGAAAAACATAATAATAACTTTGTAGTTAGCAATGATGTACTAGTTTTAGAAGTGTGCAAAAAATGCACGAATGTCGTAATAGTAAAAAATCTTACCAGGGTATCTCCAGAGAAGTTATCGTTGTTCAACACATGCACTAGTGGCACGTATTCACCATAATTTGGAGGAGTTCGATAATAGGCATTGTAATTCTCAAGAAGAGTACAAAATGCGATCAGATGATTTTTCTCCTTATATGTTAATTGGGTGCCTTCAGTGTAGTGGGTTTTATCTACCATCTTCCGCACAGTCTTTGAAGAATCAAAATAAGCTGTCAATGGAAATAAGCTATCAACTATTTTGAAATAAAGAATATAAATTAGTTAATAACTATGTTTGAGAAACTCACATAGCGGTACAATCGGCAGCGTATCAACAAGGACCCAAATGTCCATATTGTCTTCCTCGCTGTCAGGATCACCAAGATCCATGGTGATAATCATACCCTCATCAAAACCATACATTTTGCAAAGTGCTTCCCAATTTTGGCAACCAAAATGGGTTACGCTCTGAGCATTGTACATATTTACTTCAAAATCCATATCATGATGGGTCCTTAGGTGTATTTTCTTTGTTTCAAAATTTTCATGGTCTTCAAAACCCATCCTCTCCAAGACATAGCGTCTTGCATGGCATGGGATAAGCTAGTCGAATTGTAAAATATGAAAATTAGACGTTGAAATAGTTGAAGTCATGCTTAATGGAGAAAAAAACTATTGTCGTCGTTGCGTACCGTATGAACATCGCAGGTCTCCTCGAGCTTAATGATGAAGCGGCGATCGTCGTCCAGCCGAACGAACCTGTCGCACATACCTCGATCGTTGTGGCACCAGCTACACTCCCCCGGGAGACCGTCGTCGTCCGAGTACGACATTTCCTACAATCATAATTCAAAGATTAAACTTGTACATATTCTAGCACAAGTCATGTCAGAATTCACAACAAAATCCGGCATGACCTTTGCTAAAAAAGGACATATCAAGCGCCTGAAATTTGCCGGAACGGAAATTAATCAACACTCCGACAAAACATAGGCCACTCGGAGATGTAAACTGAACATGAACGGCCACTTGGGCAACCACATATCCTATTTGAGCAACAACACAAAATATACAAGGATATTTGGCTGGTCTCACCTCGATGTCGGAGGGGGTACGTCGGTGACTGGGATGACGGCGGGGTTGTCGGAGGGGGTCGGTGACGGGGACGACGGAGGTCACCTGAAACCATATAAGTTATCACTAGCAACAAAACATGTTCAACTAGTTTTATTAATTCAACTAGTTCTTACTAAATATAAACTTACTATAAATAGAAAAAACTAGTTCTTTCTAAAAATAAAGTAGTTCAACTAGTTATATTAATTATCTTACTAAAAATAGATTAGTTCTGTTAATTCAACTAGTTCAACTAGTTTATTAATTTACTTACTAAACTAGTTCAACTACAACTAAAGTAGTTCAACTACCACTACTACTACTAAAAATCTAGTACTAACTAAGCTAAATTAACATCTACTACTACTAAATTAACATCTAGTACTAGCTAACCCTAAATTAACATCTACTACTAAATCTAGTACTAACTAGTGGCAGGGGGTGGGGGGCAACGGAGAGGTAGCTAGGGGCGGCGAGGTCGAGGGCGGTGGGAGGAGGGCTGCCGGCGGAGGAGGGAGGAGGGGCGGCCGCAGGCGGATGGAGGAGGGCGGCGGCGGAGGAGGGAGGGGCGGCCGCAGGCGGAGGGGAGGATGTGCGAGGAGGATGGAGGAGGGACGGAAGGAGGGGAGTACCTCGGCGGCGGACGAACGGCGGCGGCGGCGGCGACGGACGATGACGGTTGTCGCGGGCGAGAGTGAGAGTGTGAGCGTGAAGGGCCGGTCCTCCCGTGGGGATAAGGTAGGGATAGTTGTAGCGCGTTTGACAAAAAGCGCTACAGCTAACGTAAGTAGCAGTAGCGCTCTACTGTATAACGCGCTACTGCTATAGCTAGCGGGGGGCCAAGGTCATGGCAACTATAGCAGTAGCGCTGTATGCCTCAAACGCGCTACTGCTACTTCCAAGTCAGTAGCGCGTTTGGCAGACACGCGCTGCTGCTAAGTAGCAGTAGCGTGGTATTTTGAAGCGCGCTGTAGATAAGATTCTGTGTATAGGCTTTTCCCTAGTAGTGCAATGCGAAGGTTTTCCAATTTTATGATTTTTTTGAATTTTTATGCCCGTTTCAAAATGCGGTCAAAACGACGGGAATGACTGTTCCTAGCTAGTGGTTGAATCATGGAAAACTTTTGATGTTTCTCTGATTAAATAGATACTTATGTACTTAGAAATGATTTTTGGAAAAAATAAAAAGCAAACTATGAGGCAACTGCAGTTCAAATTTGACCCGCTTCCAGCTGAATCGGCGGAAATTTGTCTTTTTCACCAGAGGTGGATAAAAACTTTTTACACCCAACCATTTTGTCAATTGTGCATTAAACATGGCCTAGTATTTTATAAAATTGATTTGGTCCAATTTTGCAACAAATATATGGTAGGTCCTTCACAAAAAAACTCATTTCGGGAACTCGAAAAATGAAACATGAATTTTCCGTGCAAAAAAATGAAACACCCTTAGGCAACATTGTCTTGAATTCCAAGATGCACCCTTGTGCACAATATGAGATCATTTTTTTAATTTTTCATGTGAAAAGATAGAAGAAAAACAAAAGAATGCTCAGGTAGATTCTTTTTTGAAACATAACTTGTCTTTTTGATGAGAGGTGGATCGAAAACATTTTACATGTTAAGATTTGGTCAACTGTACATAAAATGATGTCTTATAGTTTTGGAAATAGTGTGGTGCCATTTTGAAACAAATATTTGGTAGATTCTTCTCAAAAAAAGAATTTTGTCATTCCAAAAATAGAAATTAATTTTTTCCTAAAAACTCATTTCTCATAACACTTTTTATAGATATTTGTCTTATTCCAATTCCAAGTTTTCCTAAAAAGTAGGTCAGATTTGCTGACACAATGAGAATATTTTTTTTAATTTTTCATATCATAAAACTGTTTATATGATTCAACACCTTATTTTGACCAATTTAGATGGTCATAACGTTTACTGGGTTCTGATTGGTCCATAGGCATGTCACGCGGATCGCGCCTCCAATGCCGTCGGATGGCCCCAGATCCGACGGCAGCCCTCGTCCTCCTCACACTCTCATCCCTCTCACCCCCCTCGTCCAAACTCCAAACCCTAGCGCCCCACCGGTGCCTCCTTGCCCCCGCACGCCGCCCCCTGTCGCACCCTTACTCCCTCGTCCCCATCTCCACCGCCGCCACCGCACCCCTCCTGATCCAACCCGCGCGGCAACCTACCT
>NC_041385.1:825432397-825433948 GCF_002162155.2 Triticum dicoccoides
CCGTCGCACCCTTACTCCCTCGTCCCCATCTCCACCGCCGCCACCGCGCCCCTCCCGATCCAACCCGCGCAGCAACCTACCTCGCCGCCCCCACCCGCTCCGCTCCGGGATCCATCCACCCAGTCATCTTCCTCCTTCTCCTCTCTGTCTCTCGATCCAACCCAAGCACTGCCGCCGACCCTTCCCAACCCCGGCCTCGTCCAGCGTCGGCGACCCCTTCTCTCCCTCCCTCCCTCCACCTCCAGCAGCGGATCCACTCGAGCAGCATCTCAGGCCACCGTCAGATCCACCCTCCTCGCGCTGGACGGAAACCCTAGCCGCCCGTCCATGGCGACCCACCGCAGCACCCAAAGGCCTCGACGACGGCGGTATGGTATGAACCCCCTCCCCCTCCCCCACTTCTTCTTCTCCTTCAAACTCCCTCTGTCTCACCCCCGTCTCTGTCTTTGCCTCTTCAGGTAGGAGCAACGGCGACCAGCGACGGCCATGGCGACCCACCGCAGCCTCGAAGACCTCGACAACGGTCGGTGCTACGGTATGAATCCCTCCTCCCCCTTCTCTTCTACTTCTCCTTTTTCTCAACGTCTCCCCCTAACCCCAATATCGTTTCGTCCCTTCCCTTCTTCTCTGTAGGTGAGGTACAGCAACCAGCGACGGGACGATGCCTAAATCCACCGGTACAGGAGAGCAGCCATGGAATGGAAGGTCCGTTCCACCCGTTCTTCCCCGCTTGATTGACTCTATTTAAGAGTTCTTCGGTTTCAAGTGGATTTTCTTCTGGGCTCCATAAGTCAAAATGGAGACCGCCACCACATGGTATGTGCTGCCGTTTTGCTTTCATGCGTGTGTGGCCATGGCCTTCTTTAGAATAGGGGTGCCACTGATCTACTAGAACTGAATTGCTCCCCTGTTTTGCTGTGGTCGTATGCTCTGTGGTCACTGATGCGTGCTGCATACCTGTAGATTAGGACCAAAATTTGAGCAGTTTCAGTCGTGCAGATTATAACTGAATCATGCCCTGCTTTCTTGTAGTTGTATGATCTTACTGCTGAATTGATTGCTGTATTGTTCAAACTGAAGTCTTCCAGTTGGCTTGCTACAATGTAGTATATCACTGTACTTCAGACTTATTGTAGTATTTAGGCCTGGGCGCTTTGGAATTTAGCTGTAGTATTTTACAGAGATAGGATTTGCCCTTTCCTTCATGTGGTAATTTTGTAAGTATGAAGAAACTGGTTAGTTTTGTCATGATATCCTTCCACTTTATTTTCTTTTTGCTTTTTAATGTTTTCCCTGTTTGCTTTTTAACATTGGATACCATGTTGGTCTGCTAGTCTAAAACAAACAGAAATTGAGTTGCATGTCCAACACAACCACAGAAAGAAACACTAGCAGCACTACTGCCTATGCTTGATTTCTGCAGTAAACATGTTATCTGAAATTCTGTAATGATGTTAACTGATGTGAGTTTGTGCACTTGATGTTTTATACTTGGAAGACAAATGAACTTGTTTTGGTTATATCTCTCCCTGTTAATTATGGGTGATTTCC
>NC_041385.1:825433958-825442297 GCF_002162155.2 Triticum dicoccoides
GGCCTCGTCCAGCGCCGGCGACCCCTTCTCTCCCTCCCTCCCTCCACCTCCAGCAGCGGATCCACTCGAGCAGCATCTCAGGCCGCCGTCAGATCCACCCTCCTCGCGTTGGACGGAAACCCTAGCCGCCCATCCATGGCGACCCACCGCAGCACCCAAAGGCCTCGACGACGGCGGTATGGTATGAACCCCCCTCCCCCTCCCCCTCCCCCACTTCTTCTCCTTCAAACTCCCTCTGTGCTCACCCCCGTCTCTGTCTTTGCCTCTTCAGGTAGGAGCAACGGCGACCAGCGACGGCCATGGCGACCCACCCTAATGCATGCGCGCAGGTGCACAGCCTAGTAGGAGACCACGGCTCCGTCTGCTTCTTCCGTTGTTGTGTGGTCGACGACGATGACGCGGCCGTGCGGTCGGTGCCCTTTGAAGCCGCTCGCCCGGGCTATGCCGTGTCGGAGGAGGAGTCCAGATCCGGGCCTCACCAAGATCAATCGCCGCTGGAACTCGGGGGGACAAGATGGACGTGCTCCCTCCTCTCGATTCTTCCTTCTGCTACCTTCCCCTCCTGCAGACGTAGGTGAGCCACTACCTTCCCCTCCTTTGTTTTCTCCAGTGCTCCTTGTGTCCATGCCTGGCCATTGAGCCCTGCCCTGTTAGTTTATATGCTGGCACTGACCTTGGAAATTTCTGTGATTTGGGGCTCTAGTGATGGTCTGCTCCGTGTAACGATTTGACTGGATTTATTTATTCATGAACGGATCTAAGCTAGCTGTGCCATCGGACATTCAGGTGCAAATTGGCACCAAGTACAGTGCTTGTTTTTTGTTCAAGTGTCAGTCAACTTAGGAGGTGTTTGGCAAATGCAGTACTCCTAGATGCTAGGATCTGTAGTAGAGTTATGTACTCATCTCTTGTATCCCTGGCCGCATAGAATCAATCAGTGTATGACTGCTCGCTCCAACGATCGATTGATCGATCCAAGCCTCGTTAGTTTTTTTCTAGTACATCTACCATGAATTCAACTTTGATGCTAGGCTAGACGTCTCTGGTACGCATGTATAGTTCCATGTCTCTTTATATTTTTATAAGTTGAATCTAGCAGTAACATGTGAGTGACATTTGCGCTGGTGTATGCATTTACCTCTAAGGAATTAAGTGCATGTTTGCTACAGCAGACAACACTGGTGTATGCATTTACCTCTTAAGGAATCAAGTGCATGTTTGCTACAGCAGACAGCAAAGCAGAGTAGATGTATTCTTAGGCTCCTTATTTTCTTTGCCTGATGTCTTGCTTCTGGGGCAGTATTGTACATATTCTGCTCCTTTATTTATTTTGCTTTGTACTCCGATGTGGTGTTGAACTGCCACAGTTGGATGAACAGGAGCGTGTGCCATCACCTGCTCGCCCATTGAAGATCCCTGCGAGAGCTCGAGAGAATCCACGCCCTAGTTATCTGTATTTTTCTTCAGTATCGCATGAATGCAGATTTGTTTAGTCTTGGGTGTGCATTGTTGTTCTTATCTCTGTACTTTGTGTTTGCTATATTCAGATTTGTACACACAATTTTTACTATAAAAAAAATCTGTAGTTACTGAAGATTGCACCTGTAAATCTAGATCTACTTGGATCATGGTGGCTTCTTTTCCAAGCAATATCCTGTGCTTATTAGTTGCAAGCTGTATTGGTTTGCTCACATGTCCTTTTCCCTGCTGCCTCGATTAGGATGATTACCTTAGTTTTTTTATGCTATTTTATATAGCATCAGAACAACTTAGTATTCTAAGGATGCCTCACTTTGAAATGTATTCCATCACCAGGAGGACTCTGCATCATATATGATATTGATTAGTTAGATGGACTCTGCATCATCCTAGAACACCACGGTTTCTGTTACTGGTATGCATGCATTAGAAACACAATCTGTTTGTATGTAATCTAACTTGCAGTGTGTGTGTGGCATGTAGGGAAGTGGTGATCAGGTGAACAACATATGCTTGGAAGACCTCTGGCACAATGGCAGTGTGCAAGCAATGTCCTGTTGCATTCTATGTTGCATTCTACTAGTACTGTTTGTCGTCTTGTGTCAGCGTCTCATTATCGTGTACAAACTTAATGAGTAATTAGGAGTCGCTTGTGTTTGATTTCAGTTCATAATTTTGTGATATGCTCTTGATCTTGTTCTGTTCCATACTAGGGAGCTTCTTCTCCTCTCATGTTGTTGCTGTCGATTTGGTACTAGCTAGAATGATTCCTTGAGCTTGATGATGACAGATTGTACACTGTCTTGCTCCAGTGTTACATAATTATTATCACTGTACACACATACCTCGTTGTTGTCCATGGATCTTGTTCTCTGCTGCCAGCATTCACTGGTTGTAGTTGTTTCGGCAGATCACATCACATTCACATGGGCGCATGTGCAGCACTGACACTAGTTGTACACACATAATGTTGGCTGGTTGTCCACACATAATGTTGACTGGCTGTAGTAGTTATTGATTGGTTGTACACACATAATAATGGCTGTTATGTATTGATTTTAGTATAAAAAATGGCTCAAACCTGAAGTACTTAAAATAGATTGTCGTTCCTTTCTTGTTTGTTTTGATACCCATATACCCATAAATCAGGGGGATATTATTGCCTGGATAGGTGTTTTCTTTTGTGAAGTTAGTGGATGTTGATCAAGTCCCCCTTTACGCTGTATGAAACATTTCTCCTGTTGTACTTAAAAAGCTTTCCGCTGATGGCAGGAAGAAGAAGACTATTCACAAGAAGATGGCAGGAAGAAGCAGGCTGATTCGATTCGATCCTCAAGGTAGCCCTTCCCTTCCCCTTCTCTCTTTGATTCAATCCAATCTATGCACAAAGTTCACTAGTTTGGATGCATCATAGAACTTGTGGTGATGTTGTTTAGATTGCAGCAAGCAAAAATACACGTGTTGAGGTCGTTAAGTGTTTTGTTACGGTGAAATCTGAACCATTTATTGAATAGTAGGATGGCTGACTTACTATGATTATCTCTTGTTGCTATGTTTGTCTTCTCCATATCCAAATCATGTTTATGAATTGGTGTGCTTGAAAACCAAAGAATGCTTCTATTCCTTGTCGGTGTTCTTTTTTATTCCTGTATAAGATGAACCAGCTCGTTATTTGTTTGGTGGTTGCTTTGCATACATGTTCTTTTTCTGCAGAAATATGTTGTGGTTCCTTGCAGAGTAAATATGTTGTTAGATTTACTTTTATTTTGTTCCTAATCATTTTATTTAATAATGTTTCTTTTTGGTGATATGGATCAGGATCTAATGTTGTTTAGGTTGCTGCTGCTGTGACGGAAGATCAGAAGAGGCATGGAGATGCGCACCACAGTTTTAGTTGATGTTGCACCATGTTTTGGTGCTTGTGCATCTGTTTTTGCTTGTAGGCACACTTGTATGTGCTTGTGTATCTGTTTTTGCTTGTTTTAGATGATGTTGGACGTGCAGAGTTGTATGTGCTGTCGTGTGTATTTGGATGAATGATTTTTTGAATTTAATCATTTAATTGAGAGAATTATTTAGTGTTTGTTCTTCAAATGTGTAAATTGGAAATCAGTGAATAAAAATACCAAATGTTCTATTGGACCAAATAATATATTGGCTCTAAAAAGGCTACAGCCCAAATAATAGTGGACTAGAACATTGTGCATTTCTGGAAAACCTGAACAAAAAGGCCTAATGAAATGGTTTGCAAAAGGGCCATGGCCCAGAAAATTAAAAGTCTGAATTGTAAGGCGTGGCCCATGAAGCCGACCAGAATTAACATGAAAAAAATACTAAATGGGCTAGGCCCATGTAGAAAATTGAATTGGACCGGGCTGAATCTTGTGCCACATCAGCTTGCCACGCTGGATGCCTACATGGCCTGGGGGAGGTTGCTAGTGACCAAAACGCCACAGTAGGAATATTTTGGTCGTAAACGTCTTTGACCATTCCAGAAGAAAGGTCGCTATAGTCAGTTTACGACGGCTAGCTTTTGACCTTCTGTTTTTGGTCACAAAAAGGTCATAAATGGAAATTTGTGACCTTTCAGTGACCAATAGTGGTGGTCATAAGTTGACATATTTCTTGTAGTGATTAGCCATCATCCTAAGAAAGTCGTTAACTTGAAATTATTGCTTTATGATCTTGAATTAATGTCTGGCCTCAAGATCAACTACACCATGGTTAGGGTAGCACAACCAAGACTTATCCTTCACTACACCATTACAAAACTTAGGGGTCACAACATCCACCGGGAAAACTTTGCCTGTGGAGGCAGGTAAACTGTCGAGAATGATCTTTGCTGGCATTTACAAACTATCCTTGAAAGTCCTTCAGGAAAGACCATTACGACAGTTATATCAAACCCGGCCGGTTCAACTGCCCTACATGTCAAGAGCTTTGTCGGGAGTTAAAACTATTCCTGCCACATGGTTTTCCCCCGCCAGTTTTGCAATTTAGGACATACTCCCTCCATTCCAGAATATAAGGTGTATTGGCTTCCGTGCAAGTCAACCATTTAAATGTTTGACCATCGGTAGTATCGGAGAGTATGAACCATGGAAAAATTAGAATACAGTAGATATAACACCAATATAAATTTAGAATGTGTTCACAACAGTACCCAAGTGGTGATTTGCTTTATTGTACTAACGGGGCTTACGAGTTTTCTGTTGAATTTTGTGTTGTGAAGTTTTCAAGTTTTGGATAAAAGTTTCGATGGACTACGGAATAAGGGGTGGCAAGAGACTAAGCTTGGGGATGCCCAAGGCAACCCAAGGTAATATTCAAAGACAACCAAGCATCTAAGCTTGGGGATGCCCCGGATGGCATCCCCTCTTTTGTCTTCAATCCATCGGTAAAATTACTTGAGGCTATATTTTTATTCGCCACATGATTTAAGTTTTGCTTGGAGCATCATTTTATTTTGTTGATATTTGTTTTATGCTATTTAGAATAATGTTTTGCATCTTTTAGTTCAATAAAAAGGTCAAGTATATCCTTTACCATGCTTATTTTACAAGTCTACATGTTGCTGTTTGGAAAACAGAAAGTTTTCTATCATTGTGTGAATTCTTCTGGAAATTCAGAATGTGATAAAATCTTGAAATTTTTACACAATGAGTAAGAATAAATTTTATACAACGTGGTAATTTTTCAGAATTTCCGGAGTTAGGGAAGTATGAATCCACTTGCATTCTTTACAGACTGTTCTGTTTAGACAGATTGATGTTATGTTTGCATTGTTTGCATATATTTGCTTGTTTAATGATTCTATTTGAGGATAGGAGTGTTAAATATGCAGATGCATTTAGTATGCAATGTTAAATAATAATTTTTGTGATTTTCTACAGTAGAGAATGATAAGGTTATGCATTGATTTATACTAACTTATCTCACGAGTTCTTGTTGAGTTTTGTGTGGATGAAGTTTTTAAGATTTAGGGAAACCGTGATATAAAAGGAATTAAGGAGACACAAAAGCTCAAGCTTGGGGATGCCCAAGGCGTACCTAATTAATATTTCAAGAAGTCTCAAGAAGCTAAGCTTGGGGATGCCCCGGTTGGCATCCCACCTTTCTTCTTCAAAAATAATCGGTCAGTATTGGTTGAGCCTAAGTTTTTGCTTCTTCACATTGGTTCTGTTATACTTGGAATGTCATTTTATTTTGTTTCACGTGCTGTATGAATAAAATACTTAAGATCAAAATTTTCTTTATGAGAGAGTCTTCACATGGCGACTTAATTATTCGACTACTCATTGATCTTCAGTTATATCTTTTTTGGAGTAGATTGTCATTTACTCGTGTGCTTCACTTATATCCTATGAGTAAATGGTTGAATGAATTGAATATCATAAATCTGAAATTATATATGTTTCATATGCTTATCCCATGGGGAGTAATGACTTCACGTGTAAGAAGCATAGGTGGTAAATTTATTGAAAGTTAGCAAACATAGTATTGGTCACTTGAACAATTCATGAAAGAATATTGAAGGAAGAGAGGTTTCACATATAAATATACTATCTTGGACATCTTCTATGATTGTGAGCCCCATTAATTATTATCAAACTTGAGTAAATTAGTTGAAGTTGGACAAGGAAGACAACATAATGAGTTATGCTTGGGTATATTTGTATAGAAGTTATATTGTTATGGATCCTCCAACATGCGCTGCTTGCTATTTAGAATCTTTTGCGAGCCAAAATTTCTGTACTAAGCGGGAATACTGCTTGTGCATCCAAAATCCTTGAACCAAGTTTCTTCCATGAGTGTCCACCATATCTACCTATATGCGGTATTTACCTGCCGTTCCAAGTAAATTTGCATGTGCCAAACTCTAAACTTTCAAGTAATAATCTGTTTTGTATGCCCGAATCGCTCATGTAGCAACTAGGGGCTGCTAGTATCTTCCATGGTAGCTGGGTTATTCTCACGATGAGTGTTTATTCACTTGTCATTCACGAGAGAATGGCTGGTAATTGGGATGCCTAGTCCTATGATCAAAAGATAAAAAACAAAATTTCAAATAATCAAACAAAACTCCTCCAGGACTGTTGTTGGTATGGACGGTACCCGTTGTTTCGGATCAGCCGTGGAGTGTGATTGTTGGTGGAGGGGGAGTAAAAACTTTACCATTCTATTTGGGAACCGCCTATAATGTGTCTAGCATGGAAGATAGTGAGAACTCGCGGTCCTTACGTTGACAATGAAATCATACTTCTCAAAATTATATTCATCTCTGTTTTAAAAGCTTCGAGCTTTGACAGCTCTGCAAAATCCCTGCTTCCCTCTGTGAAGGGCCTATCTTTTACTTTTATGCAAGAGTCAGTAGTATTCCTTCTCATTCCAACCTACTCTTTAGTTGGCAAGCATCATGTGATGGGGAAAGATCTAAGCATAAATGGCCATTCAAATATACTTGATCATGAATTATTATTGTTGACAATTATCTATATGATAAGTAAGTTGGAAGGCGAAACATTAGGCCCCTATCTTTTTTTGTGTTCAATGGATGCTATTTGTTCTAAAAATATGCTTTTGAGTGGTAGCAATCATGGAAGACTATATGATAATTAAGTATGTGGGATTTGCTAAATCAAATCTCTTACATAGACCCTTCCTGAAAATAAGATGAATTGCAATTGTTTGATGACTGAGAACCTAGTTTGTTAGTTTTCAAGAAATTTTATGATCTATGCTTTAACATGTGAATAGCTTGCTACTTGATCATGAGAAATTTTATGAGATGAGCTACTGTTTATGATATATAATGATATTAGAAAAAGTGATTGGAATTATCATTGATCAAACTTGTGCACTTGCTAGCACTCACACTTCATAAATTATTTCTTTTATCATTTACATACTCGAGGACGAGCAGGAACTAAGCTTGGGGATGCTGATACATCTCCAACGTATCTATAATTTATGAAGTATTCATGCCATGTTTACAACAATTTTATATAATTTTGCTATGATCTGATTAGAACTAACCCGGATTGACGATGTTTTCAGCAGAACTACCGTGGTGTCGTTTTTTGTGCAGAAATAAAAGTTCTCGAAATGGGCCGAAAATTTACGGTGATTTTTTATGGACCAAAAGAGACCCCCGAAGCACAAGAGTTGGGCCAGAACAGTCCTGAGGCAATGACAAGGGCGGAGGGCGCGCCCACCCCCCTAGGGCATGCCCCCTGTCTTGCCGCTGCCTGGTGGACCCCCCTGACTTGAAACCGACACCAAAAAATCCTATAAATCCAGAAACCCCCAAAAAGAAACCTAGATTGGGAGTTCTGCTGCCGCAAGCCTCTGTAGCCACGAAAAACCAATCGGGAGCCCGTTCCGGCACCCTGCCGGAGGGGGAAACCATCAGCGGAGGCCATCTTCATCATCCCGGCGGTCTCCATGACGAGGAGGGAGTAGTTCACCCTCGGGGCTGAGGGTACGTACCAGTAGCTATGTGTTTGATCTCTCTCTCTCTCTCTCTCTCTCTCTCTCTCTCTCTCTCGTGTTCTTGATTTGGCACGATCTTGATGTACGCGAGCTTTGTTACTATAGTTGAATCATATGGTGTTTCTCCCCCTCTATCTTCTTGTGATGAATCACTACTAGGAAAAGGGCTATAGATGGAATTGACACTAATGGCGCACCAGACATGTGGTGCGCCATTACTATATACTAATGGCGCACCATGTGTTGGTACGCCATTAGTGTCCAAATACTAATGGCGCACCACATCCACGGTGCGCCATTAGTAAAAATATTTTTTTAGTTTTTTTTTGAAAACTACTAATGGCGCACCGTGGCATGGTGCGCCATTA
>NC_041385.1:825442633-825443450 GCF_002162155.2 Triticum dicoccoides
ATCGCCTTTTTAGTTTAAAAAAAAAATAAAAGAAAATGATGAAAATGTCAAAAAAATAAAAGAAAATAAGTTTCCCATGTGATATGTGGTCTAGTTGTTGGGAAAATTTGCAAATATGAATTTCGACTTCATTTGCAAAATCTCGCGAGAATTTGTAAAAATGGGCATAACTTTTGCATACTAACTCGGATGAAAAAGTTTTTTATATGAAAAATCATCTACTCGAAAAGTTACATCCAAATTTAACCGGGGGAACCCCGTTAAACATTTTTAAAATCCTCAAAAACCTAACAGAAAAAAAGATACGGGGCTTTTAAGATCTGGAGAGGCAAAAAAATTCAAAAAAAATTCAAACTTACTAATGGCGCACCTACCCATGGTGCGCCATTAGTATCTTCCCGCCTTCGAAATTCAAAATAAGTCAAAAAAATAAAAAAAAGTTACTAATGGCGCACCTGCCCATGGTGCGCCATTAGTATCTTCCCTCCTTCAAAATTCAAAATAAGTCAAAAAAATAAAAAAAAATTACTAATGGCGCACCTGACCATGGTGCGCCATTAGTATCTTCCCGCCTTCAAAATTCAAAATAAATCAAAAAAAATAAAAAAAGTTACTAATGGCGCACCTGCCCGCGGTGCGCCATTAGTATGCCGTATATATGACTGGCGGTCCTCTCCTCCTTATCTCTTCATTCCACCTCTCCTACACTCCATCTCCTCCTCTCCTCCACTCCATCTTCCCTTCTCTCCTCCACCATACTACCCTCCTCCTCTCCGGCGACCTCCTCCTCCTCTCCGGCGACCTCCTCCTCCCTCCT
>NC_041385.1:825443859-825506582 GCF_002162155.2 Triticum dicoccoides
CTCTCCGGTGAGCTCCTCCCCCCTCCTCTCCGGTGAACTCCTCTCCAGCGACCTCCTCCTCCTCCTCTCCGGTGATGTAGGCGAGCACCTCTCCGGTGACCTCCTCCTCCTCCTCTCCGGCGAACTCCTCTCCGGCAAAAGAACACGGCAAAAGAACGTACAAGATCCAAAAACAGGAACAAAATTTGAAATAATGTCGTGCCAAAAAACGAGCAAAAAAAACGAGCAAAAAATGGGCAAAAAATCACGATCCAGATCCAGATCCAGATTCAAAAAACAAAAAAAATTCAAAAATACTAATGGCGCACCGGTGGCCTATACTAATGGCGCACCGGTGGCCTATACTAATGGCGCACCGTGGCCTATACTAATGGCGCACTGCCTGGTGCGCCATTAGTATACCAGATACTAATGGCGCACCTCAGGTGCGCCATTAGTAATAAATACTAATGGCGTGCTACTAATGGCGCACCGGTGGTGCGCCATTAGTAGGCAAAACCGGTGCGCCATTAGTAGGCCTTTTTCTAGTAGTGAATTGTGAGTTTTACCTTTGAGATTTCACTATTATCGGATTGAATACTATTATGGATTTGAGAACACTTGATGTATGTCTTGCGTGGGATACCCGTGGTGACAATGGGGTGTTCTATTGATTAACTTGATGTATGTTTTGGCACTCAACTCGCGGATTCTTGAGGTGACAATGGGGTAATCTATGCATAGGGGTTGATGCATGTTTTAGTCCTTGTTTCTCCAGTAGGAATCTTGGGGCACTCTTTGAGGTTCTTTGTGTTGGATTGAATATTATGAATCTGAAGTTATTTGATGCATATCGTATAATTGACCCATGGATACTTGTGGTGACATTGGAGTATCTAGGTGACATTAGGGTTGATTGATGTGTGTCATATGGTGTTATTTTACTACAAACTCTAGGGCTATTTGTGACACTTATAGGAATAGCTCAATGGATTGATCGGAAAGAATAACTTTGAGGTGGTTTCGTACCTTACAAGCAATTTCATCTTATGTTCTCTGGGATAGGAACTTTGGAGTCACTTTTATCGCACATTGAGGGATTGCCATATGATTTAATTATGTTATCATTATTGAGAGAACTTGCACTAGTATGAACCCTAGGCCTTGTTTTCAAGCATTGCAATACTGTTTTTGCTCACTTTGTTACTAGTTACCTTGCTGTTTTCATATTTTCAGATTACAAAAACATATATCTACTATCCATATTGCACTTGTATCATCATCTCTTCGCCAAACTAGTGCACCTATACAATCTACCATTGTATTGGGTGTGTTGGGGACACAAGAGACTCTTTGTTATTTGGTTGCAGGGTTGTTTGAGAGAGACCATCTTCATCCTACGCCTCCCACAGATTGATAAACCTTAGGTCATCCACTTAAGGGAAATACGCTACTGTCCTACAAAACTCTGCGCTTGGAGGCCCAACACGAGTCTACAAGAAGAAGATTGTGTAGTAGACATCACACGCCAGTGCTGGTCCAATGCGCCGCCGCGCTTTGGCTCCGCAGACTGTCGTGCTTACTCGCGCCACCCTAGTTTTAGCCTCGTGGGCTGATGCTTCCGCCCACTGCGTTGCCGGCTGCCGCTGGTTTGCCGAGCCGAAACCGGCAGATGCATATCACCCACTCTCGCCCGCTGACCTTTGTCATGTGTGCGCTGACGCAAGCTTCACACCAATCAGCAGGAGTCGCTGCACCACTCCTAGTTAGGGCTGCAAACGAGTCGAGCTCGAGCGAGTTGGAGTTGGCTTAGCTCTACTCATATGAAAATTCGAGCGAGCTCAAACTAAGTGAAGCTCATGATCGAGTTGTAGAACATGACTCGTGCTCAGCTTGTAACAATCTCGAGTCGATCTCGAGCTAGTTTCGAGCTCAATGAGATGGTAAAAATTATAAATCTATGGATGAAAAACAAAAAATTAAAGTGAATATGCTGGGAACCTTTGCCAAAAGTATAGGATATTTAACACATAGTCGACCACGTGCCATAATTAGGCCTAAATCTTCTCTGCACTTAATTAAATTTCCATGTTTGTTGGTAAATAAAATGGAAAAAAATTATGGACAACATATATGGTAATAAATGATCTTATTTTCATTTAATATATGGCATGATCATTTTACATAATGATATTCTGTCGAGCTATCGAGCTAAAATTGAGCGAGCCGACATTAGCTCAAGATCGGCTCATTTCTCGGTCGAGCTACATAAAGTGTTCAAACTCAGCTTGTTTCTTTTCGAGTCGATCTCGAGTCGAGCCAAAAAACGAGTCGATCTCGAGCGGCTCACGAGCCTCGAGCTTTTCTTGCAGCCCTACTCCTAGTTGGCTTGGCACGCCACGAGCATCTACCACAATCACGTCGTGCGAGCCACGCGTGCTGGCCATCGCCGGGTCGCAGACCCGCACCATCATGCCACCGCGATTCGTAGTGTTGTAGACGTGCCTTGGCGGCCTGTTGGGAATGAACCCTACTCTCGCTGCTGCACCAAGGTAGACGAAGCAGTAGGCTAGTTGTTTCTATCTGGCGACAAATGCCCTGGCAACAAATGCTTAGTTTTGTGTTATTTCTGGACGAACCAAGTCGCTCGTAACAACCTCAAACTCAGGTCACGGGAGGGAGTTTATACTAGGGCTGGTGCACACGACGCAACCCCTCCCCCACGATCTGGCACCCGCGTCTCGCTCGCCCTGGCTGCCCCCCTGTCGTGGGAAACGAGCACCTATGGGGCAGGGCCCCTTTTTGGTCCGGTAAGGGAGCGGAGAGCGCACGAAGAGCAGATCGAGGCGAAGCACACGAGGGATTTTACCCAGCTTCGGAGCTCTCCGGAGAGATAAAACTCCTACTGCTGCTTTGTGTTTATATTCTGTTCTTGCTCGAGAGCATGGGTGTGTTATAGTTTCGAATGAGTCGAACCTCCTCTACGTGCGCATGGGCCTCCTTTTTATAGGTTAAATGGGTCACCGACAGGTGGTAACGCAGGAAGAGGGGTAAAAAAGTAAAAAGAAGGGTTGGTACAACCGCTATCTACAGTCCCCCCTACCTAACTCTGACGGCAGGGGACAAGGGCATTTAATGCCCGTCCGGTCGCCCAAACAGTGCAAGAAACGACCGTTAGGGGCGCCACCGATCGCCACGATGGCCTTCTCATCATCTCCACTTGCCACCTCGCACCGCTTGGCTGCACAGCTACTCGCCACGTGCACCAGGAACGATCTTGTGGCGACACGTCGTCGGATGCGCTAGAGCGTGGGCGCAGAGTGGTGGCTTCGCCGTGGCAAGCGCCTTGCCGCGGTCGCTGTCTTGTCGCACCCGCAAGCTTGCCGCTCGCCGGGTCTTGCCGGGACGCGCGGTGCGTCGCGGCAAGTCTCTTGAAATGCCTTGGTTGGCCTTCCCGGCAAGCTCCTCTTGCCGGGGTCTTGTCCTTCTTGGCAAGCTCCTCTTGCCGGGACTCTGTCTTCTCAGTTAAACACTTTGTTCTTGAATGGCACCAACAGGGTCTACGGAGGATCTTGGCGGACGCCCGGCAAGCCTTGCCGCTGGGTGCTGCAACTGCCCGTGCACAAGTTCGGGATACTAAGGTACCCCTACTTTAGTACACCGACAGGAGCCCCCGGGCCTGGGCCGTACACAGTGCCGAGCGCTGTTGGGCCAGGCCCAAAACAGGGCACGGGCACACGCTGCCTGGGTCCATACCAAATCTAACTCCGCATCCACCGCGCCCTCCCGTAACGGCACGCGTCAAACGCGGCGTCGTGGGAGAGATCGTGGGAAATTCTTTAATCAGGAAAGGCGTAACGTTCGCCTCTCCTCTTTATAAGCAAGGGAAACAGGGGCCGTTCCCCCACCTTCGCCACTTGCGGTTCCTTCCTCAGAAAGCTCCGCCGCTCCCCTCCGCTTCCCCAGCCGAAAGAGAGCTGTGCTCCACCCTCGCCGCCGCCGTCGCCGCCGTTGCCGCCAACCTCCTCCACTGCTTCCGCCATGGCTCCGAAGACCGAGAAGAGCGTGAAGTCGGCCGAGGCGCAGCGGCTGGAGGCGCTGCGCAAGGAGCGAGCGCTTTTCTCCCCCGAGCTCACCCCGAAGGCGCTGCGGGAGGAGTTCTATCTCTTCTGGTCGACGGAGACGCGGGCGCATCCGCGCACGCAGGTACTCTCCGCCGAAGCTTCTACTTCGAAAAAGTGTCCCAGAGGATACTATTTCTTCCCTCTGTTCTTCTATTGCGGGCTCTGCCCGCCCTTTTCCAATTTCTTCTACGATATCATAAACACATACGGGCTCCATCTCCTTGACTTTACCCCCAACGCTGTTCTGACAATGGCGGTTTTTGCGCATGTTTGCGAGAATTTCGTTGGAATCCATTACAACGTTGCTCTTTTCCGCCACTATTTCAAACCCCGGGTCGAGAAAGGAGAACCCTTGTTTGGCGGGGTCTCCTGGATCTCAAGGGTCGGCAAGAAGGAGGTGTATCTGGAGGGGGAGCTCCGCAGCAAATGGGACGAGTGGAGGGCAGAGTGGTGCTGGATTGTTGATGCCAATCCGCAACCATTCACCAACTTGCGCCAGACCCGGGTAGTGCGCGGCGGCGACTGGAGCGCTCTGTCGCCGGACGATGCCAAGCTGAAGATCGCCACCACCCGAATCCTGCGGCTCAGGCTTGCCGGGCTCACAGTAGGGGCCGTTGGCGCGGATTTCCTTCGCCGTCGCATCGCCCCTCTGCAGGAGAGGAGGAGGCCCGCCTGGCTGTTTGGAGGCCCGGCGGATATCATGAGGCTGCGTCCAGGCCTCAACTTCAACTTCACAGTTCTGGAGCTTAACGGGATGCTCAGGGAGCTATTCAAGCACGACGCCAACCATCCGGAGTGGTTCAGGCTGCCGCAGGGCATCATCCCACTGTGCAACAACTCCCAGCGTGATCGCATCCGTGCAATGATGCCGGAGTGCGACTCACACGGGATTATCCCAACTTGGATAGAGCCCGCCGACGATGTCGTGCGGCAATTCTTTGACGGCCTGGTGGAGGTAGCAGTCCACGCCGACGAGCAGAGGCTTCTCACCCGCGACACCACCGACGACGAGATGCGGTACATCGCAACCAGGGCCGAAGAGGCGGCGGCAGCTGCCGCCGCGGGAGAGTTTGGCTTCACGTTGGAGGAGGCAGAGGCGGTCGAGGCGGCAAGCCTTGCCGACCGAGAGGACCTTGGCGGGGAGGTCGCTGGCGAGGAGGAGCCCGAAGCTGAGGCAAGCGAGCCTGCCAGGGGCGCAAGTGGCCAACCATCTTCAAGCAGCTTGCCGCAGACGGGGCCTTCAGCGCAGCCCCCAGCTCAAACAAGGAGGCGTCCTCGCAGGACCGGAGACACAACAGGGCGGCAGACAGGCCAACAGCCGCAGCGCCGCGGGACGCGCTCTACCGTGACAAGCACCGTTGCCGCGGGAGCGCCTCATGCCGCGCCGGCAACCGGAGCGGGATCTTCTCGAGCCGCTACTCCTGATCCTGCCGCAGCTCCCGCCAAGCGTCCAAGGGAGCCTACTCCTCCGCTTCGTCGCGCTGAGAAGGTGCCGGACTTCGATCTCTCCGCGCTAAGCTCCGACGAGGAGGAAGAAGAAGAGGAGGAGTAAGACTTTCTTGCTTTTGTACTTATACTTCTTCAACTTTCGTTGTTTCTTGTCTTTGTATCTGATTTGCTTCCCTCTGAACCTTGTCCCGTTCCACGACTCTGGCCGAGAGAGCGGCGAAGAGGGCCAAGGTCCCCATGGTTTTCATCGAGGATGATCCTGCTGTGATGGCAGAGGACACGTCCGAGACTACCTTGACGGACCCGGCAACCTCTCCTCGGAGCAGCCCCCAGCGTAAGTATTTGTCCACTTCTTGTCGTGGGGCGCGCATGGGTGCTTCCTCCTTGCTGATATCTTGTTTTCTAACTTGCTTGTGCAGGAGCAGAACAGGCCCATCAAGAGCAACCAGAAGCTGCCCCGGAGGTGCAATCTGCTTCAACTACGCCACCAAGGGGCGACTCTCCGACAAGGGAGCGCTCTCCGGCGAGGGAGCAGTCCCCGGCAAGGGGCAGTTCCCCGGCAAGGGACGGGACCAGTGAGCCTTCGGTGGTGGAGCCCATGGTCACGAAGCCCAGCACAGGTAACCCTCCTTGTCGGAAATTTTCCCTTGGGTTTTTTTTGATCTTCTTTTTTGGATATTTGCTTGACTTTTCCTTCCTCTTCCTGTCCTTAGATCCCCCTCTCACAGACCCGATGGAGACTGAGGCCACCGGCGAGGAAGACGCACGTGGCAACACTGAAGATGTCGCCGCTGACGAGGAAGAGGCCGGCGCTGATGAACCCGCCGGCAAAGAAGCCGCCAAAGCTGCTGGCGCAGAAGCTGGCGGGGGGTCCGGCGATCGTACTGACGATCCGGAGGACGCAGGAGCGCAAGGCGCTACACCGACCGCCGCCCCCTCCGCCGCTGATGCACCACCGGGCCCCGAGGAGCCACAGCCCGGCGCTTACTTGAAGGCCGGCGAGGGTGTCTTCATCAGGCTTCCCTGGGCGTCGAGCTCCAGGGCGCCGGTCGAAGGAGAGGAGTTTGACGGGGAAGTACTCGCCTCTGCTGGGTTGGCAGTGGTTGACGCGCCAAGCGGCAGCAGCGGCGAGTCCGAGGAGGAGCAGTTGCTCCGGAAGTTGGTGTCACTCTACCGCGCCCGGCAAGCAAAGCTAGAGTCCCGGGAAGCGCTTGTCACGCGGGCGGGAGTTGACATAGAGAAGCATGCGGAGGAGCTCCAGAGCCGCAACCAAGAGGCCCTCCGGTCCATTGCTGAGGAGAGGGCGCAGCTCATCGAGGCGAAGAAGGTGTTCATCCTTGAAAAGGCTGAATCCGAAGAGCAGCAAAGGCTCGCCGCCGAGGAGCTGTCCAAGCGGGAAGGCGAGCTGACGCAGAAAAAGGTTAACTTGGACAGCCACGAGGAGGATCTCGCTGCCCGGGAACAATCAATTGGCGGGGCGCTCAAGGAAGCGAAGGATGCTGCCGCAGCTGCCGAGGCCGCCAAGAGGGAATTGGAAGCGAAGGTGGCGCAGCTGGAGGCTGACATGAAAGGGAAGAATGAGGAGCTTGCCGCACTCCAGCGCGAACGTGAGAAGGATGCCCTTGCCCATGGCGATCTGCAAGTCCAACTTGCCGACAAGGTCAAGGAACTGAACGCCGCCAAGGACTCAAGCGCTGATCTGGAGCTGAAGCTGGCCACACTGACAGAGACGCTGGACGGCGCCAAGAAGCGCGAGGATGACTTGAAGAAAGAGATCAAGGGCAACGAGGAGCTGCTGACGAGGGCCGCCGAGACCCAAAACACCTTCAAGGCTATGGTGGAGCTCTGGACGGAGGGCCTCGTCAACATCGCTGCTGCCATTGACGAAGAGCTGGCGGAACTGGACTTGGTGGGCTTCGGATACTCTTCCGACGAGAATCTCCAGCCCAGCGCCAAGCTTACTCTTTTCTTCAAGGGTGTGGTGACGGCTCTCCAGCAGCTCCGGGAAAGGATCCCAAAGAAGCTGGCTGATGAGTCGCGCGCGATCTGCGCCAAGGTCTTGGAGAAGGTGTTGGTGAAGATACTCTTTCGCAATCCAGGCCTCGACCTCACCCGCGTCCTCAGTAAGCTGCCGGCGGGTGCTGATCTTGAAGAGCTCAAAGCCATTGTCGCACCCATCATGGACAAGGTGAACGAAGTCAGGAGGATCAACGGCGAGCGCGTGGATTAGGCCACTCTTCTTCTCCTTTCCTTGTCGCTGTTATTTATGAGAACAATTTAGTCAGTGCCGCAACAAGTTACTTTTGTAATATAACTTTATTCTGGGCAATGCTTGCTACGTTATCTCCTTTACTTGATTCTTTTCTTTGTATGTTTTTACCCTACGCTTTTAGGGGACTTGCCGGCGCAGGCACGCTTGCCGCGAGCGCTGAGTGCGGAACATCAGCAGCCCGCTGGCAGTACCGCCTCCGGCAAGAAACCTTGCCGCAACTAGTTGCAGCACACTTAAGTTGTTGAGCGGGCTCGAAACAAAGTAAGGGCGCAACTAGCTACGAGGAGGTTCCTCCGCGCACAGGTTTTCCATACAAAGCACAATCGTTCAAGGAAGATAACTTAAAAATTTTAAAAACTGATCATGCTCGGACTTTGGCTACTGAGCTTTTTCTTTTTGTCGTCTGTGTCCCGGCAAGGCTATACTTCTTTGAACGACGCCCAGTCCACACCTTTATCCTCTCCCCCCCCCCCCCGTGAACTTGTGGGCGAAGGAACCTTCCTTTTGAGAAAAAAGAAGAGAAAATAATGATATGGGGCCTTAAGGCTCGTTATTGCTTACCGGGGGCAAGTGCTGCACAAAGTGTCAGATAAAACATGCAAAGAAGAAAGAATGCATGAAATTTGACAAGATGTGCGGAGCACATAAACTTTATTTATGCACGGGATCTGCGCCCGGCTTTGTACAAAGGGTTACATGCAGCAGCGGCAAGGCTTGTACAAAAGGTGGTTGCCGGAACAGGTTCCGGCAACCGCGCCTTATGGGTAAAACTTGCGAAGATGCTCTATGTTCCAGGAGTTGCTCACTGGAAAGCCATCTTCGGTCTCAAGGCGGACAGCGCCAGGCCTAGTGACTCGTTTCACCCGATAAGGGCCTTCCCACTTCAGCGTCAACTTGTTGGAATTCTTGGCGGATTGAACGCGCCGAAGAACAAGGTCGCCTTCCTTGAAGCTTCTGGCATTAACTTTACGGCTATGGTAGCGACGCAAAGCTTGATGGTAGCGAGCAGCTCGTACAGCAGCCTGAAGACGATCTTCCTCGAGGAGCAGCGCGTCATCTTGCCGCAGCTGCTCTTGCTCAAGCTCATCATAAGCGAGCACTCGAGGCGATCCGTATACGAGTTCCGTGGGGAGAACTGCTTCTGCTCCATAGACTAGAGCAAAAGGTGTCTGGCCAGTGGCTCGATTTGGCGTAGTCCTGATCGACCAAAGAACCACTGGCAGCTCCTCGATCCAATTTTTTCCGCACTTGCGCAGCCTGTCGAAAGTTCTGGTCTTGAGCCCGCGCAGCACTTCAGCGTTTGCCCTCTCCGCTTGACCGTTGCTTCTCGGGTGAGCAACAGAAGCGAAGTAGATCTCGGCGCCAATATCTTGGACGCACTGCATGAAGGTGCGGCTCGTGAATTGTGTGCCATTGTCGGTGATGATCCTGTTAGGGACTCCGAAACGGCAAACAATTGACCTGAAGAACTTGACTACTGACTGTGCTGTCACCTTCCTCACCGCTTCCACCTCCGACCACTTCGTGAACTTGTCGATTGCCACGTACAAGTACTCGAAGCCCCCGACAGCTCGGGGAAAGGGGCTGAGGATGTCGAGCCCCCAGACCAAAAATGGCCAGGACAAAGGGATTGTTTGGAGTGCTTGAGCTGGTTGATGTATCTGCTTGGAGTGGAACTGGCACGCTTCACACTTGGTTACTTGTGCAGTTGCATCCTGTAGGGCTGTCGGCCAGAAGAAACCTTGCCGGAAGGCTTTGCCGGCAAGTGCTCTTGCGCCAATCTGGTGACCACATATGCCTCCATGTATCTCCGCCAACAGCTCCTGTCCATCTTCCCGGGAAATGCACTTCAATTTCACTCCGTTGAATCTTCTTCTGTACAGTATGTCATCGACAAACTGGTACATACTTGATTGCCGGGCTACTCTCTCCGCTCCTTCTTGCTCTTCGGGAAGTTCTCCTGTTTGAAGGAAATGGACGATCTGCTGTGCCCATGCCGGAGCTTGTGGCTCAGCGACAAGGACTAAAGGCGCAAATGCTGCTGCGGGAACATCTGCTTCCACGACAAGAATCTGTGATTCAGCCGGAGCGTGATGCTGCCCGGCAAGCGTGTCGAGACACAGCTTGTCGGGAGCGTCTGCTTCAATGAAACAAACCCTAGGGCTTGTCGGAGCAGACTGCTCCTCAGCACTCTTTGTGTTGATCTTGGGGACCTTCTTGACGGCGGCTTTGGGGAGCTCTGCCGGAAAGTAGTCGCCAGTAACCAACTTCCTCTTCTTGCTCTGTCCAGTTGATGGTGTTACAGATGGTTGAGTCAACTTGAGCACAAAGATCCCTGGTTCCACAGGCAACTTGAGCGCGGCGCATTTTGACAGGCCATCTGCAATGTCGTTCTGAGCTCTCGGAACATGTTCCATCTGTAGGCCGTCAAAATGCTCTTCTAGCTTTCTCACTTCATCAATGTAGGCTTCCATCAACGGACTCTGATAATCCTTGTTGACTTGGCGGATGACAAGCTGCGAGTCACCCCTGACAATAAGCTTCTTGATCCCAAGGTCTGCCGCGATCCTGAGTCCGGCAAGCAAGCCTTCATACTCTGCAGTATTGTTTGTTGCTTGCTCCTTGGGAAAGTGCATCTGAACCACGTACTTGAGGTGTTCTCCGGTGGGTGCGACAAGTAGTACGCCCGCACCGGCGCCTTGCAGCGAGAAGGCACCATCAAAGTACACGATCCACTCTTTGCTTGCTTCCTTGACAGGGTTGCTCGTCTCCGGAGTTTCTTCATCAGGTGTTGGCGTCCACTCTGCTATGAATTCTGCCAATGCTCGGCTCTGGATAGTTGAGGTACTCTCAAACTTGAGGCCAAAGCTTGACAATTCCAGTGCCCACTCGACAATCCTGCCTGTTGCTTCTGGATTTTGCAGTATCCTTTTCAACGGAAAGTGAGTGATAACTGTGATCTCATGTGCGTGAAAGTAATGGCACAGCTTCCTCGAGGCCATGAGAAGGCCGAAAAGCAACTTTTGCACACCAGAGTACCTTGATCTAGCCCCCTGCAGAAGGGAACTGACGAAGTAAACTGGGCGCTGCACCATCTTCCTTTGTTTCTCTCCTTGCGGCTGCACAGATCCATCCTTGTTGGGACCAGAGCTTGTCGGGGAAGCCCCCTGCTTGTCGCTGGACTCGCTTGCCGTGGCCGCTGGCTCATCATCCGCCTCCCTCTCCGCCACTAACGCAGCACTAACCACTTGATTGGTTGCCGCTAGATACAGCAGCAACTTCTCCTGTGGCTTAGGTGCGACAAGTATTAGAGTGGAGGACAGGTATCTCTTCAAGTCCTGCAGCGCAGCCTCCGCTTCCGGAGTCCATTTCATTGGACCTGCCTTTTTCAAAATTTTGAAAAATGGCAGGGCGCGCTCAGCAGACTTAGAGATGAACCTACTGAGAGCAGCAACGCAGCCGGCAAGCCTTCGCACATCCTTGACGCGCTTCGGTGCTTCGATCTGCTCAATGGCCTTGATCTTGTCGGGATTGGCTTCAATTCCCCTCTGGGATACAAAGAACCCGAGAAACTTGCCGGAAGGGACTCCAAACACACACTTCTCGGGGTTCAACTTGAGATTGATCTTGCGCAGATTTGCAAAGGTCTCGTCCAAATCTTGGATTAAAGTTTCTTTGTCCTTGCTCTTGACCACTATGTCATCCATGTAGGCTTCCACATTTCTGTGCAACTGTGGCTCAAAAGCATGACTGACTACCCTTGCAAATGTTGAACTAGCATTCTTTAGTCCGAAAGGCATCCGTACAAAGCAGTACGTGCCACATGGAGTAATGAATGCGGTTTTCTCTTCATCCTCTTCTGCCATGAAGACCTGGTGATATCCTGAGTATGCATCAAGAAATGAAAGCAAATCACATCCTGCCGTGGAGTCAACAATCTGGTCTATGCGCGGCAAGGGAAATGGATCCTTGGGACAAGCTTTATTAACGTCAGTGAAGTCAATACAAAGCCTCCATTTCCCACTCGCTTTGCGCACGACTACAGGATTGGCCAGCCACGTTGGATGGAGCACTCCTCTGACCAGGCATGCTGCTTCCAACTTCTTGACCTCTTCAGCAATGAATTCTTGTCGCTCCACTGCTTTTTTCCTTACTCTCTGCTTGACGGGCCGCGCGTGAGGGCAGACGGCAAGGTGGTGCTCAATTACTTTCCTGGGAACACCGGGGATGTCAGATGGTTGCCATGCAAACACATCGACATTCGCCCACAGGAAAGCAACAAGCGCTTTCCTATTTAGGGTCAAGCGTGGCACTGATGGTGAAGGTACCACCAGTGCCGTCCTCCTTGGTGGCCACTTTCTTGGTCTCTGGTGAATCTGTCTTTGCCTTCTTGCACTTGCCGGTGGAGCTCGATGGTGCGTCCTCGACGGTAGCGCAGCACTCCGAAGAGGTGCGCTTGCCGGAGTGAGCATCAGAGCTACTCTTGCCGGACTTGGTCTTCTTCTTCCCCCCGGGAGCTCCAGCGGCAAGTGGTTTGCGTTCTGCTGCGGCTGCTGCTTCCCGGTAGATCTTGTCGGTACAGATAAAGGCATCTTTCTTGTCGCCATGGACAGAAATGACACTTATCGGACCGGGCATCTTGAGCACGTTGTAAGCATAATGAGAGGCTGCCATGAACTTGGCGAGCGCTGGACGGCCAAGTATCCCATTGTAGGGCAATGGGAAATCAGCAACGTCAAATGTAACTCTCTCTGTCCTGAAGTTCAGCTCGCTGCCAAACGTTACTGGCAGTGTGATCTTCCCCTTCGGCTTGCTCCTTCCCGGGTTAATTCCTTGAAAAGTGCCGGTCTCTTCGAGCTCGCTGTCGGGGATCTGGAGCTTCTTGAGTACCGCTGAGGAGATCAGATTCAGGCCGGCCCCGCCGTCAACCAGCATCTTTGTGACCTTGAGGTTGCGGATAGTTGGTGAAACCAACATCGGCAAGCACCCGACCGCAGTTATGCGATCAGGGTGATCCTCGACATCAAAGATGATGGGCGTGCTGGACCACTTCAGGGGCTTGCGCGACTCAATGGATGGTTCTGCTGCATTTACTTCCCGCACCCACTGTTTGAGTTGGCGGTGCGAGGTATGCAGAGAAGCACCGCCGTCGACACACAAAACCTCTGTTGCCTTCTGAAACTCCTGCTCGTCGGCCTCATCCTCATCCATTTCTTCATCTTCGTCCTCATCTTCATCCTTGTCGCGGCCGGGGGGAGGCCTGTCTCCATGCCGCTGCTTGGCCTTGCCGCGGCGCTCTCCCCAGGCGGGACGCTTCTTGCCGGATCCTCCCCCACCTTCCTGGGCCTTCTCCTTGTCGCGGCGCTCGTACTCAGCTTTCTGCAGCTCTACGAGCTGCTCAACCTTCTTGCAGGCCTGGAGGTCATGGCCCTTGGTGCGGTGGATCTTGCAGTACTGCTTGCCGGAGCCGTCCTGCTTGTCGGCGGCCACCACAGCCTCGCCGGAGTCACCAGCTTTGGCCTTCTCGGTGCCACCTCCGTTGCCGGACTGCTCGACGACTAGCACATCCTTGGCTTTCCTCTTTCTGTTATTCCGCCTCCGGTTCTTCTTTGCCGGGGCGGCATCCTCACTGTCAGACCCTTCTGCTCCTGCATTCTCTCCGGGGAGTTTCCTCCCCTCCTCAACACATGCACATTTGTCGGCCAGGGCGTATAGCTCGCTGACATCTCTGATTTTGCACATCGCCATCTCCTCCCTCATCCTGCGGTTATGCATGTTCTGATGGAACGCGCTGATAACTGCGGCAGGGTGGACGTCTGGGATGTTACGCTGCACCTGGCTGAATCTTTGAATGTACTTGCGCAGGGGCTCTCCTTCCTTCTGGGCGAGCAGATGAAGATCGCTCTCCTGGCCATGGGGTTTGTGGCCGCCTGTGAAGGCGCCGACAAACTGATGACACAGGTCGGCCCACAAAGAGATGGAGTTGTCCGGCAAGTGCATGAGCCAAGATCTGACGTTGGGCTTGAGCACCAGCGGGAAGTAGTTGGCGAGGATCTTCTCGTCGCGCCCCCCGGCAGCCTGCACCGCGATGGTGTAGACGCCGAGGAACTCCGACGGATGTATCCTGCCATCGTACTTCTCGGGTACATCTGGCTTGAAGTTCTTGGTACTGGGCCACTGGACCTGCCGCAGCTCACGGGTGAACGCAGGGCAACCTACCGCGTACGGCAAGTCGCCTGGTTCCCCTGGCGCACGCATATCAACAGTGGGCCCAGCGCGCTGGTCTGACTGACGCCGCGCTTCTCTTCGACGCTCGATGCGAGTACGAGCGTCTTCTTGTCGTCGTTCTTGGAGAACTTGGCGCTGATCGCGACGAGCTCGCGGGTCCGACGATGCGGTGGAATCGGTGTCGAGGTTAGCCCGGCGAGTCGGCGATCTTGGCCTTCTGGGCGGGGAGTGCACGGTGGTGGCACCCCCAGCGGTCTTGTCGGCGTCGGCTTGCGCCTGGGCGTCTTGCCGGGGCTTCGATGCGCTGGGTTGCTGGGGCTTGTCGCCGTTGGCGAAGCCGATGAGGCTCTGAATGGTGGCCCTCCAGTCGTCGATCTTGTCTGGCGCTGGAGGGTAGTCTAGAAGCAGCTGGGCTCGGGCCAGCGCTTCCTCTGGAGTCTTGGGTGGTGGCGGCGAACGACGCGAGGAGCGAGATATGCTCAGACTTCTAACAGTGTTAGAAGGAGCAACATCTCGTCCAGGCGACCGTCCCGCGCTCGTGCCAACGTGTTGACGTGCATGTTGGCCTTGAGCATCCCGCGATCCACCAGCTCGGCCTTTCTCCAACGCGAGTACGGTGCTAGGAGCACCATGGCGTTGTCGACCCTGCACCTCCTGGGAGGGGTGCAGTGTATGTATGGACGCCGAAGCTTGCGGGGCCTTGTCCTTGGACCTGGTGACGACGTGAGTCCCCCCGTCGGCGCCCGCTCCTCCGCAGGCGTCCACCCCACCGCCCGTTTGCTCCGGTGACGGTAGGATCGACGTGGACGGAGCGGCCACCTCCGAAGCCTTCTTCTTCGGTGGCATGTCGATGAAGATGTTGATGTAGCGCGCACGAACGCCGGATCAGGTTCGCACAACCTCGAGGCCCCCCTACCTGGCGCGCCAAAGATGTCGTGGGAAACGAGCACCTATGGGGCAGGGCCCCTTTTTGGTCCGGTAAGGGAGCGGAGAGCGCACGAAGAGCAGATCGAGGCGAAGCACGCGAGGGATTTTACCCAGCTTCGGAGCTCTCCAGAGAGATAAAACTCCCACTACTGCTTTGTGTTTATATTCTGTTCTTGCTCAAGAGCGTGGGTGTGTTATAGTTTCGAATGAGTCGAACCTCCTCTACGTGCGCATGGGCCTCCTTTTTATAGGTTAAAGGGGTCACCGATAGGTGGCAACGCAGGAAGAGGGGTAAAAAAGTAAAAAGAGGGGTTGGTACAACCGCTATCTACAGTCCCCCCTACCTAACTCTGACGGTAGGGGACAAGGGCATTTAATGCCTGTCCGGTCGCCCAAACAGTGCAAGAAACGACCGTTAGGGGCGCCACCGATCGCCACGATGGCCTTCTCGTCATCTCCACTTGCCACCTCGCACCGCTTGGCTGAACAGCTACTCGCCACGTGCACCAGGAATGATCTTGTGGCGACACGTCGTCGGATGCGCTGGAGCGTGGGCGCAGAGTGGTGGCTTCGCTGCAGCAAGCGCCTTGCCGCGGTTGCTGTCTTGTCGCACCCGCAAGCTTGCTGCTCGCCGGGTCTTGCCGGGACGCGCGGTGCGTCGCGGCAAGTCTCTTGAAATGCCTTGGTTGGCCTTCCCGGCAAGCTCCTCTTGCCGGGGTCTTGTCCTTCTCGGCAAGCTCCTCTTGCCGGGACTCTGTCTTCTCAGTTAAACACTTTGTTCTTGAATGGCACCAACAGGGTCTACGGAGGATCTTGGCGGACGCCCAGCAAGCCTTGCCGCTGGGTGCTGCAACTGCCCGTGCACAAGTTCGGGATACTAAGGTACCCCTACTTTAGTACACTGACACCCCCTACGACGCGTTCAGCATGGCTAGAGCAACAGATCACCATGGCCACAGGGACTATGACTCGTAAGCGAGCAGGACTCATACGCGACACAGACACGCACTCCATGTACGCACGCCTATAGACATGGCACGGCCACGAACAAGTGCCCGACTTGACCAGCACGCAAGCACACTTATCATCACTGTCGTGGATTATTCCAACACCGCCAACTAAGTTGCTAGCTGCCGAGCCTCTATGCCGGCAGATGCGCGTCGCTCACTCTCGTCCGTTGACCTTCATACTGTGTGCACTGTCGTGAACTTCACGCCTACCAGCAGGAGTCGCCGCACCGCTCCTAGTCGTCGCCACCATGCCCTGCTAGCAACCGCGCCCCCGAGCATCCACGTGCCTTGGCCCGGCTAGCCATGAGCATCACGTGCTACCACCATGAGGCATAGTGTTTTGGACGTGCATCGACTGCCGGATGCACGAGCTGGTCCACCCAGGCCAGCGAGAGACGCTGCGAATGTCCCTCTGCCGAGTGTCGCATTTTTAGTTGGGCTCGAGATGGGCTTATGAGGCGAGTTCGACTCCCCTAGTGTATCTAGTGCCTAACGTTGACAAATTGTTCTCTTTTCTAAGAGAAAAATCGGGCTGGACAAGCAAGATAACTATGACCGATAAGAAGAAAAACCAATCATTTTTTTCTCAGTTGTGAGTGGCATTGGTGGGTAATTTTCATCAATTGTAGACATACTTTAAATCTCACCCGTCAATATTTATAGTTAACATATAAAAACAATGGATATAAAGGGGTGACAAATGGAGAATTATGAAATTTTCCGTCCTTTAATATTAGGTAAAGATAGTGCTCATGCAACTAACCCTTGTTGTGAGCATGCTCATCTTATTGAGAAGAATGCTAAGTTGAAGGAGCAACTTGAGAAAGGCCTCGTCGTATTATGAAATTTTCCATCCTTTAATATTAGGTAAATATAGTGCTCATGCAACTAACCCTTGTTGTGAGCATGCTCATCTTATTGAGAAGAATGCTAAGTTGAAGGAGCAACTTGAGAAAGGCCTCGTCTCGTGCATACAAGGTCAGAATAACCTTAACGAACTTTTGAGAAACCAAAAAAAGTTGTGGCTAAGGAGGGAATTGTACTTGCACCCAAGTCAAAGAAGAAGAAGTACAAGACCAAGAAGTCTTTGCCTCTAAAAGATGTATTTGTTAAAGAGGGACGATTGCTTGTATCTGCATTGGTATTTCCCCGAAGAGCAGAGGATGATGCAACACAACAAAAGTAAGTATTTCCCTCAGTTATGAAACCAAGGTTATCAATCCAGTAGGAGAACCAAGCAACACAATGTAAACAGCACTTGAACACAAACAACAAAAACTTGCAACCCAACGCGTAAGAGGGGTTGTCAATCCCTCCTCGGTATTGAGATAGATTAAATTGTAAAGGTTTTGGTAAATAGATCTAGCAAAAACACAAAATAAAATAAAGAAAGAAAAATCGCAGCAAGGTATTTTTGGATTTAATATGATAGGAAATAGACCCAATGGCCATAGTTTTCATTAGAGGCTTCTCTCAAGAAAATATCATACGGTGGATAAACAAATTACTGTTGGGCAATTGATAGAAAAGAGAATAATCATGACGATATCCAAGGCAATGATCATGTATATAGACATCACGTCCAAGATTAGTAGACCGACTCCTGCCTGCATCTACTACTATTACTCCACACATCGATCGCTATCCAGCATGCACCTAGTGTATTAAGTTCATGGAAAAACAGAGTAATGCAATAAGAACGATGACATGATGTAGACAAGATAAACTCACATATGAATAAATCCCATCTTGTTACCCTTAATAGCAATGATACGTGCGTGTCATGTCTCTTTCTGTCACTGAGATTGAGCACCGCAAGATCGAACCCATCACAAAGCACCTCATTTCGTGGCAAGAAAAATCAATCTAGTTGGCCAAACCAAACCAAAATATCGGAGAAGAAATGCGAGGCTATAACAATTATGCATATAAGAATTCAGAAAAGACTCAAATAATTCATGGATAAAACTGATTATAAACTCACAATTCATCGGATCCCAACAAACACATTGCAAAAAAGAGTTACATCAAATAGATTTCCAATAACATCGACGAGAACATTGTATTGAAGATCAAAAAGAAAGAAGAAGTCATCTAGCTACTAGCTACGGACCCGTAGGTATGTGGTAAACTACTCACGCATCATCGGAGGGGCAACAAGGATGATGAAGAACCCCTCCGTGATCATTGCCCCCTCCGGGAGAGTACCGAAAAAGACCTCTAGATTGGATCTCGCGGTTCTGGAACTTGCGGCGGCGGAAACTGTATTTTGTCAACTCCCCGAGGGTTTTGGGGATTTTAGAGTATTTATAGAGGTGGAAGTCAGTCGAGATGGTTCCCGTGGGCTCGACTACCCACCAGGGCGGGCCTAGGCCCCATGTTGCGCCCTGGTGCCTAGTGGACCCCACGGGACGACTCATGTGTGCTTCTTTCTCTCCCTGGGTGTCTTCTGGGCAGAAAAAATTCTCCAAAAAGTTTCATGACATTTGGACTTCGTTTGGTATCGATATTTTGCAAAGTAAAAAACAAGAAAACACAACAACTGGCACTGGGCACTATGTCAATAGGTTGGTCCCAAAATATGATATAAAGTTACTAGTAAATGTATATAAAACATCCAAGATTGATAATATAACAACATGGAACAATAAAAAAATTATAGATACATTGAAGCGTATCAAGGGGGAGAGTGCTCCCAAGGAGAAGACGAACAAGGGTGTGGGTGTTAAACCACTAGGTGTTGGAAATATGCCCTAGAGGCAATAACAAATTAGTTATTATTATATTTCCTTGTTCATGATAATCGTTTATTATCCATGCTATAATTGTATTGATAGGAAACTCAGATACATGTGTGGATACATAGACAACACCATGTCCCTAGTAAGCCCCTAGTTGACTAGCTCGTTGATCAATAGATGGTTACGGTTTCCTCACCATGGACATTGGATGTCGTTGATAACGGGATCACATCATTAGGAGAATGATGTGATGGACAAGACCCAATCCTAAGCCTAGCACAAAGATCGTGTAGTTCGTATGCTAAAGCTTTTCTAATGTCAAGTATCATTTCCTTAGACCATGAGATTGTGCAACTCCCGGATACCGTAGAAATGCTTTGGGTGTACCAAACGTCACAACATAACTGGGTGGCTATAAAGGTACACTACGGGTATCTCCAAAAGTGTCTGTTGGGTTGGCACGAATCGAGACTGGGATTTGTCACTCCGTGTGACGGAGAGGTATCTCTGGGCCCACTCGGTAGGACATCATCATAATGTGCGCAATGTGACCAAGGGGTTGATCACGGGATGATGTGTTACGGAACGAGTAAAGAGACTTGCCGGTAACGAGATTGAACAAGGTATCAGGATACCGACGATCGAATCTCGGGAAAGTACTATACCGCTAGACAAAGGGAGTTGAATACGGGATTGATTGAATCCTCGACATCGTGGTTCATCCGATGAGATCATCGTGGAACATGTGGGAGCCAACATGGGTATCCAGATCCCGCTGTTGGTTATTGGCCGGAGAGTTGTCTCGGTCATGTCTACATGTCTCCCGAACCCGTAGGGTCTACACACTTGAGTTTCGATGACGCTAGGGTTATAGGGAATAGATGTACGTGGTTACCGAATGTTGTTCGGAGTCCTGGATGTGATCCCGGACATCACGAGGAGTTCCGGAATGGTCCGGAGGTAAAGATTTATATATGGGAAGTCCTGCTTTGGTCACCGGAAAAGTTTCGGGTGCTATCGGTAACGTACCGGGACCACCGGGAGGGTCCCGGGGGTCCACCAGGTGGGGCCACCAGCCCCAGAAGGCTGCGTGGGCCAAGTGTGGGAGGGGACCAGCTCCAGGTGGGCTGGTGCGCCCCCCCCACCAAGGCCCAAGGTGCAGTGAGAGTGGGAGGGGGCAAACCCTAGGTCCAGATGGGCCCTAAGGCCCACCCTAGGTGCGCCCCCTTCTCTCCCCCCTTGGCCGCCACCCAGATGGGATCTGAGGGCTGCGCCACCCCTAGGGAGGGAACCCTAGCTGGGGGCGCAGCCCCTCCTCTTCCCCTATATATACTTGAGGTTTGGGGGCTGCCCAACATATGATTTGATCTCCCTCTTGGTGCAGCCCTACCCCTCTCCCTCCTCTTCTCTTGCGGTGCTTGGCGAAGCCCTGCTGGAGTGCCATGCTCCTCCACCACCACCACGCCGTCGTGCTGCTGCTGGACGGAGTCTTCCCCAACCTCCCCCTCTCTCCTTGCTGGATCAAGGCATGGGAGACGTCACCGGGCTGCATGTGTGTTGAACGCGGAGGTGCCGTCCGTTCGGCACTAGGATCATCGGTGATTTGGATCACGACGAGTACGACTCCATCAACCCCGTTCACTTGAACGCTTCCGCTTAGCGATCTACAAGGGTATTTAGATGCACTCCCCTTTCCCTCGTTGCTAGATTACTCCATGAATTGATCTTGGTGATGCATAGAAAATTTTGAATTTCTGCTACGTTCCCCAACAGTGGCATCATGAGCTAGGTCTATGCGTAGTTTCTATGCACGAGTAGAACACAAGTTGTTGTGGGCGTTGATTTTGTTCAATATGCTTACTGTTACTAGTCTAATCTTGTTTCGACGGTATTGTGGGATGAAGCGGCCTGGACCGACCTTACACGTACACTTACGTGAGATAGGTTCCACTGACTGACATGCACTTGTTGCATAAGGTGGCTAGCGGGTGCCAGTCTCTCCCACTTTAGTCTGATCCGATTCGATGAAAAGAGTCCTTATGAAGGATAAATAGCAATTGACATATCACGTTGTGGCTTTTGCGTAGGTAAGAAACGTTCTTGCTAGAAACCCATAGCAGCCATGTAAAACATGCAAACAACAATTAGAGGACGTCTAACTTGTTTTTGCAGGGTATGCTATGTGATGTGATATGGCCAAAAGAATGTGATGAATGATATGTGATGTATGAGATTGATCATGTTCTTGTAATAGGAATCACGACTTGCATGTCGATGAGTATGACAACCGGCAGGAGCCATAGGAGTTGTCTTAATTTATTGTATGGCATGCGTGTCAATGAACAACGCCATGTAATTACTTTACTTTATTGCTAAACCGTTAGCCATAGTAGTAGAAGTAATAGTTGGCGAGACAACTTCATGGAGACACTGTTGGGGAACGTAGCAGAAATACAAAATTTTCCTACGTGTCACCAAGATCTATCTATGGAGAAACCAACAACGAGGGGAAGGAGAGTGCATCTACATACCCTTGTAGATTGCTAAGTGGAAGCGTTCAAGATAACGGGGTTGAAGGAGTCGTACTCGTCGTGATCCAAATCACCGGAGATCCTAGTGCCAAACGGACCAGGGGCGGAGCCAGAAAATTTCGTCATTGGGTTCACTTGTTGACTTGTAAGGATTTGATACGAATTAGTTAAGCATAAAAGCTATTTTGCACCATTTTACAGCACCCAAAAATAACATAAGAAACAGAAATATGATAGTACCTACTACATATTTTGTTATGTTAATAGTTGAAGAGTATAAGACATACCAGCTAGATGAAATTATAAAAACCACTTTGTTTAGATACTATAAATAACTTCATAGCTTGGGTGTAGCTCCTCGTCTTTCTGAAAACAGTAAAAACAAGGCAAGTTATTTTGACAAGTTTAATATAAGTACCATCAAACCAAAAAAAAGAAGAAGTAAAGTTGCTCATAGTTTAGAGCGTCTCCTTTTAATTGGTCTCATTAACTTAAAAAGACCAAACATTGCATCATTACGAATGCTAGAAAACATGTATTTCTTCCCATAGCAAATTAGCCAATCATTTATTAACCGATCACGCATTTTATTGCGTAGTTTTTCTTTGACATCATTAAATCACTGTTGAGTATCTTCAAATTTCTCTCTGTGGATAATCAAACATAGCCGGTGGCTTCTACATCCGGCCGTTAAATATTTGAGTGTAACCTCAACTTGCTCCTGGGGTTTACTTGTGTATTATGAAATTCTTTGCCAATCCGTCAAATCATTAGGCAATTGATCTAAATTAATTTCTCCAAGGTGTGAGAAGACTACTTGCAATGACATTTGATGAATTTTTCCTACATCTAACAAGTCATCTTGACATGTCTGCATCTTTGTCTTGATGTAGTGATCGATTTCTCACTGAAAAAAAATCAAAGCCCGTGATTTACATTAGCAAACTAGGGAAAAAATATTGTCATACTAGACTATTATGCTAGACAGAACATACACAAGAGGGAAATATATGATGTGATGTCACTAGTCAGTACCTTCAATTTGGAATTGAATTGACGGCTTGTCGTTGGGGTCCGATGATAGATGGATGGATGGACGAACAGACGAGAGGAGAGAGGCGAGAGGTGAATTGGCGAATTGAACAAGTAAAAGCGTGGCGGCGGCTGCGTAGGAATCGTACGAGTCAGTTCACGATTGAGAGTCCTGGGTTTTTTTTAGGGTAAGAGACCTGGGTAGCTGTGGGCACCGAGGCAATTTACTTATGGGCTTTGGGCCTTATTAGCCTATCCACCGAGGCAGTTCACGAGATTATTGATGGGGTCAGTCTAATCTTTTTACTGGGTTCAAGCCTACAAAGTACCTGCCGATACGTACGTAGCTACAATTTTCGTTGGGTTCAACTGCACCCAACGATACAACGGTGGCTCCGCCACTGGAACGGACGGCACCTCCGCATTCAACACACGTACAGCCCGGTGACGTCTCCCATGCCTTGATCCAGCAAGGAGAGAGGGAGAGGTTGAGGAAGACTCCATCCAGCAGCAGCACAACGGCATGGTGGTGGTGGAGGAGCGTGGCAATCCTGCGGGGCTTCGCCAAGCACCGCGGGAGAGAAGGGAGAGAGGTAGGGCTGCGCCAGGGCGAGGTGAAAACTCATGTGTTGGCAGCCCAAGACCCTCAAGTATATATAGGGGGTGGGGAGGGGCTGCGCCCCCTCTAGGATTCCCTCCCCAGGGGTGGCGGCAGCCCCCAGATCCCATCTGGGTGGCGGCCAGAAGGGGAGAGAGGGGAGGCGCACCTGGGATGGGCCTTAGGGCCCATCTGCCCTAGGGTTTGCCCTCCTCACACTTTTCCCTGCGCCTTGGGCCTTGTGGGGGGCGCACCAGCCCACCTGGGGCTGGCTCCCTCCCACACTTGGCCCATGGAGCCCTCCGGGGATGGTGGCCCCACTTGGGGGACCCCCGGGACCCTCCCGGTGGTCCCGGTACGTTACCGATAAAACCCGAAACTTTTCCGGTGACTAAAACAGGACTTCCCATATATAAATCTTTACCTCCGAACCATTCCGGAACTCCTCGTGACGTCCGGGATCTCATACGGGACTCCGAACAACACTCGGTAACCACATACAAACTTCCTTTATAACCCTAGCGTCATCGAACCTTAAGTGTTCGGGAGACATGTAGACATGACCGAGACGTTCTCCGGTCAATAACCAACAGCGGGATCTGGATACCCATGTTGGCTCCCACATGTTCCACGATGATCTCATCAGATGAACCATGATTTCAAGGACTCAATCGATCCCGTATACAATTTCCTTTATCTAACGGTATTGTACTTGCCCGAGATTCGATCGTCGGTATACCGATACCTTGTTCAATCTCGTTACCGGCAAGTCTCTTTACTCGTTCCATAACACATCATCCCGTGATCAACCCCTTGGTCACATTGTGCACATTATGATGATGTCCTACCGAGTGGGCCCAGAGATACCTCTCCGTTTACACGGAGTGACAAATCCCAGTCTCGATTCGTGCCAACCCAACAGACACTTTCGGAGATACCCGTAGTGTACCTTTAGAGCCACCAAGTTACGTTGTGACGTTTGGTACACCCAAAGCATTCCTACGGTATCCGGGAGTTGCACAATCTCATGGTCTAAGGAAATGATACTTGACATTAGAAAAGCTTTAGCATACGAACTACACGATCTTTGTGCTAGGCTTAGGATTGGGTCTTGTCCATCACATCATTCTCCTAATGATGTGATCCCGTTATCAACGACATCCAATGTTCATGGTCAGGAAACCGTAACCATCTATTGATCAACGAGCTGGTCAACTAGAGGCTTACTAGGGACATGGTGTTCTCTATGTATCCACACATGTATCTGAGTTTCCTATCAATACAATTATAGCATGGATAATAAACGATTATCATGAACAAGGAAATATAATAATAACTAATTTATTATTGTCTCTAGGGCATATTTCCAACAGTCTCCCACTTGCACTAGAGTCAATAATCTAGTTCACATCGTCATGTGATTAACATTCACACGTCACATCGCCATGTGACCAACATCCAAAGAGTTTACTAGTGTCATTAAACTAGTTCACATCATCATGTGATTAAGACTCAATGAGTTCTGGGGTTTGATCATGTTTTGCTTGTGAGAGAGGTTTTAGTCAACGGGTCTGTACTTCGCAAATCTCTAGGTCATTCTGTAAATGCTGCTTCCACACTCCACTTGGAGCTATTCCAAATGGTCGCTCCACTATATGTATCCGGTTTGCTACTCAGAGTCACTCGGATAGGTGTTAAAGCTTGCATCGACGTAACCCTTTACGCCGAACTCTTTATCACCTCCATAATCGAGAAACATGTCCTTATTTACTCCAAGGACAATTTTTGACCGCTGTCCAATGATCCATTCCTGGATCATCCTTGTACCCCTTGACTGACTCATGGCAAGGCACACTTCCGGTGCGGTACATAGCATAGCATACTGTAGAGCCTACGTCTAAAGCATAGGGGACGACCTTCATCCTTTCTCTCTTTTCTACCGTGGTCGAGCTTTAAGTCTTAACTTCATACCTTACAACTCAGGCAAGAACTCCTTCTTTGACTGATCCATCTTGAACACCTTCAAGATCATGTCAAGGTATGTGCTCATTTTGAAAGTACCATTAAGCGTTTTTGATCTATCATTATAGATCTTGACGCTCAATGTTCAAGTAGCTTAATCCAGGTTTTCCATTGAAAAACACTATTCAAATAACCCTATATGCTTTCCAGAAATTCTACATCATTTCTGATCAACAATATGTCAACAACATATACTCATCAGAAATTCTATAGTGCTCCCATTCACTTCTTTGGAAATCCAATTTTATCATAAACTTTGTATAATCCCAAAATCTTTGATCATCAAAGCGCACATTCCAACTCCGAGATGCTTACTCCAGTCCTTAGAAGGATAGCTGGAGCCAGCATACCTTTTAGCATCCTTAGGATCGACAAAAAACTTTCTGATTGTATCACATACAACCTTTCCTTACGAGGACTGGTAAGGAAACTTGTTTTGACATCCATCTGCCAGATTTCATAAATGCAGCTAATGCTAACATGATTCCAACGGACTTAAGCATCGCTACGGATGAGAAAATCAAATCATAGTCAACTCCTTGAACTTGTGAAAAACTCTTTGCCACAAGTCGAGCTTCATAGACGATGACATCACCGTCCACGTCCGTCTTCTTCTTAAAGATCCATTTATCTCAATGGCTTGCCGATCATCGGGCAAGTCCACCAAAGTCCATGCTTTGTTCTGATACATGGATCCTATCTCGGATTTCATGGCTTCTAACCATTTGTCGGAATTTGGGCCCTGTCGGTGTCAAAACCAGCGGATCTCGGGTAGGGGGTCCCGAACTGTGCGTCTAGGCGGATGGTAACAGGAGATAAGGGACACGATGTTTTACCCAGGTTCGGGCCCTCTTGATGGAGGTAAAACCCTACGTCCTGCTTGATTAATATTGATGATGTGTATTACAAGAGTGGATCTACCACGAGATCAAGGAGGCTAAACCCTAGAAGCTAGCCTATGGTATGATTGTTGTAATGGAGGTTATGTCCTCCAGACTAAAGCCCTCCGGTTTATATAGCCACCGGAGAGGGCTAGGGTTACACAGAGTTGGTTACAATGGTAGGAGATCTACATATCCGTATTGCCAAGCTTGCCTTCCATGCCAAGGAAAGTCCCATCCGGACACGGGACGGAGTCTTCAATCTTGTATCTTTGTAGTCTTCGAGTCTGGCGGACGATGATAGTCCGGCTGTCCGGACACCCCCTAGTCTAGGACTCCCTCAGGCCCACCATCGCTTCTCCATAGCTCGTAGGTTCATTGTTATCTAGCAACATGACCTTCAAGACAGGATTACTGTACCACTCTGAAGCAGTACGCATCCTTGTCACCCTACGAGGTACGGTAGTGACTTGATCCGAAGTTTCATGATCACTATCATAAGCTTCTACTTCAATTGGTGTAGGTGCCACAGGAACAACTTCCTGTGCCCTGCTACACACTAGTTGTAGTGACGGTTCAATAACCATATCAAGTCTCCACCATCCTCCTACTCAACTTTTCGAGACAAACTTTTCCTCGAGAAAGGACCTGGTTCATGAAACAATCCCTATTGCTTTCGGATCTGAATTAGGAGGTATACCCAAATGTTTTGGGTGTCCTATGAAGATGCATTTTATCCGCTTTGGGTTCGAGCTTATCAACCTGAAACTTTTACATAAGCGTCGCAGCCCCAAACTTTTAAGAAATGACAACTTAGGTTCCTCCAAACCATAGTTCAAACGGTGTCGTCTCAACGGATTTACGTGGTGCCCTATTAAAGTGAGTGCGGTTGTCTCCAATGCCTAACCCATGAAAGATAGTGGTAATTCGATAAGTGACATCATGGTACGCACCATATCCTATAGGGTGCAACTATGATGTTCGGACACACCATCACACTATGGTGTTCCAGGCGGTATTAATTGTGAAACAATTTCCACAATTTCTTAATTGCGTGCCAAAGCTTGTAACTCAGATACTCATCTCTATGATCATATCGTAGGCATTTTATCCTCTTGTCACAATGATCTTCAACTTCACTCTGAAATTACTTGAACCATTCAATAATTCAGACTTGTGTTTCATCAAGTAAATATACTAAACATCTACTCAAATCATCTCTGAAGTAAGAACATAACGATATTCACTGCATGCCTCAGCACTCATTGGACTGCACACATCAAAATGTGTTACTTCCAACAAGTTGCTATCTTGTTCCATCTTACTGAAAACGAGGCTTTTCAGTCATCTTGCCCATGTGGTATGATTTGCATATCTCAAGTGATTCAAAATCAAGTGAGTCCAAACGATCCATCTGCATGGAGTTTCTTCATGCGTATACACCAATAGACATGGTTCGCATGTCTCAAACTTTTCAAAAACGAGTGAGTCCAAAGATCCATCAATATGGAGCTTCTTCATGCGTTTTATACCAATATGACTTACATGGCAGTGCCACAAGTAAGTGGTACTATCATTACTATCTTATATCTTTTGGCATGAAAATGTGTATCACTACGATCGAGATTCAATAAACCATTCGTTTCAGGTGCAAGACCATTGAAGGTATTATTAAAATAAACAGAGTAACCATTATTCTCCTTAAATGAATAACCGTATTGCGATAGACATAATCCAATCATGTCTATGCTCAACGCAAACACCAAATGACAATTATTCAGGTTTAATACTAATCTTGATGGTAGAGGGAGCGTGCGATGTTTGATCACATCAAACTTGGAAACACTTCCAACACATATCGTCAGCTCACCTTTAGCTAGTCTCCGTTTATTCCGTAGCTTTTATTTCGAGTTACTAACACTTAGCAACCAAACCGGTATCTAATACCCTGGTGCTACTAGGAGTACTAGTAAAGTACACATTAACATAATGTATATCCAATATACTTCTATCGACCTTGCCAGCCTTCTCATCTACCAAGTATCTAGGGTAATTCTGCTCTAGTGACTATTCCCCTTATCACAGAAGCACTTAGTCCCGGGTTTGGGTTCAACCTTGGGTTTCTTCACTAGAGTAGCAGCTGATTTGCCGTTTCATGAAGTATCCCTTCTTGCCCTTGCCCTTCCTGAAACTAGTGGTTTCACTAACCATCAAAAATTGATGCTCCTTCTTGATTTCTACTTTCGCGGTGTCAAACATCACGAATATTTCAAGTATCATCATATCTATCCCTGATATGTTATAGTTCATCACGAAGCTCTAGCAGCTTGGTGGCAATGACTTTGGAGAAACATCACTATCTCATCTCGAAGATCAACTCCCGCTCGATTCAAGTGATTGTTGTATTCAGATAATCTGAGCACAAGCTCAACGATTGAGCTTTTCTCCCTTAGTTTTGTAGGCTAAGAAACTCGTTGGAGGTCTTATACCTCTTGATGTGGGCACAAGCCTGAAATCCCAATTTCAGCCCTCGAAACATCTCATATGTTTTGCGACGTTTCGAAATCGTCTTTGGTGCCTCAACTCTAAACCGTTTAACTGAACTATCACGTAGTTATCAAAATGTGTATGTCCGATGTTCGACATCCACAAACGACATTTGGGGTTCAGCACACTGAGTGGGCAACTAGTTCGCAACATACACGTTTTGATAACTACGTGATAGTTCAGTTAAACGGTTTAGAGTTGAGGCATCAAAGACGATTTCGAAACGTCACGGAACATATGAGATGTTTCGAGGGCTGAAATTGGGATTTCAGGCTCGTGCCCACGTCAAGAGGTATAAGACCTCTGACGATTTTCTTAGCCTGCAAACTAAGGGAGAAAAGCTCAATCGTTGAGCTTGTGCTCAGATTGTCTGAGTACAACAATCACTTGAATCGAGTGGGAGTTGATCTTCCAGATGAGACAGTGATGTTTTTCCAAAGTCATTGCCACCAAGCTGCTAGAGCTTCGTGATGAACTATAACATATCAGGGATAGATATGATGATCCTTGAGATATTCACGATGTTTGACACCGCGAAAGTAGAAATCAAGAAGGAGCATCAATTGTTGATGGTTAGTGAAACCACTAGTTTTAAGAAGGGCAAGGGCAAGAAGGGATACTTCATGAAACAGCAAATCAGCTGCTGCTCTAGTGAAGAAACCCAAGGTTGAACCCAAACCCGAGACTAAGTGCTTCTGTAATAAGAGGAACGGTCACTGAAGCAGAACCACCCTAGATACTTGGTAGATGAGAAGGCTGGCAAGGTCGATAGAAGTATATTGGGTATACATTATGTTAATGTGTACTTTACTAGTACTCCTAGTTGCACCAGGGTATTAGATACCGGTTCGGTTGCTAAGTGTTAGTAACTCGAAATAAGAGGCTGTGGAGTAAACGGAGACTAGCTAAAGGTGAGCTGGCGATATGTGTTGGAAGTTTTTTTCCAAGCTTGATGTGATCAAGCATCGCACGCTCCCTCTACCATCGAGATTGGTGTTAAACCTAAATAATTGTTATTTGGTGTTTGCGTTGAGCATAGACATGATTGGATTATGTCTATCACAATACGGTTATTCATTTAAGGAGAATAATGGTTACTCTGTTTATTTGAATAATACCTTAAATGCTCTTACACCTAAAATGAATGGTTTATTGAATCTCGATCTTAGTGATACACATGTTCATGCCAAAAGATATAAGATAGTAATGATAGTACCACCTACTTGTGGCACTACCATCTAAGTCATATTGGTATAAAACGCATGAAGAAGCTCCATGTTGATGGATCTTTGGACTCACTCGTTTTTGAAAAGTTTGAGACATGCGAACCATGTCTATTGGTGTATATGCATGAATAAACTCCATGCAACTGGACCGTTTGGACTCACTTGATTTTAATCACTTGAGACATGCAAATCATACCACATGGGCAAGATGACTGAAAGCCTCGTTTTCAGTAAAATGGAACAAGAAAGCAACTTGTTGGGAGTAATACATTTTGATGTGTACAGTCCAATGAGTGCTGAGGCACGCAGTGGATATCGTTATGTTCTTACTTCACGGATGATTTGAGTAGATACTGAGTATATTTACTTGATGAAACACAAGTCTGAATTATTGAATGGTTCAAGTAATTTCAAAGTGAAGTTGAAGATCATCGTGACATGCGAATAAAATGTCTATGATATGATCATAGAGATGAGTATCTGAGTTACGAGCTTTGGCACGCAATTAAGACATTATGGAAATTGTTTCACAATTAATACCGCCTGGAACACCATAGTGTGATGGTGTGTCCGAACATCATAGTTGCACCCTATTGGATATGGTGCGTACCATGATGTCTCTTATCGAATTACCACTATCGTTCATGGGTTAGGCATTAGAGACAACCGCACTCACTTTAATAGGGCACCACGTAATTCCGTTGAGACGACACCGTTTGAACTATGGTTTGGAGAAACCTAAGTTGTTGTTTCTTAAAAGTTTGGGGCTGCGACGCTGATACGTCCATTTTGCATCATGCTTTTATATCGATATTTATCGCATTATGGGCTGTTATTTCACGATATGTCACAATACTTATGGCTATTCTATCTTATTTTACAAGGTTTACCATGAAGAGGGGGAATGCCGGCAGCTGAAATTCTGGCTGGAAAAGGAGCAAATATTGGAGACCTATTCTGCGCAACTCCAAAAGTCCTGAAACTCCACGGAATATCTGAAAAGAAATAAAGAAAAATCGTCGCCAAAGATGAAGGCCAGGGGGCCCACACCCTGCTCACGAGGGTGGGGGGCGCGCCCCTCCCCCCTGGGCGCGCCCCCTACCTCGTGGGCCCCCTGGTGGCTCTCCGACGCCCATCTTCTCCTATATGAAGTCTTTCGATGAGAAAAAAATAAGAAGCAACCTTTCGGGACGAGACTCCGCCGCCACGAGGCGGAACCTTAGCGGAACCAATCTAGGGCTCCGGCAGAGCTGTTCTGCCGGGGACACTTCCCTCCGGGAGGGGGAAATCATCACCAACGCTCCTCTCATCGGGAGAGGGCAATCTCCATCAACATCTTCACCAGCACCATCTCATCTCCAAACCCTAGTTCATCTCTTGTATCCAATTCTTGTCTCCAAGTCCGGGATTGGTGCTAGTAGGTTGCTAGTAGTGTTGATTACTCCTTGTAGTTGATGCTAGTTAGTTTATTTGGTGGAAGATCATATGTTCAGATCCTTTATGCACATTATATCCCCTCTGATTATGAGCATGAATATGCTTTGTGAGTAGTTACGTTTGTTCCTGAGGACAAGGGAGAAGTCTTGCTATTAGTAGTCATGTGAATTTGGTATTCATTTGATATTTTGATAAGATGTATGTTGTCTAACCTCTAGTGGTGTTATGTGAACGTCGACTATATAACACTTCACCATTATCTGGGCTTGGAGGAAGGCATTGGGAAGTAATAAGTAGATGATGGATTGCTAGAGTGACAGAAGCTTAAACCCTAGTTTATGCGTTGCTTCGTAAGGGGCTGATTTGGATCCATATGTTTCATGCTATGGTTAGGTTTACCTTAATACTTTTGTTGTAGTTGCGGATGCTTGCAATAGAGGTTAATCATAAGTGGGATGCTTGTCCAAGTAAGGGCAGTACCCAAGCACCGGTCCACCCACATATCAAATTATCAAAGTACCGAACGCGAATCATATGAGCGTGATGAAAACTAGCTTGACGATATTCCCATGTGTCCTCGGGAGCGCTTTTCCTATTATAAGAGTTTGTTTCTTCTTGTCCTTTGCTACAAAAAGGATTGGGCCACCTTGCTGCACCTTATTTACTTTTCTTACTTGTTGCTCGTTACCATTTATCTTATCACAAAACTATCTGTTACCACTTATTTCAGTACTTGCAGAGAATACCTTGCTGAAAACTGCTTATCATTTCCTTCTGCTCCTCGTTGGGTTCGACACTCTTACTTATCGAAAGGACTACGATAGATCCCCTATACTTGTGGGTCATCAGACGCTTATGTGAAAAAGTTTCAGGTTGATAGGCTCGAACCCAAAGAGGATAAAATGCATCTTCATAGGACACCCAAAACAGTTGGGTATACCTCCTAATTCAGATCCGAAAGCAATAGAGATTGTTTCTAGAAATGGGTCCTTTCTCGAGAAAAAGTTTCTCCTGAAAGAATTGAGTGGGAGGATGGTGGAGACTTGATGAGGTTATTGAACTGTCACTTCAACTAGTGTGTAGCAAGGCACAGGGAGTTGTTCCTGTGGCACCTACACCAATTGAAGTGGAAGCTTATGATAGTGATCATGAAACTTCAGATCAAGTCACTACCAAACCTCATAGGTCGACAAGGATGCGTACTACTTCAGAGTGGTACGTAACCCTATCTTAGGAGGGCATGTTGCTAGACAACAATGAACCTACGAGCTATGGAGAAGCGATGGTGGGCCCGGATTCCGACAAACGGCTCGAGGCCATAAAATCTGAGAGAGGATCCATGTATGAAAACAAAGTGTAGACTTTGGCAGAACTACCCGATGGTCGTAAGGCTGTTGAGTACAGACGGATTTTAGAAGGAAGACGGACAATGATGGTAAGTGTCACCATTAAGAAAGCTCGACTTGTTGTTAAGATATTTTCCGACAAGTGTCACCATAGATTGATCTTGGTGATGCGTAGAAAATTTTGAATTTCTTCTACGTTCCCCAACACTAGGGGCAAAACCACTCATTTTGATCATGTCGGCGATTTTAATCTTTCACATGGTTTATGTAGTGCTATTTACGAAGATGCTTATGCCAAACTTGCTGGTTCTCCTTATGAGTGCATTGAATAGTCTATTTGGGTTCCTAAGACTCTTGTTGCTGACAAAAGAGGGGCCGTTGAAGAATGGGTACCTAAAACTAAGCATTGCACTACTGTAGGATGCTGCTAACGCGACACTACGATCAGAGACCCTTTGACGAAACTATGTGCGATGCAATAATCGCAAACGGTGGTGTAAAAAACCGTCAAAAAAGGTGGAAAACGTTTGCAATGGAGGATGCATCAAACACGGTTCAGATTTTAGTTGTGTGTGTGATGCAGGGCATACAGTTCAGTTCAATTAACTGTTTGCGATGAGGAGGAACAAAAGAAATGGGCAGCCAGATGAAGGTGTGTGCGATATACAGCATACAAATCACTCGGATGAACTGTTTTGTGATTAGGCAACACAAAAGAAATGGTCAGACAGATCAAGGTGTGTGTGATATACGGCATGCGGTTCACTCGGATGAACTATTTGCGTTGAGACAAGAGAACAGAAACGGTTCAACTTTACAAGATGTATGTGATACACGGCAAACAGGTCTGTAATCGAGAACGTGTGCGAAGTCCGATAACAACACAGACGATTACTGCTAACAAGCTATGTGTGTTGTGAGCAAACGATTGCTGGTATACAATTGTGAGTGATTGATGAAAACGTCACCGACGGGTTCCATTGTTTAGTCCGTGTGCGATGCGATTTTCTTTGTCCGCACAACATCTACGTTCTGTCTATAGAGCATCAACATATATACTTAAAAAGACTGCATTACATAACCAAATCAAGCATACAATTACACAACTAACTACACACATAACATTTCCACACACCAAAGTAAGCAATTACATGCATACTAAAGTAGGAGAAATGAGGATCTATTCATCTACTTATTGTTGCCACGACGCTTGCCATTGCTCTGCTTCCGGCTGGATCCCCGGACGTTTTGGGGAAGGAGGCACTTCCTCATGTCAACGATCCGCACGTACATGTGTAGCTCGTGTACGCCTCCTTGGCCGCGTACACGACGTGAGCTTTGTCGAGTTTCTCCATCCAGGACAAGTGTCAGGCACGCTTGTCCTTGTTGCACGAATCCTTCATGTCTCTGTAGTAGGGGTCGATAATGGCCTCGTCGAGGTGAACTAATGAGTCCTTCTCATGCTCCTTGCTGCCCCAGATCTTGTATTGGCCCTGGATGTCGACAAGATTCTGGCAGGTGATGCCTCAATTCTCGAGCGCCTTTACATCATTGGTGATGTCCACCGTAGCGAACATGTAGTGGGGGCTGTTGACAAACCTCGTGAAACGCTCGCAAGGCCTTGTGTCCAGGCAGTAGTGGTAGATGAGGACGTGGTGGCGCACACACATCTGGGCAACGACGACCTTGGGACGAGACCCAGCACGAGCGTGGGTGTACTCGAGGTCGAACCCGACCACCTTGTACTTCTCCTCGACAAGCAATAGCTCCATGATGTGGATGGAGTGCTCCACCCAGACTGGGTCGTTGGTGTACACCCCCAAGAGGTCCATGAACCTTCTATGGGTGTCCACCACGGCACGCATGGTGAACTACTGCTCGTCGTCGGCAGCCGCTCGGAGCGCCATTGGAGCCATGCAGGATACCCTCTAAGAATTTCTCGTGGTGGGTGTGCTTCTTGCAGTGGTGGGGCGTGATCGAAAGGTTGAAGAGACACAAGGGTTAGATGGCCGCTGTAATAAATGGGGCCGACCGGCCTGTAATCGTCGCGTCTTGTCACGACGTTCATAGCGGAGGATTCCAGTGCACGCTTGACAACATTGCACCACACGCATGGGCTCGAAGAGGGGCCAAATGTATCATCGGTGAGCCTGTTCCTGCGCTACCGCGCAGTTTACCTCGCAAGCTTCCCGCCCGGCTAGTTTGGCCATGCGTCGGCTAGAAGAGGGACAAATCGTGGGCATTTATTGGCAAAAAGCTTTGTAAAAACGAAGTGTGTGGAATGACTTCGGTCATAAGTTTACCCATGGGTGATGAGGTCAAAGTTACACAGAAGGGTGATGATGGACACTCGAGTGCGATAATTAATTCTGCACTCTACAGGGCACATGGTGGAAGAAACCAACTGTGTGCAATAATGTCGAAGATCGCAGTCGAGTTAGCTATACAGATAGTGTGCTGTGAGATCGACAAGGTAAACAAATTCCAGAATGGTTAATAAAATCTAAGACCATTACATATTAAGGTCAAAATAGTACTACCAATATACGAGTCTCATACGATGCCATTTCAATGATTGTACCACAAAAGCTCAAAATATTACAAGGTTCAAATTCTAGAGTTATATGGCTCAAATTCAAAGATTACAAGGTTTAAACTGATATTAGAAATGAAATTCAGCTCATCACCTGCAAAGGCTCGCATTGATCCGCTGAAAATGGATATCAGAGAGGTTCAAACTAATATTACCACTTCTAAATCTGGCTTTGAAACCTCACAATTTTTGCAAAGGGGTCAGCCACTGAGAAGTCATGTATGGGGTTGACACAATGAGTTCCGGTTACTCTGTCATCTGAAGTTTCAAAATGAAATTCAGTATTTTTGGAGCCTATTCCATTCTGCTGCATGGCGCTAGCACTGATCAACAAACCATTCATTTTTGCGAAATAAATGTAGGGCAAACCTCATTTCCTTCACCACCCTTGCTCTGAGAACAAAGAACATGTCGAATATAATCTCCGGTAAGGTCCCTTTGTAGGAGTTCAAAGTAATTTCTGAGAGATGAAGATCTAGACATTCGACGTGATTGTTATATTATATCACATTATCCACCATTGTGCCTAATCTTATCTGCAAAAGATGAAAACGTGTTAGTGCCTACATGCAGTTTTGAACATTACTACAGGCCTATTTGGTTTGCAGGATTTGTAAAATGCACTAACATGCCATCTTCGATCTGACATGATTAACATGGGCATTTGATTACATTCTAGAAAAATGTAGCCTTATTCACAAGAGATTGGAGTGGGTGAAAAGTTCCCTAAGAAAACTAGTACAGATGAATCCAAAGGAGATATGCTTATTGACTGCAACCATATGGATCAAGCAACCAATATGGGGGGGCATGTATGTACTGAAATCCTCCAAAAGAATCCTTCAGAAATCGTAGTACATTTTCATTGTAAACTTGGAAAAAGGTGCCAAAAATTGAACTCCCTTATGGTTGACATTTAACAGGAAAGGAACATCACCTCGATATATAGCTTCTCCAGGCACGGAAAGCATCTCAGGAAACTGACAACTTGCTCCAGGTTGGGGCCGATAGATTCTAGTGCCAAGACCTTCACTGTGCGTAGTTTCGGGGTCAAGCTTGTCGGAATCATTTTCTGAATGACAGATGAACAAACATCTTCAAAATTAGAAATAATGTTAATTTGTAGAAGGAGAGGTAGAAGGCGGCTATTGTACCTGAATGGGTGTGGATCCAATAACAAGTTCGGAGTATTTGTCAGACGAGTAGCCCACCACTATCAATTTCAGCGCAAAAATGACATTGATTCTTGTTGGACCTTCTGGATCAACTACAAGTAATCTCTCAAGTGCAGGTGTGTCCTCAATGACCATACCGTGGTACACATCTTGTGATGTCTTCCTGCCGCACAAGCAACAGACATAAATAGTCCGGAGAGTCATGGAGGTGATGTGAAAGGTACTCAAACCATTGATCGCCTGAAGACGAAGGTACTCGAGTGCAGTACAGCCACAGAGCAGGCGCTCCATGTCACCGTTTGATAGGCAGACGGCGACGAGCTCGGGTTGCTTCAGTCGTGGTAGAATAAGAGCGGGCACGTCATTAAGGGGGAATGACAGTTCATGAACTTAGTGACGCGCAGCGTGGGCGCGAGGCGGAGTGCGGACGTTGGCAGCGATCGCATATGCCCATCATCAAAAGTGAGCTCCTCGAGCTGATCTAGGGCGGGGGATTGGAACCAGTCATCAAGCTTGGCTCTGTCCTTGCCGTTCGAACGAAACTTGCCCGTTCTAAGGCCTCTGGTTAGGCCAAGGTTACTGCCGAGGATCTTGAAGAACGCATCCAAGCTTTGCGATAGCCATGGCAGAGCTTGTGGGTGTCGATGAGGTCGAGAGGGCTGGAGTTCCATAGGGGGCACCACCGCCGGGAAAGGACGGTTGTCCGCGCCCCATATTTGATTGGGAGGAGGGAGATGATGACTGTCAACATATCATCAGGGGGGCTGCTGATGAAGTCTAGGCCTACTGGAGTCGCTTGCAGTTCTAGCTCACCCCACCTCCGCTTGTTGGCAGCCCCGATCTCCACCTCTGGAGTCTCCTTTTCAGCGGCGCTTTCTAATAAAAATGGGAGTACATGGAATATTTAATTAAAACAGGACAATAGAAAAGTGTATTGGTAACTAGAAGTTATTAGGTGGAATATAGTAAGAAAAGGGAATAACAGTTGGTTGCTTAAATACAACACAATTCATTTGATATTGCTGGTAAGTCAACATGCAGATAGTTGAAAAGAAAACTTACTTCGAACAAAGTCTGGACGGATGATATCGTCGGAGAAGTTACCATATATCTCATGACCAGGCCCTTTTATGTGCAGTGCAATTCCAGTGCCAACTTTCAGTTCATAAAACTTAGCAATTTCTTTACAAAAGCTAGTGCCAAAATAGGAGTCACCACGTTCATCAAGTTTTACAGTAGCAACGATTGTAAATCCATGGTTTGTGTGCAGTATGGCATCCCTGCAGTCTTGATTTATGTAAAGGGAAAGATTGTGCACTACAAATTCTGTTGCATAGCAAGGGATGCGCTGCAGAAAATGGTAGGATTGTTAAAGAAAATATGTTAACATGCAAATATGGGCCCAAATTGAAAGAACTGTACAGCAGTCAAAATCGAAGGACAAAAATTTATAATTAAACAGATAGGGTAAACATGATGTCATGGAAATATGAGAGTAATCGAAAGAACAATTCATCATTAATTTTCCTAATATAGAAAGAAGAGGGGGGGAAAATCCCCTTTGACGTATATGGTGCACGTGGCACCTTTTATCCAAGTGTAGTAATATTTAGAATATGTTCAGGAAAGTAGGCCATGCCAGCTGATTTAGGGTGAGATTGAACATACCGCGTGCATCCTCAAGTCATATGGTCCTGTGAGATGGAATGTTTGGCGGAGGCCGCAAGGTCCTGATGTGTCATGCACTGTACTCTCTATGAATGGAGGAAAACCCTCAAATCAGCTCGAATAAAAATGAATTCACTGTGATTTCGGCCGGGTGATTAAAGGAGGCAGATGAACTGGGATAAGAGATGAGATAATATCTCATTAAATTAGATACCTTGTTGTCCATGAGAAAGAACCCTCAGTACGACAGATTCCCCAAACGAGCGGAGCTGGGTCGACCGCGAACAACGTCGAGAAAGTCGATGGCCGTAGGCGGCGGAAAGCGGAAGTGGCGAAATGCGGTGGGCTTTGCCGGCAGCCTGGCGGCGGTGCAGGCATCGAGCTAAGTGTTTACCGCCACGATAGGTGGTGCCATGCATAGACGCGGAGGAGTTTGTGTAGGTGTGAATGGGGACCGGAGGGGGGGCGGGCGGGGTGAGGGTTTTTGTGAGGTGGGATGGTGAGGGTTTTCTTTTTTCTTTTTTGAATTGAGTGGTGAGGGTTTTCTGTCCCACAAAGTTTTTTTGGAGGCGGCGGTTTGCTAGAGCCAACCGTGTGTGATTGATGCAACAGGCAAAATGAAAGTCATTGCACATGGCTCCAATTTTGGGAACCGTGTGTGATTGACGTACTACCTCCGTCTTGGTTTATTAGTCCCCTTTGTAATTTTTACAAAATTTTGACCAAATATTTAACTAAGAAATGTTTATGCATGTCTGATACGCCTCCAATGTATCTATAATTTTTGATTGTTCCATGTTGTTATATTATCAATCTTGGATGTTTTATAATCATTTTATAGTCATTTTATATCAATTTTTGGTACTAACCTATTGACATAGTGCCAAGTGCCAGTTGCTGTTTTCTGCATGTTTTTTACATCGCAGGAAATCACCAAATGGAGTCCAAATGCAACGAAACAGAGATTTTTTTGGATAGGAAGACACCTAATGGGCCAACGCTGCGCCTGGGGGTGCTCCAAGGAGAGCACAACCCACTAGGGCGCGCCAGGAGGCCCAGGCGAGCCCTATTGGGTTGTGCCCACCTCGGGTGCCCCCGACCGCCTCTTTGCTCTATAAATACCCCAATATTCCAGAAACCCTGGGGAAGTCGACGAAATATTCATCCAGCCGCCGCAGAGTCCAGAACCACCAGATCCAATCTAGACACCATCACAGAGGGGTTCACCACCTCCATTGGTGCCTCTCCGATGATGCGTGAGTAGTTCTTTGTAGACCTTTGGGTCCGTAGTTAGTAGTTAGATGGCTTCCTCTCTCTCGCTGAATTCTCAATACAATGGTCTCTTGGACATCCATATGATGTAATTCTTTTTGCAGTGTGTTTGTTGGGATCAGATGAACTTTGAGTTTATGATCAGATCTATCTTTTTATATCCATGAAAGTATTTGAGTTTCTTTGATCTCTTTTCTGCATGAATGCTTATAGCCTCGTATTTCTTCTTTGATATTTGGGTTTTGTTTGGCCAACTTGATCTATTTATCTTGCAATGGGGAGAGGTGCTTTGAAGTGGGTTCGATCTTACGGTGCTTGATCCCAGTGACAGAAGGGGAACCGACACGTATGTATCATTGCTACTAAGGATAAAATGATGGGGTCTATCTCTACATAGATCGATCTTGTCTACATCATTTCGTCGTTCTTATTGCACTACTCCGTTTTTCCATGAATTTAATACACTAGATGCATGCTGGATAGCAGTCGATGTGTGGAGTGGTAGATGCAGGAAGGAGTCGGTCTACTAATCTTGGACGTGATGCCTATGTAATGATCATTGCCTGGATATCGTCATAATTATTTGAGGTTCTATCAATTGCCCAATAGTAATTTGTTTACCCACCATTTGCTATTTTTCTCGAGAGAAGCCACTAGTGAAACCTACGGCCCCTGGGTCTTCTTTCTCATATATTTGCCTTTGCAATCTACTTCTCTTTTGCATTTTTATTCAGATCTACTAAACCAAAAATACAAAAATACCTTGCTGCAATTTGTTCTTATTTATTTTATTTGGCGTTAGATATTTCAATTTACTACAAATTCCTCATGTCCGTTTTGCCTATCTTGAGGCGTCGTACCCCGAAAGGGATTGACAACCCCTTTAACACATCGGGTTGCGAGAAGTTGTTCTTTGTGTGCAGGTGTTGTTTACGTTGTGTTGCTTGGTTCTCCTACTGGTTCGATAACCTTGGTTTCATCACTGAGGGAAATACCTACCTTCGCTGTGCTACATCATCCCTTCCTCTTTGGGGAAACACCGACGTAGTCCTAGCAGACAGGAGCTTTCTGGCGCTATAGTCAGAGAGCCATCAAAAGGAATTTCTGGCACCGTTGCCGGGGAGTATCTTCAACATATACCAGGTTCCTAATCAAAAATCTCATCTCCTTGCAATTTACATTATTTGCCAGTTGCCTCTCATTTTCCTCTCCCCCACTTCACAAAAATTTGCCGTTTTATTCGTCCCTCTTTTCTGTTCGTCGTTTTCTTGTCAGATCTCTTGTTTTCTTGTGTGACCATGTGTCTTCTATTTGCTTGCATCTTCTCTTGCTAAAAATATATTGATATGGATTCTCACCCACTTGCTAATCTTTTTAAGAGATCCAATTATCATGAACCAATTGCTAGTGATTTGAGTGCAGTAGATTATCTCTATGAAGTTTTACTTGAGATTCGTGAATTTGAAAATTGTGATGAAGAAATTTGTAAAGTGATTCATGATAGCTCCTTGAATAAAAAGCATGATTGCAATGATTTTACTATAAATTCTATTAATGTCAATTGTGCCAATAATATGCAAAACCCCAAGCTTGGGGATGCTAGTTTTGCTATGTCCACTACTTATTCTAATGATCATGATTGGGGTGATTCATCTTATGATCTTGAAAATTTATTTAAGCCTTATGATCATTATGTTATTTGCAATAATATTGAAAGTGGGTTTGGAAGAGTGTCAACTTTAGCTAAAAATAACCCAACATATTTGGAGAGTGTTAAATCTTATGAAATTTTTGATAAAAGTGGGTTTGTAGAGGTCATGACTTTAGTTGATGTTAATCCCATTATTTTGGAAGAGTGTCAACTTTGCTTGCATGTGGATTATGAAGAAAACATTTTATGTGATAGTTATATTGTTGAATTTGAATATGATCCTACATGTAATTATTATGAGAGAGGAAAATATGGTTGTAGAAATTTTCATGTTACTAAATTACCTCTCATTATGATGAGATTGCTATTGTTTCTTTCTTCTTCCCTGCATACATTAGTTTTTGCTTGTCTTGATAATTTGTTTCCTTATAAAATGCCTATGCATAGGAAGCATGTTAGACTTAAATTTGTTTGTCACATGTTTTATGATGCTCTCTTTGTGTGTCATTATTATCTTTCGTGTGAGCATTGTTGAAATCTTATGCCTAGCTAAGGGCGTAAAACCATAGCGCTTGTTGGGAGGCAACCCAACGAATAAATTTATTTTTGCCTTTTGCTTTCTGTTCTTGTGTGTTAACACAATTATGCTACTGTTATGATTGTGTTTTTTATGTTTTAATTAGTGTTTGTGCCAAGTAAAGCCTTTAGGATTTTCTTGGGTGATAGTTGTTTGATCTTGCTGAAAAAGACAGATACTTTGCGCTCACGAAAATAATTTTAATAAATCACAGAAAAGAGCTTTTTCCCTGATTCTTTCTAAAGAAGATTAATATACAAATTACGCTGGTCGTCCTAATTTGGTAGAATTTTTGGAGTTCCAGAAGTATTCAAAATAGTCAGATTGCTCTGTTTTTCCTATGATGATGTCTACATCATGTCATCGTTCTTATTGCATTACTCCGTTTTTCATGAACTTAATACACTAGATGCATCCGGGATAGCGGTCGATGTGTGGACTAATAGTAGTAGATGTAGATAGGAGTCGGTCTACTAATCTTGGACGTGATGCCTATGTAATGCTCATTGCCTGGATATCGTCATAATTATTTGAGGTTCTATCAATTGCCCAACAATAATTTGTTTACCCACCGTTTACTATTTTTATCGAGAGAAGCCACTAGTGAAACCTACGGCCCCCGGGTCTTCTTTCTCATATATTTGCCTTTGCGATCTACTTCTCGTTTGCATTTTTATTCAGATCTACTAAACCAAAAATACAAAAATACCTTGCTGTAATTTATTCTTATTTATTTTATTTGGCATTCGATCTATCAATTTACTACAAATTCCTCACGTCCGTTTTGCCTATCTTGAGGCGCCGTACCCTGAAAGGGATTGACAACCCCTTTAACACGTCGGGTTGCGAGAAGTTGTTCTTTGTGTGCAGGTGTTATTTACGTTGTGTTGCTTGGTTCAACTGCTAGTTCGATAACCTTGGTTTCATCACTGAGGGAGATATCTACCTTCGCTGTGCTACATCATCCCTTCCTCTTTGGGGAAACACCAACGTAGTCCTAGCAGACAGGAGCTTTCTGGCACTATAGTCAGAGAGCCATCAGATGGTAAGTAAGAACTCTGCTGCCTTATTTTTACTGCCCATAATGAGTTGTGTTAGATAAAAATGTATGAATCTTTTTCCTTTGCAGTGGTTGCCGAAGCAGTTTACTCAAGATTACCTCTCAAACTACATGATTGGTGAGCATGCAAAGGTTAAAGTATTTCTACCAAAACATGATGATTATCTAGATGTTTTCATGAAGACCGTGAAGGATAGGCGGTCGGCCATCACAAGGGGTTGGACTAGAGTCGTGCGTGCCTTCTACAAGGAGGAGGGCACAATATGGGCATTCCGCTTCACCTTGTTCAGCAACTAGAATGTATTTCGCATCTTTCTTTACCACCTTTAATAATACAAGTATACAACTGTGGTTCATCATTCTTTATTTACTTACCGTTTGTCAGGTTGCACCTTTTATTAGAGTGACATGGTTATTTCTTCAGAGAAGATATTTTTTTAAACTGTCGTGGTTTGATCTTTCTTCACAACTAAAACAGGTATCAAATGGCGTTCGCTTGCCACCCCTCGCCCAGCGAACGTCGTCTGGGTAACATTACCGTATTTTTTATGTGACACTCTTTGTTGGATCTAAGGGTGAGGATTGGCAAAGCACCTATGGAATGGGAGGTGAGGAGAACAACGAAGTGTGGTTTAGAAATATCAATGAGGGCGTACATAACCAAGCGGGATGGCAATGTTGTTATCCCTGTGATTGGAACATCGTTCGATTCTATCGACAAGGCGTACAATTTCTACAACTTGTATTCCTCAGAGTTTGGTTTTGGTGTCAAACTTTTAAAAAGCAGGTTGAATGTCGCAATAAGACTGTGTGCGGCAAACCTGCTGATCCATTTGAGCCAAATTAGGCTACTCCTATAGAAGAAATCATAAATGTTGCTACCGTTTCTGTATTTGTATTTGTACCTCGATATTTCGTTCCAGTTCTCATGGTCATTGCTTTATGGTACAGAGGGATCTCTACTCCTAACAGAGCAGTTGGTAGTCTCGCTTCCAGGTTTTTTTTCGTCCCACCACTTTCATTCGGGTTTTTTCGTAGGTTAACCATCGTAGATTTTTTTCGATGTTGGTTTCTTATTCACCGGTTTATTTACCCCTCAGTTCTTTCCTTGCAAATCAGCACTTTCCAAACGTGCACGCAATCACGGATCTAAATTTACTAACTTATCCAAATCAACCGATACCTTCCATTATTGCAAATTTCTTTAGGAAACAAATAATAGATTTTAAGGAAACAAATAAAAGATTTTAAAGACGCATCATACTTTACTAACAATCACTAAAAATCAAATCTAAATTAATTAACCTTATCTTAAATCACCCAATCACTTTAATTAGAAAACATTTTCTTTTCTAACTGCACCCCGCTTAGTGTGCACATAACAATCCGAAGTAATTAGAGTCACATGACTGAATCCATTTATTTAGAGCGACATGATTGCGTTCCGGCATGGAGGCCATGATTTCGTCGAGGTCGTTGCTGCCTGCTACACTCAGGGTGTGTCGCCAAGATCGAGGCGAGCATGAGGAGCTGTGGCCACCGCCATGGTCACCCCATCGCAGGGGATGGAGCACGCCGTCGACCTACAACTTGTGGAGATCACTGTTGCTCTTCAGGTCGCGTGGTGACCGGATCTTGCCGATGTGTCCCTCCCCGACGACCTCCTCTTCGCCCGGTTGGCCGGCATGGATCTCGCCACTACTGCCCTCAACTTCTCTGCCTCGAGCTTGTCGGTCAGCCACCATGGATCCCCCAGCTGGAGGGTCACGTGAACCAGCCGTCCTTCCATGCTGCAGCGGCGAGAAGGTGACATGGCTCTCCGTACACGAAGAGTGGAGTTCGGTCAAGTACTTATATACTTGGCCTCTACTGCTGATCCATGTACATGGAGAAGAACAGACAACCGCTCATTCATGCTTCGTTCCACTCCTTTGCGCTACATTACTGGAGGTGACATTTTCCTACCTCTCTATGTTGTAACAAGCCTGCTGCCTGCATAGTTAATGGATTTTTTATTTAAATGTATCGCTGCTTAGTGCTTTGTTGCAATTGTTCACCCAAGATTCTTATATATAATCTGAGCGTATGTAGGCATACTTAGCTTTGCTATTCCATTTTTCCTGGCGCATAGAAATAAGAGTATTGTCCAGGTTAGGTATTCAATTGAGTATGGTATTTGGATTGCTATCAGAATGTCTTTTCTATGCATGTGATTTCTCACATCTGGTTATAATATTTGTGAAGACGTGCATTGCACGTGCACTTGGAAGCGGGCCCGTGGCCCGCGCTGGACGGCGCCGACGCTGACCCGAGCCACCTCGTCCGCGTATTCTTGGAGCTGTGGCTGGTCGATTTACATGAAATTAATTCCCTCAGTTCTGGTGGCAAATATAATACACATAATCCATCTTGTTATGCACTAGCGTGTATGTGTGAAATAGATGGATTATGGTCCCGTATCCAATAAGATGGATATGTGTGTGTGTGTTAGAGAGAGAGGGAGAGGGGGATATAGAGTGAGGAATAGGGAGGGAGAGTGTGTGTCTGTGTGTGTGAGAGGATTTGATGGTAAAAAGGGTCGCCAATGTCGTAATATTGAACTCTTAAATTTAATGTGGCCCCGTTGCAACGCACGGGCGTTCGCCTTTGCGATCTACTTCTCGTTTGCATTTTTATTCAGATCTACTAAACCAAAAATACAAAAATACCTTGCTGTAATTTATTCTTATTTATTTTATTTGGCGTTCGATCTATCAATTTACTACAAATTCCTCACGTCCGTTTTGCCTATCTTGAGGTGCCGTACCCTGAAAGGGATTGACAATCCCTTTAACACGTCGGGTTGCGAGAAGTTGTTCTTTGTGTGCAGGTGTTGTTTACGTTGTGTTGCTTGGTTCAACTACTAGTTCGATAACCTTGGTTTCATCACTGAGGGAGATATCTACCTTCGTTGTGCTACATCATCCCTTCCTCTTTGGGGAAACACCAACGTAGTCCTAGCAGACAGGAGCTTTCTGGCACTATAGTCAGAGAGCCATCAGATGGCAAGTAAGAACTCTGCTGCCTTCTTTTTACTGCCCATAATGAGTTGTGTTAGATAAAAATGTATGCATCTTTTTCCTTTGCAGTGGTTGCCGAAGCAGTTTACTCAAGATTACCTCTCAAACTACATGATTGGTTAGCATGCAAAGGTTAAAGTATTTCTACCAAAACATGATGATTATCTAGATGTTTTCATGAAGACCATGAAGGATGGGCGGTCGGCCATCACAAGGGGTTGGACTAGAGTCGTGCGTGCCTTCTACAAGGAGGAGGGCATAATATGGGCATTCTGCTTCACCTTGTTCAGCAACCAGAATGTATTTCACATCTTTCTTTACCACCTTTAATAATACAAGTATACAACTGTGGTTCATCATTCTTTATTTACTTACCGTTTGTCGGGTTGCACCTTTTATTAGAGTGACATGGTTATTTCTTCAGAGAAGATATTTTTTTAAACTGTCGTGGTTTGATCTTTCTTCACAACTAAAACAGGTATCAAATGGCGTTCGCTTGCCACCCCTCGCCCAGCGAACGTTGTCTGAGTAACATTATCGTATTTTTTATGTGACACTCTTTGTTGGAACTAAGGGTGAGGATTGGCAAAGCACCTATGGAATGGGAGGTGAGCAAAACCACGAAGTGTGGTTTAGAAATATCAATAAGGGCGTACATAACCAAGCGGGATGGCAATGTTGTTATCCCTGTGATTGGAACATCGTTCGATTCTATCGACAAGGCGTACAATTTCTACAACTTGTATTCCTCAGAGTTTGGTTTTGGCGTCAAACTTTTAAAAAGCAGGTTGAATGTCGCAATAAGACTGTGTGCGGCAAACCTGCTGATCCATTTGAGCCAAATTAGGCTACTCCTATAGAAGAAATCATAAATGTTGCTACCGTTGCTGTATTTGTATTTGTACCTCGATATTTGGTTCCAGTTCTCATGGTCATTGCTTTATGGTATAGAGGGATCTCTACTCCTAACGGAGCAGTTGGTAGTCTCGCTTCCAGTTTTTTTTTTCGTCCCATCACTTTCATCCGGTTTTTTTCGTAGGTTAATCATCGTACATTTTTTTCGATGCTGGTTTCTTATTCACCGGTTTATTTACCCCTCAGTTCTTTTCTTGCAAATCATCACTTTCCAAACGTGCACGCAATCACGGATCTAAATTTACTAACTTATCCAAATCAACCGATACCTTCCATTATTGTAAATTTCTTTAGGAAACAAATAATAGATTTTAAGGAAACAAATAAAAGATTTTAAAGACGCATCATACTTTACTAACAATCACTAAAAATCAAATCTAAATTAATTAACCTTACCTTAAATCACTCAATCACTTTAATTAGAAAACATTTTCTTTCCTAACTGCACCCCGCTTAGTGTGCACATAACAATCCGAAGTAATTAGAGTCACATAATTGAATCCATTTATTTAGAGCGACATGAATGCGTTCCGGGATGGAGGCCATGATTTCGTCGAGGTCGTTGCTGCCTTCTACACTCAGGGTGTGTCGCCGAGATCGAGGCGAGCATGAGGAGCTGTGGCCACCGCCATGGTCACCCCATCGCAGGGGATGGAGCACGCCGTCGGCCTACAACTTGTGGAGATCACTGTTGCTCTTCAGGTCGCGTGGTGACCGGATCTTGCCGATGTGTCCCTCCCCAAAGACCTCCTCTTCGCCCGATTGGCCGGCATGGATCTCGCCACTACTGCCCTCAACTTCTCTGCCTCGAGCTTGACGGTCAGCCACCATGGATCCCCCAGCTGGAGGGTCACGTGAACCAGCCGTCCTCCCATGCTGCAGCGGCGATAAGGTGACATGGCTCTCCGTACACGAAGAGTGGAGTTCGGTCAAGTACTTATATACTTGGCCTCTACTACTGATCCATGTACATGGAAAAGAACAGACAACCGCTCATTCATGCTTCGTTCCACTCCTTTGCGCTACATTACTGGAGGTGACATTTTCCTACCTCTTTATGTTGTAACAAGCCTGCTGCCTGCATAGTTAATAGATTTTTTATTTAAATGTATCGCTGCTTAGTGCTTTGTTGCAATTGTTCACCCAAGATTCTTATATATAATCTGAGCGTATGTAGGCATACTTAGCTTTGCTATTCCATTTTTCCTGGCGCATAGAAATAAGAGTATTGTCCAGGTTAGGTATTCAATTGAGTATGGTATTTGGATTGCTATCAGAATGTCTTTTCTATGCATGTGATTTCTCACATCTGGTTATAATATTTGTGAAGACGTGCATTGCACGTGCACTTGGAAGCGGGCCCGTGGCCCGCGCTGGACGGCACCGACGCCGACCCGAGCCACCTCGTCCGCGTATTCTTGGAGCTGTGGCTGGTCGATTTACATGAAATTAATTCCCTCAGTTCTGGTGGCAAATATAATACACATAATCCATATTGTTATGCACTAGCGTGTATGTGTGAAATAGATGGATTATGGTCCCGTACCCAATAAGATGGATATGTGTGTGTGTTAGAGAGAGAGGGAGAGGGGGATAGAGAGGGAGGAAGAGGGGGGGAGAGTGTGTGTCTGTGTGTGTGAGAGGATTTGATGGTAAAAAAGGTCGCCAATATCGTAATATTGAACTCTTAAAGTTAATGTGGCCCCGTTGCAACGCACGGGCGTTCGCCTTTGTGATCTACTTCTCGTTTGCATTTTTATTCAGCTCTACTAAACCAAAAATACAAAAATACCTTGCTGTAATTTATTCTTATTTATTTTATTTGGCGTTCGATCTATCAATTTACTACAAATTCCTCACGTCCGTTTTGCCTATCTTGAGGCGCCGTACCCTGAAAGGGATTGACAACCCCTTTAACACGTCGGGTTGCGAGAAGTTGTTCTTTGTGTGCAGGTGTTATTTACGTTGTGTTGCTTGGTTCAACTACTAGTTCGATAACCTTGGTTTCATCACTGAGGGAGATATCTACCTTCGCTGTGCTACATCATCCCTTCCTCTTTGGGGAAACACCAACGTAGTCCTAGCAGACAGGAGCTTTCTGGCACTATAGTCAGAGAGCCATCAGATGGTAAGTAAGAACTCTGCTGCCTTCTTTTTACTGCCCATAATGAGTTGTGTTAGATAAAAATGTATGAATCTTTTTCCTTTGCAGTGGTTGCCGAAGCAGTTTACTCAAGATTACCTCTCAAACTACATGATTGGTGAGCATGCAAAGGTTAAAGTATTTCTACCAAAACATGATGATTATCTAGATGTTTTCATGAAGACCGTGAAGGATGGGCGGTCGGCCATCACAAGGGGTTGGACTAGAGTCGTGCGTGCCTTCTACAAGGAGGAGGGCACAATATGGGCATTCTGCTTCACCTTGTTCAGCAACCAGAATGTATTTCGCATCTTTCTTTACCACCTTTAATAATACAAGTATACAACTGTGGTTCATCATTCTTTATTTACTTACCGTTTGTCAGGTTGCACCTTTTATTAGAGTGACATGGTTATTTCTTCAGAGAAGATATTTTTTTTAAACTGTCGTGGTTTGATCTTTCTTCACAACTAAAACAGGTATCAAATGGCGTTCGCTTGCCACCCCTTGCCCAGCGAACGTCGTCTGGGTAACATTACCGTATTTTTTATGTGACACTCTTTGTTGGATCTAAGGGTGAGGATGTTGAGTAAATAGGCAATTTTTCGATTAAATTAATCCATGAGTAAATCACTAGCATGGCATTGACTAAGTTGATGACGTACTGACTCTGATCTAAACATGCACGTACTAAGCAAACAGTAGACAAATCTACACATATGCTAGTACTGCTAATATGAAAATAATCAGGAGCGGGATAAACGAGTTATACCCTCCAGTAGGCCACGCAGAGGCCGCGGCTTTGGTGGCAGCAGCGGCGTCCTCGGCGACCTTCTTGTCGGCTTCAGCTTTCTCGGCGGCGGCACGGTCGGCGTCGGTGGACATGGTGATGATGAAGGCGACGCGGACGTAGAGGAAGTAGACGATCGGAAGCGAGCAGTCGCGTAATCGCTGCCCAAAAACCTATTCGCCCCTCACCCCGTACAGGAACCAGAAGGGCGTGGTTTCGGAGACCTGCTCTCTCGTCGACCGTGTACGTGGCGGACGGGATGGAGTCACTGGCGGCAGCAGCAGCAAAGGAACGACGGTGGGCGTGCGCGTGAGCAGATGTGATCTGTTCGTGGCGGCTAGGGTTAGGAGACACCGCATACTTATAGGCGCAGCCGCGTGGAGAGACGTGGGCTCGACCCACGTCCGAGTCCGCGACAGCCCACGATCCGACGTCTCAGATCGTGGCCCAGCTGTCAGAAAACTCTCCGTTAGTGACTGGCAAAAATAAGCGCGTAGGTGTGAGCTCGGCTCGGCTCAATCCCGCAACCCGCGGCGCGTCGTGACGAGGCGTGGCGTGGCGAGGCGGGCGGCGGAGGAGGAGTGCGCGAGGGCCTCTTCTCTTCTCAAGCTCCAATAGCATGTAGAAGAGAAACCCTTATAAACCACTCCAACTCTCCTTCCACTTCTGGGGTGGGACTAAACTTCCCACCACACCTAGTGCCATATAACCCACATGGGCCCTTAGAGATTTTTCAGGAATTGCAATATGGGCCTAGAGCCCATCTCAGATTTCAGCAATCCCCCACCAGATCTCGAGGGCCCATTGTGTCCTCTGTTCCAACTGCTGTTTCGATATACCAGTGTTTCAGTAAAGACCTGTTAAGGTTGAACTTCACCTAGAACAAGTGGCTACACTCCTTCACAACTGAACAATGGACTATGCCTTGAATTGTCAGTTTGGCGTAAAGAAGTTTCACTACATGCCTTACTAGTACTAGGCTGCCGAAGGCTGACCCCTCGGGTGGAGCATATAAGTCACACTCCTGGCCTATTCATGAGCTTACTAGAGATCACCCCAATCTCATAGACTGTGACCAGCAGTCGGGCTCATATAGGTGTGTTCCTCCAAAGATCGCTCTGTAGGATAGCATCTTGCTTTTATAAGCTTTGGAACACATTGAGACCATAGTCATCCTACCAGTATCGAGAGTATTGCATCTCCAACGGAGTGGGTTAATATAGTTACTCTCCTCAGTTCACCACTGGCTTGTTTTCCCAGGTCCTAGTTCACGGGATCTCCGATCACATAGGTTGGGTTACCACCATGGCAACTCATGTGGGTCTCATACCCATCTCCCTAGATGCATTATCTATCACAACACGTGATAGCCCTTTTGTAAAGGGATCTGCCAGATTCTTAGCCGTATGGACATAGTCCAACGCTATCACTCCGGAGTTTCTTAATTTTCTGACAGCTTTTAATCTCATTCTTATGTGTTTGGTGGACTTCATGTTGTCCTTTGAACTCTTCACCTTGGTGATGACAGTCTGATTGTCACAGTTCATAAGGATAGCCAGAACCGGTTTATCAACCAATGGCAAGTCCATCAAAAGATATCGAAGCCATCTCGCTTCAACACCAGATGTGTCTAATGCCGTTAATTCTGCTTCCATTGTCGATCTCGTTAAGATCGTTTGCTTGCAAGACTTCCAGGAAACAGCGCCACCTCCAAGAGTAAACATATACCCAGTTGTGGCCTTCATCTCATCAGCATCAGAGATCCAATTCGCATCACTATACCCTTCAAGTACCGACGGGTATCCGGTATAGTGAAGTCCATAGTTCATAGTACCTTTCAGATAGCGCATAACTCTCTCAACAGCATGCCAATGTACATCACCCGGTTTGGAAACAAACCGGCTCAGTTTGCTCACAGCAAACGCGATGTCAGGCCTCGTTGCGCTCGCTAGGTACATCAGTGAACCAATGATTTGAGAGTATCTCAATTGATCTTTAGCCATGCCTTTGGACTTTCGAATCAACACGCTAGGATCATATGGTGTTTGAGATGGTGTGCAGTCTGAATATCCAAAACGACTCAACACCTTCTCAACGTAATGGGATTGCAGAAGTGTGATCCCACCCTCATTATCTCTCAGTAGCTTGATGTTCAAGATAACATCAGCCACACCAAGGTCTTTCATCTCAAAGTTCTGAGATAGAAACGATTTGACCTCCTCAATGACTTTGAGGTTTGTTCCGAATATCAGTATGTCATCAACATACAAGCACAATATAACTCCTTCGCCCCCACCATGGCGATAGTATACACATTTGTCAGCCTCATTAACAACGAAACCAACAGATGTCAGAGTTGTATTAAACTTATCATGCCATTGCTTAGGTGCTTGTTTCAGGCCATATAAAGATTTTATCAACCTACACACCTTTCTTTCCTGACCATCTATCACAAAGCCATCAGGCTGTTGCATGTAGATTTCCTCCTTTAGCTCTCCATTTAGAAAAGCCGTCTTAACATCCATCTGATGGACGAGAAGACCATGTGAGGCCGCCAACGAGAGTAATACTCGAATGGTGGTCAGTCTAGCCACAGGTGAATAAGTATCAAAGAAATCTTCCTCTTCTTGCTGGTCATAGCCCTTGGCCACAAGCCTAGCCTTGTACTTTTCAATCGTACCATCGGGCCTAAGCTTCTTTTTGAACACCCACTTACATCCCAGTGGTTTGCAACCATAGGGACGGTCAGTGATCTCCCATGTCCCGTTGGCCATGATGGAATCCATCTCGCTACGGACCGCATCCTTCCAGTAGTCAGCTTCTGGAGAGGCATACGCTTCTGAAATAGAAGTGGGAGTATCATCCACGAGGTACACGAAGAAATCATCACCAAAGGTCTTTGCAGTCCTTTGTCTCTTGCCCCTACCAAGGGTTTCCTCGTCATCCTCCTCGGGATTTTCATCATGTGTTTGTTCATAATATTCCATAGGGATGGTAGGTTCAGGAGTCTCCTCAGATTCCTGTCTAGAAGTGCTTTGCATATCTCTCATAGGAAAAATATCCTCAAAGAATGTAGCATCCTTAGACTCCATAATTGTACCGATCTTCTGGTCAGGTACCTCAGATTTCACTACTAGAAATCTATAGCCAACGCTGTTCTTAGCGTAGCCCAAATTAATGCAGTCCACGGTCTTATGTCCAAGCTTACGCTTTTTGGGGATCGGCACGTTGACTTTCGCCAAACAGCCCCAAGTGCGCAAGTACGAGAGTGTCGTCCTTCTCTTTGCCCATTTCTCATAGGGAGTGATCTCACTATCCTTTGTCGGAACTTTATTCAGGACATGACATGCCGTCAATATAGCCTCCCCCCACCATGCCTTGGATAAACCCGATGTATCTAACATGGCGTTAACCAAATCAGTTAGAGTACGGTTTTTCCGCTCGGCAACCCCGTTTGACTGGGGTGAATAGGGAGGCGTCCTCTCATGAATAATGCCGTGTTCCGCACAGAAGGAATCAAACTCACTCGAGAAGTACTCTCCACCACGATCTGACCGGACTCGTTTAATTTTCTTTTCAAGTTGATTTTCAACTTCTGCCTTATAGATTTTAAAGTAGTGTAGAGCCTCATCTTTAGTATTTAACAGATACACATAGCAATATCTAGTGGAATCATCTATCAAAGTCATGAAGTATCTCTTTCCACCTTTAGTCAACACACCATTCATCTCACAAAGATCAGAATGTATGAGTTCTAATGGTGCCAGGTGTCTCTCCTCCGCGGCCTTATGAGGCTTGCGAGGTTGCTTAGCTTGCACACATGAAAGGCACTGAGAACCTTTGGCTAAAGTGAAACTCGGGATTAAATCCAATTTGGCTAGCCGTGTCATAACACCAAAACTAATGTGACAAAGACGTGAATGCCAAACTTCAGATTCATTAACATTCGAATGAATATGGTTCACGACTTTATTACAAAAATCTGCGAGGGAAAGGCGGAACATCCCTCCGCTCTCATAACCTTTTCCAACAAAGAGTCCATATTTTGTAACAACTAATTTATTAGACTCGAAAACCAACTTAAACCCTTCTCTACATAGAAGGGAGCCACTAACGAGGTTCTTCTTGATGGCGGGGACATGCTGCACGTTCTTCAGCTGCACGATCCTTCCCGAAGTAAACTTCAGATCGACCGTGCCAACACCATGAACAGAAGCACTCGCGCCATTCCCCATCAATACGGACCCGTGACCTGTGACCTGGTAAGAAGTGAACAATGAAATGTCAGCACACACATGAACACCTGCACCTGTGTCCACCCACCAATCGTTGGGCTGAAACACTGAAAAAACAGTAAATAAATTACCGTACCCAGATGCACCGTTCTCATTGTTGCCCACAATCATGTTGACAGACTTGGAGTCCTGTCCTGACTTCTTGTACTTGTTTGGGCACTTGTTGGCCCAATGTTCAACCGAACCACAAGTAAAGCAGCCCTCGTCCTTCTTGTTCTTCTTGAAGGTCTTCTTACCCTTCTTCTTAAAGTTGGTATTGTGTTGGACACCGTTCTTTCCCTTGGGCTTGTGGGAGTTGAAGTTCTTCTGGTTCACCATGTTGGCAACAGAAGTCCCTTCGGCCCCTTTTCCGTGCGAGTCTTTTGCCCTCGAATTCTGCTCAACACTCAGATGGCCAATGACATCCTCCACAGAGAATTCACGCCTCTGATGTTTCAGAGTGGTGGCAAAGTTCCTCCAGGAATTAGGGAGCTTAGCGATTATGCAGCCCGCGACAAACTTGCCCGGTAACTCGCACTTGAGAAGCTCAAGTTCCTTAACAATGCATATTATCTCATGAGCCTGCTCCAATACAGGACGGTTTTCAACCATCTTGCAATCGTGGAACTGCTCTATAATATACATCTCGCTCCCTGCATCGGCGGCCCCGAATTTAGATTCGAGCGCCTCCCACAAGTCCTTGGCGACATGCACATGTAAATATGCGTCGACCAGTTTATCTCCGATCACGCTAAGAACTGCTCCGAGAAACACAACGGTAGCCTCCTTGAACGCCTTCTCCTGTTCAGGAGCAATCGTTCTCGTGGAGACACCGGTGACCCAGAACACGTTCATAGCCGTGAGCCATAACGTGGTCTTAGTCTGCCAACGCTTGAAGTATGTACCGGTAAACTTATCCGGTTTCAGTGCAGCGGCAAAGCCACTTGCCGAGAAATTCCTACACATAATAGGTTTTTGGATTGTTGAGTAAATAGGCAATTTCTCGATTAAATTAATCCATGAGTAAATCACTAGCATGGCATTGACTAAGTTGATGACGTACTGACTCTGATCTAAACATGCACGTACTAAGCAAACAGTAGACAAATCTACACATATGCTAGTACTGCTAATATGAAAATAATCAGGAGCGGGATAAACGAGTTATACCCTCCAGTAGGCCACGCAGAGGCCGCGGCTTTGGTGGCAGCAGCGGTGTCCTCGGCGACCTTCTTGTCGGCTTCAGCTTTCTCGGCGGCGGCACGGTCGGCGCCGGTGGACATGGTGATGATGAAGGCGACGCAGACGTAGAGGAAGTAGATGATCGGAAGCGAGCAGTCGCGTAATCGCTGCCCAAAAACCTATTCGCCCGTCACCCCGTACAGGAACCAGAAGGGCGTGGTTTCGGAGACCTGCTCTCCCGTCGACCGTGTACGTGGCGTGGCGTGGCGAGGCGGGCGGCGGAGGAGGAGTGCGCGAGGGCCTCTTCTCTTCTCAAGGTCCAATAGCATGTAGAAGAGAAACCCTTATAAACCACTCCAACTCTCCTTCCACTTCCGGGGTGGGACTAAACTTCCCACTACACCTAGTGTCATATAACCCACATGGGCCCTTAGAGATTTTTTAGAAATTGCAATATGGGCCTAGAGCCCATCTCAGATTTCAGCAGAGGATTGGCAAAGCACCTATGGAATGGGAGGTGAGCAAAACCACGAAGTGTGGTTTAGAAATATCAATGAGGGCGTACATAACCAAGCGGGATGGCAATGTTGTTATCCCTGTGATTGGAACATCGTTGGATTCTATCGACAAGGCGTACAATTTCTACAACTTGTATTCCTTAGAGTTTGGTTTTGGTGTCAAACTTTTAAAAAGCAGGTTGAATGTCGCAATAAGACTGTGTGCGGCAAACCTGCTGATACATTTGAGCCAAATTAGACTACTCCTATAGAAGAAATCATAAATGTTGCTACCGTTGCTGTATTTGTATTTGTACCTCGATATTTGGTTCCAGTTCTCATGGTCATTGCTTTATGGTACAGAGGGATTTTCATAAAGGATAGGTTGTTTGGGGAAAAAACCACAACGGGTGAAACAGGCCCAGAGGATCATGTGGGCCTTGAATTGTAAAACGAACCTCTCCGGCGGAATTGTTGTTAGCTGTACCAACACCTACTTCTCTTCCCCTCAAAAAAAAAAAAATCTACCTTCCCTTTCCCTGTGAAAAAAAAGCACCTACCTTCTCTTCGGTGGCAGGGGCACGCTCAGTTTGTAGGGCTCGCTGATTTCTGATATAGTATAGGAACTGAAAAGATCTTGGTTATTGAGGTGGGCAGACCATGCCGTTGTCACATGCCTGCCGTTGGCTAGAGGCTTTAGCCTATTGCTAGCCTACTGATGATTAGACAATACGCACTGCTCTCACGCCGTGCTTTGGTCAAGCAGAGCGCGTCAAGATTCCCTGTGCTGTTCCCACGCCGTGCATTGTTCTGACCTGCTCAGGCGCACTGCTCCCGGTACAAATTTGGTGTTTTGACCCTGTGAAAAGTTCAGCGAGATCTTGGAGAACCGGGTCTGAGAATGGTACCTGGGTGGATGAAAACCGACTATCTCCCGTGCTGTGGAGGAGCTAGACGACGGGCACTGCGAAGGATGAACGGCCGGCGAGCATGTGCTAGCCGCCGCCATGGTAGTGACGAAGAGAATGGCCGGTGAGGGTCGGCACAACCCTAGCATGAGAAGGGCGTGCGCGCTGGCGACGATGGCCTCCTTGTCCTAGACGGCGGCCTTGTGCTGCGCGGCCTGCAGCGCGGCCGCCTTGGCTGCTAAGTCGGCAGCGGCTTTTTTCTCCGACTCCCTTGTCCACCGGGCCCTCCTCTTAGCCGACTCACGGTTGAGCTTGGCGAGCTCCATCGGCGTGAGCTCCAACCGCGGCTTCTTCGGGCCCTTCTTCGTCGCGGGGCGCGCGGTGGCGGCTAGGTCACCTGGTTTCTTCGGGGCGCCAGCCATGAAGGAGGGAGGGGAAGCGTGGGAGGGTTTTGAGGAAAAGGAGGGAAAGTGGGTGCATGTGTCCACGAAGGGCGGGCCAAGGAAGGACAAGGGCGCGCGTCCCGTCCGTTCGCGCGTTGTCCGTTTCGATGCAAACACGGCCCAAATTTAGGCCGGGAATGAATCGAAAGCGGACGAAAAACGGGCGTTTGTCCGTTTACTCTCGCGTGTTGGGCCTCGTTTCATGTCCATTTGGGTCGCACGTTGGAGTTGGCCTAAGCGTATTGAAAAACAAAAACCTACCCAAAACTGCCCCACAGCCGACACTACATGCACGGTTGAAATTAGATGGATGTGCTGCACTTTGTACTATGACAGCGTGTTTGGTTGGGTTAATCAGATCAAGGGAATGACAATTGAAGGGGTACAAGACTTCAAATCTATTATTTGATTAGGGGGATGACGAGTTCATAAGCGAATAGTCACGGAATTTGAGGCTCCAACTCTCACCGATTTATTAACATTGGAGGGGTGGGAGTTGGAAGAGAATTTTTTTAGTGAGTTTTTTTTTGCAGGAAACTGTCGATCTATTCATCTCCAATCATAGCAGTACAACGAACACCAGAAATAATGAAAATTACATCCACATCCATAGACCACGTAGCAACGACTACAAGCACTGAAGCGAGCTGAAGGCGCGCTGCTGTCATCACCCCTCCCTTGTTGGAGCCGGGCATAATTATTGTAGTAGACAGACGGGAAGTCGTCGTGCTAAAGCCCCATAGGACCAACGCACGAGATCAGCAACCGCCACCGATGAAGAGAAGCTTAGGTCGGAAGGATCCAAACCGAGGACACGTGAACAAAGACGAACAAAGACCATAGACCGAATCCTGCGAGATCCGCCAGAGACACACCTCCACACGCCCTCCGACGATGCTAGACACACCATCGGGACAGGGGCTAGACGGGGAGAACGTTATTCCATCTTCAAGAAGCCGCCACCGTCTCGTCTTCTTGAGTAGGACATAAACCCTAGCAAAACTTGAGGAAGCCGCTACTAGGGAAAACCCTAGTAGTAGCGCTTGAAATATGCATAGCAGTAGCGCTGGGTCCAGCGCTACTGCTAGCGCGCTACAGCTAAGTTGTAGCAGTAGCGCTTTTTTGGGCAGCGCTACTGGTAATTATTGTTAGCAGTAGCGCTTCCAGGACCAACGCTACTGATAACTCTTTGTAGCGCTTTTACAAATGAAGCGCTGCTGCTAAGCCAGCGCTACTGCTAGGTTCCTTCCAGCGCTACTGCTAATGTTCCCGCTTTCGCCGAACCGCATCCCCCTTCGTATTTGTGATGTATTTATACTGGCTCTATACAATAGTTTCATCAAATCATACTAAACATACACTATTCTCATCATATCATAGACATACAGTAGTCTCGCCATACCATCATCATCATCATCATCATCATTCAACACAAATATCATCACATCTCGGATATAGCGATACACAAGTACGATCATGTCATGTCTCGAATAAGTGCAACTGCATGGTCATGGCGCACACACAAGTTTCATCGTCTCTATCTAAACCATGATGTAGAAGAGAAGAGCGATCAACATGAGCAAGAGCGAGACTATGTAGTACCGGCGGTCCCGCCCCTGCTCATGCTGGAGTGTCCACCTCAAGTAACTCCTTTCCGCTTCGGCTCTGTTGTCGAACCCTCTGTGGCTAGCACCCGGGTACCTGTGCACCTGGGCCTGAGCGGCTGGCCAGTGGTCGTAGACTCCTGGAACCCTCCCAACGTACACGGCGTAGTAGCCCTTTGCCATCTTTGATCTATGTACCTGCATCGTGAGTTGATGAATTGAACAACAGTATGCAACATAATGTACTTAAGAAAACAAAGAGGCATAATTAGCAAAATACAAGGAACCAATAGTAAACATAAATGACGAAGTTCCTCATACCCAAACTAATTAACTAGAGCGATCTACGCTAGTTCAGGACCACGGTTTAGTTACATCACATAGTTTCGCCATGCATAAATTCAAAGTTTTGCCATAGGAAAAGACAGTAGTGACACATGCATTGTCATCAAAAATCAGTCCTCCATGTTGGCAGTCCAATCTTCATAGTCAGGGAGGGAGAACCCGAGCTTCTTGACAGGCTTCAGGTCCACACACTGAGCGAGTAGCAGTGCTCGGACATCTTTTCGCGTGATTGGCCCATGGTAGAACATCCCTGTTGGTTCGAGGACCTGCTTCATGATCACTTGGGCAAGTTCACACTGTACGTGATAAAACTCAGCTCTGATTCTATGATCCGGTGTACTTCCTATGCTTGTGGCCCAGCTGATAATCTCGGCATCGTTGGTAGTAGGTGACATGCGAAGGCGTTGATTATCCCTTCTGTACTCGAGCAGGTGATGCATGAGGTAGAATCCATCAGCCATACTGGTGTGTGGTTGCTGGATGCAGCAGAAGTCGGTCTTATGATCGAAAGCCAGCCCGCGATTCCTGTACCTTTTCACCTTGATATATCCACCAGACAGGCTGAAGGTTAACATGACACTACCGAGAACACTCTTTATGCGCTTGTAATCCTTTTTCCTGAGGTTCTTCGATGAGTCTACATAGCATGGGAGTATTCCGGGTACAGAACGATGAGGACGCCCCCCCCCCCCCGCTGCGCAAATTAAGTACACCTCAAATTAGCCTCCATGCTTGCAAAGGAATGATTAACACACTTACGAAAGGATATGTGCGGATGACTTACGTGGGATGATAAGGCACGAGAATCGCTTCCTTGTCCTTATTAGTGATCATGAATTCGCCGAGGTACTTGCCCGCATAGTCACGGTGCTCTTTGCAAACTTCCAAGAAGCTATCGTGCATATAGTATGGGTCCGCGACGCAGATATATTTGATGTTCTCGACCCTGATGAAGTAGTTCAGATACATCGCATACATGCGGATGAACTGGAAATCCAGCTTGGTCATGTGGAACATGTCGTAGATGTAGTCAAATTGCATGATGAACTGATTCGCGGGCCAGTTCTCGACGTACAACTCCCCAGCCGGCACCTTAGCCGCGTAAAGCGGGTATCCAGGTTTTTCCGCGATCAGAAGGCTTTTCTCTCTGGCCAGCACATCTTCATGGAGTCTCCTTAGATCATTCTTTAGTATGTGCTCTAGCGCTTTGGCAGGTAGGATCGGGTCGCCGACGACATGGAAACGCTTCTTACCTTCGACAGGTATTCTGTCTACCGGGGCTTCAGAGGGGGCTGGCTGCTTGAAGCGGCTCTAGAGCCTTTAGGGACTTTCTTGTCCGGTCTCCTCCTTTGCTTCTTGCCGGGTGGCAGTAGTGAGCCCACCATACGTTCTCTAACCACCACCCCCAGTGTCGTCGGGCTAATCAGTGGACAGCCCTCAGGGGGTTGCTGGGTACAGGCGGCATCTCCTGCGAGGATCGCTTGAAGAGAGACTTTTTGCGTTCTGCCTCAGGACATTTCGGCTCCGGCAAATCAGGCAACATCAAGTCATCATCTCTACGCTCATAGCCTGAGTCTTCGTCGTCCTGAGCCATCAATCCTCCATCATCATAGGCGGTATTGAAATACTTGTCTGGGTCCTCATCATCATCCTCCATGTCATCATCAACATTTGCTTCTTTAACAGCGGGGGCGACATCATCTGGCACTAATGGAGGCTCTCCCTCGCGTCGTCCGCTATCACCCAAAATGATAGTGACCAAGAGAATGGCCGGTGAGGGTCGGCACAACCCTAGCATGAGAAGGGCGTGCGCCCTGGCGACGATGGCATTCTTGTCCTAGACGACGGCCTTGTGCTGCGCGGCCTGCAGCGCAGCCGCCTTGGCGGCAAAGTTGGCAGCGGCTTTCTTCTTGGCCTCCCTTGTCCACCGAGCCCTCCTCTTGGCCGACTCATGGTTGAGCTTGGCGAGCTCCATCGGTGTGAGCATCAACCGTGGCTTCTTCGGGCCCTTCTTCTTCGCCGCGGGGCGTGCGGTGGCGGACGGGTCACCGGGTTTCTTCGGGGCGCCGGCCATGAAGGAGGGAGGGGAAGCGCGGGAGGGTTTTGAGGAAAAGGAGGGAAAGTGGGGGCGTGTGTCCACGAAGGGCGGGCCACAAAAGGACAAGGGTGTGCGTCCCGCCCGTTCGCGCATTGTCCGTTTCGACGCAAACACGACCCAAATTTAGGCCGGAAATGAATCGAAAGCGGACGAAAAACGGCCGTTTGTCCGTTTGCTCCCGCGTGTTGGGCCGCGTTTCATGTCCCTTTGGGTCGTGCGTTCGAGTTGGCCTAAAAGTATTGAAAAACAAAAACCTACCCGAAACTGCCCCACAGCCGACACTACATGCAGGGTTGAAATCAAATGGATGTGCTGCACTTTGTACTATGACAGCATGTTTGGTTGGGTTAATTAGATCTAGCGAATGACAATTGAAGGGGTACAAGACTTCAAATCTATTATTTGGTTAGGGGGATTGCGAGTTCATAAGTGAATAGTCACGGAATTTGAGGCTTGGAGGAAGTACCCAGTGCTCCCAGCTTTGAGATACTCCCGGTGCTCCAATGTCAAAAAATATTTTTAAATATTTTCAAAATTTTCGTAAAAAATGAGAATGTTCACAAGGGATGTGACTACATCCCCTAAAAATTTTAGGTCCAAAATCGAAATGTACATTGAGAAACAAAAAAGAGAGATCCAGGTATGAATAGTGTCAATGTTGCTTTTGTCTCTTCTTTACACTATTCATGCTAGATTTCACATTTTTGTTTCTTAATGTGTATTTCGAGTTTGGATCTGAAATTTTTAGGGCTTGCAGTCACATTCATTGTGAACATTCACCCTTTTTTCGGTATTTTTTGAAACACTAAAAAAATGTTTTTTGACATTGGAGTACCGTGAGTACCCTAAGGTTGGGAGCACCGGATACTTTCCCATTTACATTGGAGGGGTGGGAGTTGGAAAAGAATTTTTTTAGTGAGTTTTTTTTACGGGAAACTATCGATCTATTCATCTCCAATTATAGCAGTACAACGAACACCAGAAATAATGAAAATTACATCCATATCCATAGACCACCTAGCAACAACTACAAGCACTGAAGCGCGCCGCAGTCATCATCCCTCCCTCGTCGGAGCTGGGCACAAATTGTTGTAGTAGACAGACGGGAAGTCTTCGTGCTAAAGCCCCACAACGCACCAGATCAGCAACCGCCATCGATGAAGAGAAGCTTAAATCGGAAGGATCCAACCTGAGGACATGTGAACAAAGATGAACAAAGACCATAGACCGAATCCTGCGAGATCCGTCGGAGACACACCTTCACACGCCCTCCGACGATGCTAGACACACCATCGGGACGGGGGCTAGACGGGGAGAACTTCAAGAAGCCCTCCCGCCGGCAAGGGCCGGTATCCACCCCGCACCCATGGCCCTAAGGTCAGAGGAGACGTGTGAGATCGGCGGCGCCGCCACGGGAGGCAGAAACCCTAGCCGCCTTTCCTTGGAGGAGAGGCAAAGGGAGGAGATAAGTCACTGAGTTAATCTCAATCTTAACCTCGCAGCGTTTGGCAATATTTGAAAAGAGAAAAATGAGTTTAAAGTAGGGAGTTGAATTGAGAATAGACATGGGATAAGTCGTTTTACTCCTAATCTTCTGTTTGACGCATGATGTGAATTATGTGTGAGAGTTTTGAGTAGAAACTATATTATCTTGTTTGGTTCATGGGATTGTTTTAGTGAGTTTTTTTAATCTTATACTTGGACTAGATTATCTATTCCTAATGGCCTGGGCAAGCTAGCTTCCTCAGTTTTTTTCCCCTTGTGCACAGAGTCGTATGGGCCCCTGCCCAGCCTGGGCCCTAGGCGGTCGCACTCCTCGCCATGGCCCAGGGCCGCCCCTGGCTGGATGTGAAGTATGGTGCATGAATCCTGAGAAAAGCATAATCTGCATAGCAGGACTCAAACCTACCTCCACTCCAGTCCTCGCCTCGCTGTTTGTTTCCACCTCCGCCGACACGGAAGAGGGCGACCCGCCGCCGGAAAGCCACGGAACGACGGCAGGTAAGATTTCCCGACCACTGTGTTCCGGCTGACCTCGTCCCTATCTGCTCTTCCTCCCGTGACGCACCTATTCTTACTCCCATGGCGCAGCTTGTCCCCCTCTCCCCCATTGCATCCT
>NC_041385.1:825506809-825516904 GCF_002162155.2 Triticum dicoccoides
TGTATGCAGAAATCCAAGGAGGAGAAGGTGGAAAAAAATATTTTTTTAGGTTGGTGGAGGCTTCTTTGCCTTTCTTCTACTGCATAATATGATTTGCGCACTCGTGCATATTCGACAAAAATATATATTTATTTTAGGCTGAGTCAGTTGTAGTTACACTCAAGCTTTATTTAGGCGGCTAACATGCATGTAACCTCATGCGATGATTTCTATATATACTAGTTGGATACCCGTTTGTTGCCATGGAGCAGAACAACTTTAAAGGCAATAATCTATTGGTTATTCTGCAATAAGTGTACGTATATATTCGAGCCTAGAATTCAGAATTATGATTGGCAGTTCCGAATACAAGCATTTGGATGGTCAAAGAATTGAGTTTCGGAACGTCTCTGGATTTCTATGCGCTACTTAACATAGCTAGTGTGACTCTGAGTTGAGACCCTCCCTAGTCGGAGGAAACAGCGTGCCCCTACCTCCTCACACAAGCCAACGACACCTTCCTCATTCTTTCTCCACACTAACCTATGTATTTCTCCGAATTTGTATATTAACGCACGCATGAGCATTGACAACTTCAGACAGCAAAAGTAGAGAGAATCACGTGTCATAACTCATAACATACAGAGAGCCCTCGTTTTCTACCTCCTAAGAAAAATCAGAAAAGGGAGAAATTTCACCCTTCTAATTTTTTTTTCAAATAACAGAGAAATGTCACCCTGCCCTCTGCACCTCGAATCGCTGCCATTGTCGTTCTCCAGCCCCCTTATGTTCGACGACGCGAGCTCGCCCAACCATTGCTCATCCTTGTAGTTGCATCTCCTCTGCCCTCTGCATCTCGAACCTTTGCCATTGCCGTTCTCCAGCCCTCTTATGCTTGACGCCAGAAGCTCCCCCAACCATTGCTCTACTACACCCTTGTAGTTGCGCCAACCTTACCATATCAACCCACAACTGTGGCAATGCTGCCGAATGGAGGAATGTAGTAGGGCGAGGACCACACATTGGTCTACGGCGTAACCTTGGCATCCCTAAAATGATGATGCGCTGGCCTATATAGGAGCACGGTTCTTCTTGAGCTTCTAGTAGTGTTGCTGCCTATTAGAGCAGTCCGGCTTCAGGTGGAAGCCGTTGGAGGAACCACTGGGTCCCTCACCACTCTTTGTCCAATGTGTTGATCTGTGACCGCTCTCCTTGGTCTGGCTGTGAGAGTAGCAAAGGTGAAATATGTTAGGTTGATACTGTTTGTAGTTAAATGGGAAAAAGACAGGTCAGCAAGTGACAAATAGTTATTTGATACCTATTGGGAATCCTTCGATGAACTTGGGTAGAATTGGGAGGACCATCTGTTGGAGGAATCGGGGTAGAGTGAACTGTTGTAGTCCTGTAAGCAGATGATCAAGGTCAATAGCAATTTCTGAAATGGGATAAGTATATTTTTCGTCCCTCAACTATATCCAAAGTATAGAAATGGTCTCTCAACTTCAAAACCAGTAAAACGTAGTCCATCAACTTCTCAAACCGGATAATTTTAGTCCCTGATACCGCTTTAGGTGATTTTACTGATGAGTGATGACATGGCATTGTTTTGACTGTTTCGGATGGTTTCGTTGATGAAGTGGAGGCTGCCGGTCACAGAACATTTCTTCGTTCCTTGAGAAGTTGAGGGTAGTAAACTTTCTTCGTTCAAACTCAAACTCTATTTTTGAAATTGGTTGGCATGCTGGTTCTCTCTCCACTTCCACGAGACTTATAAAATAGGGATTAGCCAACGCTAACACTGGTTAGATAGCATATAAGCCATGAATATTTTGTGAAATAAAAACTAATGACAGTAAATTCGACGGACGCTTGGAATCTGATGGTTTCAATCAGACACGTACCACCCACAAGCCGGCTCGGCCCCGTGGCCTTGAGCACCATCGTCAACATGTATGTGTGTGTGCACCGTTGTCCCTGCTCTGATGGCTACCCGTCGCTGCCGCGCAGAGGCCACACACTCAACCGTGCCTGCCTTGCTCATCGTATTTTGCTCGATGCCGTCGTCGACCTCCACCCCACCTCCCTATCTACCCATCCCGATTGCCACAACGGAACTGCACCAGTTTGCGTCGACAGTCACCCGCGGGCATCCTTGTCAGCACCGGCAGTTACTACTCTTAAGCTGATGAGGCTACTGTCCAAAAGATGTGGCACTTACGGGTTCAGGTAACAGATGGCCCAGATCTCACGAGAGGAAATGGAGGGAGATCAGAGGCCGACCGTCACTACAGCACTTATTCACCGTTTACTTTTGCGTCTCTGTTAAAGCCTCCGAGCTACAGTGAATCCTCGTAATGAACTCTTTATAGGCTGTTTCGGCTTGGAAAGAAATTAAGCATGAAGAGATGCAATCTAGAGTAAAGTAGCTAGCGTATCTTTTCTTCCCTGGTTTTTCCCTTCCACCAACGAGCTGGACGAACCGTAGCCGAATCCATCCCAAATCCACCTCAAAACTACGGCTGGGGCGTGACAAAGATATCAAAGCGACCAGTCCTTCCTTGGACGGCACGGCGGCGAGCAGAATTTGGGCAGAGAGGAAGGTTTAGCTTGCTTGTTAAATCCCTTTCCTCCCTCCCATGTTCAGGCGGTGGTGGTTTGAGTGGCATTCTGACCTGATCCGGCGGCGTGAGACGGTAGACAAATTCGGACACGGAACAAGCAGCTGGAACAGGTTGTTGACGAACATCTCGTCCACAGTAAAATCCCTGGTTCTATCTTGTTCCGTGTGTCATCGGTGTCGAGTTATAGGACGGCGGCAGGATCTCCGTTTCAATTCGGTTGCTGGGCTTGTCTTAGTGTAAAATTCTTCTTCGAAATTGATGAGATCACGATGGTGGGGACGACGAGCAGGCAGCAACTGTCTAACTTTGATGCCCAAGCGGCAGTCGAATGCTTGGAAACTTAATTGGCTGAAGTACGTGAGGATATTTCAGCACTGAAAATTTCTTCAGTGGTCATCCGTGAAATCAAGAACATGGTGACCGTCCAAGCACTCAGATGCGATGATACAGAAGTACTTTGCGGCACAGGAACTATCCTCAGCCACTATCACAAATAACTCGGAAGGTATATCATCTCAAGAGAAAGCACGACAACCCTCTGTGAGGAATTCAGTTCAGATACTGTACATGAGCCGGGAACAGCAGTTACTGGGGTTGTTTTTCAGACACCAGTGAAATCGGGTCCCATTCAGATGCAACAAATGCCACCATTTACTTCTGTCTACTCTGACAGTGCTCATTGTGTGACATCGAGAGTGAATACATTCACAACACTTCCACATTCTGTGATCCCAATGGCCTGCATGTCCTCAGCATTTCCAGATTCAGATTCCACCAATACTACACATCCACCTCCTATCACTGTGAAACAACACCAATTTCAACCACACCCCGTCTGGCCAGCCCATACCTTTCAAATGGGAGTACACAGTTCAGGCCCCCCACTTCCACAATACAATCCTGTTACTGGCCAATATTTACCGACACCAACTCCAGTGCAAGGATTTACACCTCAAAAGGGTTAAAGTGACAAACCATGAGTATGACAGACATGAAAGGATACAGCAGTTGGAAGGCAGCTCGTGATAAGTGTTTGGTTACACCTCATATTATGACCAAACCTGTCATCGGATACATTATACAGGTGTATGCACTGGAAACTGAGGAACCAATGACTACACAAATTGATGCCGCCGGCCTACCCGCTGCCACTGGGTGAGCAGCCGATGACTGCTGTGGAGCTCGGGAGGAAAGCAGGGTGGGAAATGATGGGGCATCGGGGAACCAGGGTTGCCTCGTTAGCTACCTCTTAACTGGGCTGGGCCATATCCAGAACGCACCGGACAACTACCCATGAAGTATTGGCATTGTTTTAAATCGTTTATTCCCCTATACTCAGGGGATATGTATCCAGAACGAATCAGAGCAGTATCCGTATCAAATACGGTACAGTATCCGTATCAGATACGGTATCTGATACAGATTCGCTTGCTTCATGATGTATCAGTGCACTCTAGCATGAATATAGTTTTTAATCTACTTATTTAGATTCAAATATTGTAAAACGTTTAAACTTCATTAGAAAAAGCAATTCATATGAAATCTGTTACTAAAACAACTAGTACTATACAACTGTTAAATGACGATGTGTACTAGCGATACTTATTCTTGGTGTGCTTTTTTAATGCGTGCAGGCATAGCCATGGTTAAGAGAAAATCCAAGTCTTGTTCTGAAATCAAGAAGAAGAAACAGCGCAATGCATATGAGCATGCACAATCCTTATCTTGTGATGAAGAGTTTTGGGATAAGGAGCAGCAAGAGATGTATCTTCAGATCTATAAGAAAGCGGAGGTGTTTGCGCATCGATCTGTGCACTTGTCTGATAATATTGACACCAAATATGAGAAACTTGGTCTCAAGGGTATGCTTAGTAACAGTTCAACTTGGAAATGGGATAATGATACTGTCCGGAAATTCTACAGCACCCTTTTCATTGATTCCGATCGGACGGAAATGACATTTATGATCAATTCTAAGCGTCATCGGGCTACGAAGAAAGATCTTGAAGAAGCCTTGTGCATCAAGCCTGTGGATGGAAGCGTTGTTTTGCACGATTTCACCAAGTGGGACAGAAATGAACTTTCATGTCTGTATGCTGAGCCTAATATGATGGTCACTAAGAAAGTTTGTGATCTTAAGCCTGAAGTCGACTTGATCCAGAAGATTAATCGATGTACTCTTTTTCCCAGAATAGGAAATCGAGGTGCTTGCGGTGACATCCTTCTCAGGCTCACTCGTGCTATTTACACAGAAGCACCTTTTGATATTGCCAATTTCCTCCTTAGTGAGATGTGCATTATCATCGAGGATCCAAACCATAAGCTGCCTTATGGGCCTTACATCTTTTCTCTTCTGCGTCATTTGAAGATTATCAATGATGAGAGTATTGGTGAGACATGTTCTCTCAGGGCATACAACCCACTGGCTATGAAGAAATCAAAGAAATCAGTTATTGTTCAGCTTGAAAAGAAGGTGGAGTCACTTTTGGCTACCTTTATTAAAAGGATGGATGAGTTGGAGCGAAAAGTTGAGGAATTTGATAAGCGAATAAAGGATGTTGAGACGCTGCTGAAGGGCTCCTCGGATATAGTCTTCAGGCGGAGAGGCGGCAATTGACGCATAGCTATCACCTTATCAGAGTAGCTGCTATTAAGCATTAGCTATATTCTCGTAGCAACTATGATATATTTTGTAATTGTGGTGTGAAACTAGCTTGATGGGTGTTGCTTTTGGGTGGTCTCCTGTTTTGGTTGGCCTTTCTGTGAAACGTGGGAGAGTTAAATCATGACGTGGATTGGAAATTTATAACCTGTGAACTAATTGCAGCTTTAGTCATCAAACTTTTTCTTTCTAATAACATCTGTCATATGTGTTGTTGGATATAATGTGAGTCAGTGGCATGTTGTTGGCAAACTATTAGACGGTGTAATTTGTGCATATTATATGGCTGATATTCGTGTTGATGGATAACATGACATGAACTAAATGTTGTGCTATTCATGTATTCACGTGATAGGTAGCTCAGTTTGTACCTTGTGTTGCTTAAAGACCTGAACAAGAAAAAGGAAATCATGAGTAAGAAGTCGGTGGCCCGTAGTGAACAGATTTGCAGTTGTTGGTGCACTGTCAGAAAGGAGATTGATAGCAGCCGATGTTGCTCGTTCGCGTCTCATGAGACAGTATAGCCATCGGTGTCTTACCATAAGCGTGGCAGTGTCAAACTGTCAATGCTGCCGTTCGCGTCTCATCAGACAGTATAACCATCAGTGTCTGATCATAAGCGTGCGAGGGGCAATGCTGCCATTCGCGTCTGATCAGACAGTATAGCCATCAGTGTTTGACCATAAGCGTGGCAGTTGCAATGCTGCCATTCGCGTCTCATCAGACAGTATAGCCATCAGTGCCTGATCATAAGCGTGGGAGTGGCAATGCCGCCCTTTGCGGCTGATCAGACAAGATAGTCATCAGTGTCTGACCATAAGCATGCTGGCTTTGAAGGCGATGCCATGTCAAGAACCAACCAGGAGGAAAAGGGATCGCCTCTTCCAGTTGGAGTACTTGCTTGGGCCACGGAGGAGGTGGCATCCACATCCAGGGTGCAGCGGGCGGGCGCGTTGGCGCCTCTTCAGGGTGGAGTTTGTCTAGCTCCGGTGAGTTCATCTTGTCAGATACAAAAAGTTCAGAGTTTCAGAAGCTTCAAGTGTCGATTTCCTGAAACTTTTCAGATACGGTCAAGATGAGAGCTCCATGTCAAGGGACCAGATGGAAGATTCTTTAACGCCATCAATCGTTCTGTTGAGTTTATGCTCTCTTTGACCTTGTCGTTGGACGACGTTGCTGTCTCCGTGTCACCAGCGTACGTACTCCATATAAGCTAGAACCTGATATCGATCAGAACTAAGAAAGAATTATCAAAAGGCTTTGCCTATTTATCCTGCTATATTTACTTTATATGTTGTCCGGTTCTTGTAGAAATCCCAATTCATAGCGTGTGCTCCCTGTCCGGATTTCGATTTATCTGATAGATCCCCACGGCCACTGTTTATTAAAAGAGAGAGCCTGCCACATGTTTATTACGATTGTCTAAGGGCCTGTTCGGATTCCCTCCGACTCCGCCACTCCGCTCCCGGAGCAGGTGGAGCTGCAGTTTAAAACTGTGGAGCGGGTAAATAGGTACTCTGCAGATCCTTGAATTGTGGGGAGCTGGTGGATTGCCGAACGGCTCCTAAGTGTTGCCAGTTTCTCATAATAGTTGAAGGGGATGGCCGAGACGTTACCTGGAGGAGTAGCAGAGAACGGCAAGCTACCACACCTTCCTGGAATTCCTTTACCAAGTGACATATCAGCCATAGTCACGGAAAGTTGGAAAGTTTGGGCAGCCCAGGAAGTTCAGGGGTACAAGAACAAACTTCAGACGGTCCTGATGGGTTGCTTGTTTCTGATGGATCAAGTTCTGTTAGGAACAAGACAAGCCATCCAGAAATAACTAATAATGGATGTATATACCACCGGATGCAGAATCCTACCACAAGGCTGAAAGGGTAGAGCAAGATGAACCAGGTGTTTATATCACTCTCACTGCCTTGCCTGGAGGGGCCAACATTTGAGTGCACACAGGCTGCACATGAAGTTGCAAAAATGAAACAAAATAAAGCTACAAAAGGTAATTAAGCCACGTAATATACGTGGATTGTGGTAAGATCGAAAAAACACAAATATTTAAGAGAGGAACCCACGGGGCAAGTCAAATCATTTTAGTGGTAAAAAATTTAATTCATATTATCAAATAATTAAAAGTTATATTGATCGGTTGTGTACAAAGATTATAATCCTTAATCCTCACAGATTATTCAAAATATACAATCATTTCTATTTTAATTCCAGTAATTCACAAAGCCATGTATCAAGATCATGTCGAGGGGCCTGAACCGTTCTTTCCGTGAGAGGCGATCGCAAGGGCGACTAGAGTTTCTGCTGGCCCATCGCCGGCCGCCCTCGGCGGCGGCGCGGGTGCCGGCGAGCTTTGTCCCAGGACGGCGACTCAACGTCGGCGTGGCTGGTCTCTCCAATCTCTACTACAGATCTCCATGAACGTTGGGTTCTAGTAGTAGATGTGTTTGTCTGCTCCTTCGGTCTTTGGCTGTAGAAGCATATTTTGAAGCAGGCTGCGGCGGTACGGGGTCCGGCCAGGCGGCGGCGCGGGGGCCGGCGAGTTTTGTTCCAGGACGGCGACTCCAGGTCGGGGTGGCTGGTCTCACTAGTAGAAAAAGGGTCAAACGTGAAGCTCAATAGTGTCGGTTTGAATTTCAGCCGGCACTAATGTGTACAATAGCACCGGTTCGTGGCGGCGATCAATAGCACCGGTTCGTGGCGAACCTTTAGTACCCGTTCATGCCACGAACCGGTACTAAAGGGGATGTGTCAGCCTGCGGTCAGGCTATGGCCCCACCATCACCATTTAGTGCCGGTTCTTACCACAAACCGGTACTAATGAGGTTATGGCAAGCTGTTTTTAGTCCCACCTCACTTCCCTAACAAGCCTTTTACCATCTTAAATATGTTATTTCTCAAACTATCACAAGCACTTGGTCTTCATTGAACTCTATGTGTAGAATTTGTGGCCGCAATATGAGTCTTCATCGGTTTATAAATAGTTGATGACTCATATTGACAATTCAGATTGTACACACAAAGATCATTGATGATCAAAGTATTTTTGATGTTATAAGATCATATTGACAGTTTAGACTCTAAAGAAATATAAGATCGTGATGTAAATGATCAAAGTATTCAGGTTTCTGACGAAATTAAACTCAACTGTTACAAAGGCATTTCATTTTTTTAAACTTATTACAACTCCAGACTTTTTGTGCATTCAGTATGCACCATTCAAAGCGACGCCATCAACTTTCAACCATTTCTACCTTCATTTGCTATTTTTCATGCATTCAATGATTTGTTTTGAGAACTAAATGACCTGGAAATTGAAAAGCACTACAAATGAACTCTGAAAAAGTTGAAACTTGGCATGGTATCATCATTTCACCCACATAGATTGTTCAAAAAAGTAGAGAGGGTTACGGCAAAAACTGGATGCACTTCGTTTACAAACTGGACAATCTCTTTCGAAGTATTCAGGTTTCTGACGAAATTAAACTCATCTGTTACAAAGGCATTTCATTTTTTAAAACTTATTACAACTCCAGACTTTTTGTGCATTCAGTATGCACCATTCAAAGCGACGCCATCAACTTTCAACCATTTCTGCTTTCATTTGCTATTTTTCATGCATTCAATGATTTGTTTTGAGAGCTAAATGACCTGGAAATTGAAAAGCACTACAAATGAACTCTGAAAAAGTTGAAACTTGGCATGGTATCATCATTTCACCCACATAGATTATTCAAAAAAGTAGAGAGGGTTACGGCAAAAAGTGGATGCACTTCCTTTACAAACTGGACAATCTCTTTCGAAGTATTCAGGTTTCTGACAAAATTTTTGCGCATTCAGTATGCATTATTCAAAGCGACGCCATCAGCTATATAAAAAAATTACTCAAAAATAAATAGAAGAAAATAGATAATGCAGAAAAGAAAAAAATTATATGAAGCAAAAATATTCACAAAGAAACTAAATACGGCAAAAAACTACTCAGAAATAAATAAAAGAAAAAAATAAAGCAGAAAATAAATAACTATATAAAAAATTACTCAAAAATAAATAGAAGAAAATAAATAATGCAGAAAAGAAAAAAATTATATAAAGCAAAAATATTCACAAAGAAACTAAATACGGCAAAAAACTACTTGGAAATAAATAGAAGAAAAAATAAAGCAGAAAATTAATAACTATATAAAAAATTACTCAAAAATAAATAGAAGAAAATAAATAATGCAGAAAAGAAATTTTTTTTGAAAAAAATGTTGGGGCGCTGCCCGGTGGGCCTACCAGACCTAGGGTGTGCAAATGCAGGCCCAGAAGGTCCAGGAGGCTCACCGGGCAGCGCGCCATAGTTAGGCTCAGAAGCCTGCTATATAGAGGAGTTCGAAAGGGCAGCCGCGGCTGGGTTTATAAACCAGTGCGGCTGCCCTTCGCTCGGCGAGGTGGGACTAAACATAGCGCACCGCGGGTGGCAGCGCACGGCCTTTAGTACCGGTTGGTGGCTCCAACCGGCACTAATGCGTTGCCTTTAGTACCGGTTGGAGCCACCAACCGGTACTAAAGGGCCTCGTTTTCCGCCGCTTGGGCTGGCCAAAATTGGCCTTTAGTACCGGTTGGTGGCTCCAACCGGTACTAAAGGCTCCCCCTATATATATGGCACTTACGAAAAATCAGTTATCGTCGCCACTTCGTTCCACTTTTCTCGCGCGAGAGAGAGTCTCGCTCGATCTCGCCGACGCCGCCGCGCCGCCGTGTCGTCGCCCTCGCCGCCCCGCCGCCCGTCGTCGTCGTCGCCGCGCGCACCCGCCGCCCGTCGTCGTCGCCGCCCCCGCC
>NC_041385.1:825517723-825525454 GCF_002162155.2 Triticum dicoccoides
TAGTTTATTTTTAGTAAATGCTTAGTTGAACTAGTTGAATTAATAGATTTTCCTGTTAATAGATTTTTTTCTGTTAATAGATTTTTTTTTCTGTTAATAGATTTTTTTGGTGATATTATTATTGAATATGCATGTTTGGTGATATTTTGTTCATAGAATTTTAATGATTTTTTTGTTCATAGTATTTAGAAAAAGGAAAAAAAGAAGAAGTAGTTTATATATAGTTGAACTAGCTAGTTGATTTAATAAACTAATTTATTTTACTATATATAGAAGTAGTTTGTTTTTAGTAAGTACTACTTATTTATTTATAGTAAGTGCTTAGTAGTTGAACTAGATAGTTGACTTAATTAATAAAACTAAATTATGAACGTAGGCTGGAAATGTCGTACTCATCGGACGACGAAAACCGCCCGGGGGAGTGCGACTGGTGCCACGACGACCGAGGTATCTGCGACAGGTTCATTGAGCTGGACGAAGATCGGCGCTTCAGCATTAAGCTCGAGGAGACCTGCGATGTTCATACGGTACGCAACGACGACAATAGTTTTTTTCGTAATTAAGCACGACTTCAACTATTTTAACGTGTATTTTTCATGTTTTCCAATTCGACTAGCTTATCCCATGCTTTGCAAGACGCTATGTCTTGGAGAGGATGGGTTTTGAAGACCATGAAAATTTCGAAACCAAAAAAATTAACCTAAGTACCGAACATGGTGTGGATTTTCAAGTAAAGTTGTACAATGCTCAGAGTGTAACCCATTTTGGTTGCAAAAATTGTGATGCATTTTGCAAGATGTATGGTCTTGATGAGGGTATGCTTGTCACCATGGATCTTGGTGATCCTACAATCGAGCAAGAGACACTTTCGATTTGGGTCCTTGTGGATACACCTCCAGTTCTTCCCTCATGTGAGCTAAACATAGTTATTAAGTAATTTCTATTATTTATTTCAAAATATAATGTTGACAACTTATCTCCATTGACAGCTTATTTTCATTCTTCAAAGAATGTGTGGAAGATGGTAGACAGAACGTACTACACTGAAGGCTCCGAATTAACTTATCAGGAGAAAAATCATCTGGTCGGATTTTGTACTGATCTTGAGAATTACAATATCTACAATCAAACTCCTCAACATTATGGTCAATACGTGCCACTAGTGCACGTGTTGAACTACGGTAACTACCATGGAGATACCCTGGTAAGATTATTTTTTACTATTACAACATCCGTGCATCTTTTTGCACACTTCTAAAACTAGTACATCATTGCTAACTACAAAGTTATTATTATATTTTTCAACAGATAATCCCGAATGATTGTGTGCCTCATCTGATGTATACGCGTGGTAGCCTTCATGTTTTGAACATACGACCAGGTCGTCCTACGAATCTCAACTGTCCATACCGGGTTTCTAAAAGAAGTGGAGACATAGCAATCAAAGAATGGAAAAAATGTATGGACAGTCGTAAGGAGCTTCTTGGAAGCAATAAGCAGCGAAAGGCAAGAATTGGAGACAGGATGATCGCCATTCTTCATAATGGAGAGTCAGGGTCTATATTGTTTTATGCTATTTTACCTTAAGGGTGTTTAGATCCTACCTGATACTGATGATCATGTGCTAAGAACAATTATGTAGGGTTGGGTTCGATGACTATATATGAGGATGATGATCGTATGACTTATTATTAATAACGAGTAGAAGTTGTATGATGATGCATGATTAGTAGGACTTGTTATTATATATATATGATGATGTAATGATGCAAAGCATGCATGAGCATGTTATATCTGCGGGTGCAATGAACATAGCAGCAGCGTTGATAAACAAAGCATGCATGATGTATGATGCATAACGTGTACAATGCGTAGTATCGTAAAATACCAGCAAATGAAAAAGAATTAAAATGGAAACACAAAATTAAATGAAAAAGAAATCATAAAACTAAAAACCCACCAAACCTTATAGTACCGGTTGGTATTACCAACCGGTACTAAAGGGCTCCAGGCCCCCGGAGCTGGCTCGTGCCACGTGGTTGCCCTTTAGCACCGGTTCGTGCTGAACCGGTACTAAAGGGGGGGGGGGCTTTAGTGACCACAATTTAGTGCCGGTTATGTAACCGGCACTAAAGGGCCTTACGAACCGGTGCTATTTCCCGGTTCTGCACTAGTGATCTCTTCAATATCCATTACGGATCTCAATGAACATTGGGTTCTAGTAGATGTGTTTGTATGCTCCTTTGGTCCTTGGATGTTGTAGCAGGTTTTGAGGCAGGCAGCGGCAGTACGGGCGCTTTTGAAGGTCCTGAGGCGTTAAGTGACGAAGCGACTGATTCATCGGCGACCTCGCGACCGCCGGGAGCAATGAATCTCATCAGTTGGAACTGCCGGGGCGGGGGGAACTCTCGGACTGTTCGAGAAATTGTGACGCTCTCGCAGTCGCACTCCCCCATGTTGGTTTTCCTTTGCGAGACCAGACAGAAAGCAACAAAAATGAGAAGAATCCGTGGACGTCTCGGATTGAAAGGTTTTGACGGGGTGGACAGTAATGGTTTGAGTGGTGGCCTAGCTCTTTTCTGGCATGAGTCTTGTGTGGTTGAAATCCTGGACAAGGAGGAATGGTATATCGATGCTCTGGTGAAGGTACATGCGGATGCAGAACAGTGGAGAGTCACCTTTGTTTATGGTGAACCACGAGTCGAGAATCGCCACCTCATGTGGGCCAAATTACAGGGTCTAACGAGTGTGTGTGATAGGCCTTGGCTTGTTATTGGTGATTTTAATGAAGCTCTTTGGGATTTCGAACACCTATCGGCTACCCCTAGACCGGAACAACAAATGATAGCTTTCCGAGATACTTTGGAAGTTTGCGGTCTGATTGATCTTGGCTTCTCAGGGATTCCGTTTACTTACGATAACCTGCGTGCCTGGGCGAGTAATGTGAAGGATCGTCTTGATAGAGCTACTGCAACAAATGAATGGCGCAATCTTTTTTCCGTTTTATACAGTACAACATGTGGTGTCACCATGCTCGGATCATGTGGCACTGGTTTTGAAGGGCGCTCCAGACACAGGCCAGCAAGTCCCCAAACTTAGACGCTATGAAGTTTTTTGGGAAAGAGACTCATCTCTACTGGCTGTTGTTAAGGAGGCATGGGAATCTGTTGGCAATGTGGACAATTTGGAGAAACTCCAAACAGCGCTAAGGAAGACCTTGGCTACGCTCTGTACTTGGGGCAGCAAGAAATTCGGCAATATAACAAGGGAACTAGCCAAGTCAAGAACACAACTAGAGGAACTTATGACCATGAACGCAGATAGACAAGAAATTAGAAACATCACTGATAAGATGAACGAGCTTTTGTACCAGGAGGAAATGATGTGGCTACAACGCTCAAGAATTACGTGGTTGAAGGAAGGCGACCGCAACACTAAATATTTTCAGAGTAAGGCTGTTTGGCGCGCTTGCAAAAATAAAATACGCGAGCTAACCGACAGTATTGGTGTGGTTCATTCAAACTTTGAGGAAATGGCCAGTCTGGCAAATGAGTATTTTCAAGGGATTTTTGCTGCAGACCGGGCGTTGGATGCAACATGGGTTCTTGATTTGCTTGAAGCAAAAGTTACTGAGCAGGACAATGTGCGCTTGTGTGCTCCCTTTAGCAACAAGGAGATTTCTGATGCCCTATTTCAGATTGGACCATTGAAGGCTCCAGGTCCAGATGGTCTACCCACGAGGTTCTTTCAGCGGAACTGGGACGTGCTACAAAACAGTGTGATTGCAGCGGTCAGGGGATTTTTTGCTTCTGGGATTATGCCGGAAGGGGTAAATTCTACCTCCATAGTTCTTATTCCTAAAATTGCTAACCCCTCCAGCTTGTCTCACTACATGCCGATTAGTCTCTGTAATGTAATATACAAGGTCATCTCAAAGTGTATGGTGAATCGTTTAAGGCCATTATTGGATGGTATTGTTTCTCTAGAGCAAAGTGCCTTTATCCCAGGGCGTTTGATTACTGATAATGCTCTTGTGGCCTTTGAATGTATCCACCACATTAAGCAAGAAAAGGATCCTACAAAAAGCTTTTGTGCTTACAAACTCGATCTCTCAAAGGCATATGATAGGGTGGATTGGAAGTTCTTGAAGCAGGTGATGCAAAAGCTGGGTTTCTCTCAACGTTGGGTGGACTGGATAATGTCTTGTGTCACATCGGTGAGATACTCTGTCAAACTTAATGGGACCCTCTTGGATTCATTTGCACCGTCGCGTGGGCTTCGGCAGGGCGATCCGCTATCCCCCTTCTTGTTCCTTTTTGTGGCTGATGGACTTTCTGCAATTCTGAAGCAGTATGTGTCTAGTGGTGATATTACCCCTGTCAAGGTATGTAGAAGAGCTCCAGGGATCTCACACCTATTGTTTGCTGATGATACTATGTTATTTTTTGAAGCAAACCGTGCTCAGGCCGAAACAATAAAGCTAGCATTGGATCAATATGGAAAGGCAACGGGTCAAAGTTTGAATTTTGACAAGTGCTCTATTCTTTTTGGTGAGGCTTGCCCTTATGTCAAACAGGAGGAAATCAGAGGAGTTCTCAATGTCACTAGTTTGGTTTTTGAGGAGAAGTACCTTGGACTCCCCACGCCTGATGGTCGCATGTCTAAGGGAAGATTTCAGAATCTTGAGATGAGCTTAACTAAAAGATTGCTCCAGTGGGGAGATGGTCACCTTGCTCAACTAGGGAGGAAGACACTCATTAAGTTTGTTGCTCAGGCCCTTCCCACTTATATGATGGGGGTCTTTAAATTACCATTTTTGGTGTGCGATGAACTTACCAGAATGGTAAGAGCCTTTTATTGGGGAGCTGAGAAGGGGAAGAGGAAAGTGCACTGGCGGGCATGGGATAATCTGATGCAACCAAAGAGTAAAGGAGGTGCTGGTTTTAGAGATTTCAGAATTTTTAACCAAGCACTATTAGCCAGGCAAGCATGGAGATTAATTACAAAGCCTGACAGTCTATGCGCACTAGTGTTAAAAGCAAGATACTATCCAGATGGTAAACTTGAGGATACCGTTTTCGCCGGAAATGCTTCTTCTTCTTGGCAAGCTATTAGCTACGGTCTTGAACTCTTGAAGAAGGGTCTGATTTGGAGAGTTGGGAACGGAAGAAATATACGCGTTTGGCGCGATAATTGGATACCCAGACCCTTCTCCTATAAACCATTCACTTTACAAGGGAGGTGCAGAATCCGCTTTGTCTCAGATTTGCTTAATGAGAACGGTTCATGGAAGGTTGGCTTGTTACATGAATTCTTTATGCCAGCGGATGTTGTGGAGATTTTGAAAATCAGGGCGTCGCCAAGACAGGAGGATGATACGTTGGCGTGGGGCCCTGGCAAGTTTGGGGCCTTTTCAGTGAGGAGTGCGTACCAGTTTGGCTTCGAGGAAGCTCACAGAAGCACTTCGACGGGCTCCAGCTCATGTCCAGATGGGTGTCGGGACTGCTGGAAATTTATATGGTCGACTGATGTTCCTCCCTCAGTTCGTAATTTCGCATGGCAGGTCGCTACAAACTCTTTGCCTACATAGAGTAACAAGCATATAAGAGGGCTGGAAACTAGTGATTTGTGCCCTGTGTGTTCGATAGAGTCTGAGGACTGCTTCCATGCACTATGTCGCTGCACCCTTTCGAGAGCTCTCTGGGATGCTATGTCAGAAGTATGGACTCTACCGAATATTACTACCGTGGAGAATACAGGTGTCGAGTGGCTGCTGCATGCTCTTGCTCCTCTGCCAGATATTGAGCGTTCGATGCTTCTCATGACATTGTGGAGGGCGTGGCACATACGCAATGAGATTGTCCATAATAAATCCCCGCCGCCCATGGAGGCTTCTCGAAGGTTCTTGATGAGCTACTTGGACTCTCTAATTGGCATTAAAACTGATCTAATTGCTGATGCTAGCAAAGGGAAGTCAACCATAACATATATTCCAGTTCGGCCACATGAGGTAATGGTCGTAGCAGACCCCAAGTGGTCTGCTCCTAAGCTCGGCTGGGTTAAGTTGTGTACTGATGGTTCATTTGCTGTTGATGGATCGGCTGGTGCCGGAATGGTGTTAAGAGACGACAAGGGAGCTATCATCTTCTCTTCCTATAGGCAGTTATTTTTTTGCCGGGATGCACTTGAAGCTGAATTATGTGCATGCATGGAAGGTTTATCTTTCTCCATCCAGAGAAGTGAGTTACTAGTGCAGATCGACATGGATTCTATAATTGCAGTGAAATTGATCCAGGCTTCAGAGGTTGACAGATCGGTATATTCGTCTATCATCAAGGAGATTAGATATCTTATGTCTCTATGTGAAAATTGTATTACTCATGTAAGTCGTAGCCAAAATAAAGTTAGTGATAGCTTAGCTAAATTTGCTCGTAATGAGGGTAGAACCATGACTTGGTTAGGTTCTGGTCCTCCCGAGGCTTTGGAACTAGCTTCGATTGATTGTAAGGACTTTGGTGGATGAGTAATACAAATTTCTACCCGCAAAAAGAAAAGATCATGTCAAAATAAAAAATGATAGATGCAATAACATAGAGGACATCTTGAACTCATAATAGGTGAAGAAAATACAACTCTTCACCCTAACCACCATCGATTAAATACCTCCATTGTTTACTGTATCTTTTTTTATGGGAACCATTGTTTACTGTAGCATGTTCCTAATTATCGTGCCTTATATTTATATTACAAAAGGGGAGTGTCAGTGCCCAATATGAAGCAAAAAAAGACAATCGAAGAACATATGTAGAAAAGAATAACAAGTGGAAAGCATATCATTCACACATAACTGATTATACTGCTGCTAGCATCTACATTGGTGTCAGCAGATAACATGAGTCTGGTCTTATATTTGTAATTAAAGTAAAATAAATCTGAAAATTGGACAAGGTCACAAATGTAAGATAATATTTTTTTTCACATAAAACATCCTCTGAAAATTTTAGCACGGGCCATAATATGTGTGATTCAAATTTTATTTGTAAATCAGGATACTTAAGTAGTCCTGCTGTCACATAATGACTCAAAAATAGGGTCGCGCTATTCGGTACCCTGGGTGAGGAATAGTTATTCTTCGTTATTCTTCACCCCTCTCTATTTTAACATCAATGCACCGTAATTTTACGTTTCTTAAATTTTATCTTATTTTAGACGTAAAAAGAGAACATAAGAAAATATATAATTGCCGTAAAAAATATTTTATGTTACGTAAATTACAAATATAAAAACATAGTGTAAAATGTACATAAAATGTAATTTTTCTGGTCTTCTGAACTTTTTTTATACGAATTTTTACGCAGTGAATCAATATGGCTGTAACTATTTGTATTTGAAACATAATTTATTTGTGAAATGATCGTAATATTACCTCGGGTGAAGAATAACTTATTCTGCAACCCGGGTGATGAATAGTATATATATATATATATACATATATATATATATATATATACACATATATATATATAATAACGCTAAACTAAGCTTGAGTGTAGAATAGCTTATTCTACACCCCTAGTAACCCTCTATACAAAATATAGTAACTTAACATGTAAAATATAGTAAATTTTTTGACCATGTAAGAAATAAAAAACTTGTATAGTAAAAAATATATCTCACAATTACTATATTTTACATAGCGTTTTACTAGATTTTGTACATACCGTTACTGGG
>NC_041385.1:825525929-825530942 GCF_002162155.2 Triticum dicoccoides
CTTTACCCCGCCGGCGCCGCACCTCTCTTCACCGATCCACCGTATGCTTGCGCCGCCCTACCCCTAGTCGGCTATCGATCCACCCGCCGGCGGCCTAGGCTTGCGCCACCTAGGCCCTGCATCGCCCGGCGCGCGGCCTGGGATTGCGCCGCCCCTGCCCTGAATCGCCAGTGGCCTGAGCTCGCATCGCCCGTGCCCTGCATCGCCAGCGGCCTGGGCTCGCACCGCCCGTGCCCTGCATCGCCAGCGGCCTCGGCTCACGCCGGCAAGCAGCTCCCCCGCGACCCCCGGAGCCGGACCCTCCTCTCCCCTTCCGCGCGACTCTGCTCTCCTCCTCCCGCCATCCCCGCGCGACTCTCACAGCCGGATCCACCCCTCCACTTCCGCAACTCCTCTCTGCTCCTCCCTCCCGCCATCCCCGCGCCACCATGACGGGCTACCAGGACGGGTAGCTGCTGCCGTCCACAACGCCCTACCCAGCAAGCCCCGCCTGGCCACGGCTCCTCAGGCGGCCGTATTCGTCGACGGTGCTCGCGCAGTACTCCGACTCCAGCCCGCGGTGGAACTACGTTGGTACCCTGCCTCCCACCCCTCCCCTCCCAATCCCCGCCTTGACCGGGCCACCACTTCCCTTGCTCCCGGATCTGGAGCCCTGCTCCTCCCTAACGAGCTGCACATCCTGCTCCTCCACCTCCTTTCTGTGCAGCTCGGCCTCGTGTCGCATGCAGCTTGCTGCTCCTCTCGATGTGGTCCATGCACAGGTTGCACCACCGCGGCTCGCTGGTAGTACCATCATCAGCAAGTCCGCTAGAAAAACAGGGTGTCCCATGCTGTAGTTTGGCTAGGGGCAGCACGGGGTTCAGTTTATTTCAGTTTTCAGATTTGCAGTGTAGTCCAAGCTATTCATTATTTTTGTCAGATCCACGACTCTGTCGTGCGCTGCAATTATTGAAAAACAGAAATACATGGATGAAGTTCATTGTGTGTTTTCTCCGAAGAGAAATCGAGTGAAAATTGCGGTCTATTGTTGTTTTGCTCTCGGGGTTCATTTTACTTTTCTCTTTGCAGGCAAGATGAAGTGATGCAGTTCGGTTACTCAATTTTGTTGTTGCTGAGATCTGCACTTCATTGTGAAAAACTGAAGTTCATGTAGCCCATATAATTTTTTGTGGTTCGACTGGTCGAGAGTACAAATTTTGTATGTGTGTGTGTCTGTGTAAAACAATCAGATAGATGTGAAGCTCACTTTATTCTCTCACCTGGTTAACTATAAAACTCCTAAGTGGTTCACTATATCAATACACCTGCACTGCGTTTGGTCCTTGATGTGGTTCACTTTTCTCGATGTGGTTCATTTTTGAGAGTGATGTTCTTCACTTGAACACAACATTGAAATGCGATTTTTTTGGCAAAACAATAAAAAAGTAATGTGGTTCGCTTAAATATATGTCGCGGTTCACTTGCCTCGTCTGTGAGGTCAACTCTTGTTCATAAAAACATTGAAAAAAGACAACAAATACTTGTTTGAGAAAATCTACGCCCGACAAAAGAAATTATGCAGCTCGCTTTCCCGTCCGATGCAGTGCGGTTTTCATTCTGAAGAAGTGCGGTCGGCCATATGATGTTGTTCATCCCGTAAGTGGAAAAAAATTATCGGAAGCGAAAAGAAAAGTAATGCGGTTCACTTTTTGATAGTGTTGTGGTTCATTTACACCGGATGTGAAGTGCACTCTATGTCTCGTCCTTGAAAAAAAAAGTTTGAATAAAAGAAACCATGCAGTTCTCTTACCCGTGTGATGCAGTGTGGTTTTTCGTCCGATGCAGTGCGGTTTTCAGTCGGATGAAGTACCCACGTCGATTTGGGTGTCGCGAAAAACAGAGTGTCCGCATTTCGGTAAATTCAAAATTCCTTTTAAACCGTAAAGAATTAGAAAGAGTGTTCTACATGAAAGAGTTGCGTACCATTGATATCTTCCCAACGGCGTATCGTTTGAATCATTCCGACCAGCGTTTTGCAAAAATTTCGCGGAAAACGGCCGCTGCCACTTGTCGTCCGCCACACGATTTTCAAAATTAACTTAAAACCGTAAGGAATCTCAAAAATATTCAACATATCAACGTTGCGCCTCGTTCGTAGCTTTCCAACGGCGTATCACACACCTCGTTTCGACAAACGGTTCAAAAACTGGAGCGAAAACCGTACTGAAAATTTTAAAAAACTTAAAAAACAGAATTCCGCGATTTAGTAAATTTAAAACTGCTCTTAAACCATCACGAATTATAGAAAGAATTATATATGAAAAAGATGCGCCTCGACGATATCTATCCAACGGCGTATCATTTGCTTCATTCCGACTAGCGGTTTAGAAAAAAAAACGCGAAAAAACGCTCGCTGCCACTCGTCATCCGCCGCACCATTTTCAAAACTGCTCTTAAACCGTATGTAATCTCGAGAACTGTTCAACATGTCGAAGTTACGCCTAATCCATAGCTTTTCAACGGTATATTACGCGCCTCATTCCGATAAACGGTTAAAAAATTAGAGCGAAAATAGTACCGAAAAAATAACGAATGCACTTTTTTCCGACGAGAAGTTTACTCGTGTGAGTACTGCAGCACGCTTGGTTCAAAGAATGCCGTGCACTTGAATTTAGCGTGCAATGCAGAAGTGGTGTGCAGAATAGTTATTCTGTCTAACCGTTTATCAGAATGAGGCGTGTAATATACCGTTGAAAAGCTATGGATTAGGCGCAACTTCGACATGTTGAACACTTTTCGAGATTCCACACGGTTTAAAAGCAGTTTTGAAAATTGTGCGGCGGATGACGAGTGGCAGAGAGCGTTTTTTCGCGTTTATTTCTAAACCGATTGTCGGAATGAAGCAAATGATACGCCGTTGGATAGATATCGTCGAGGCGCATCTTTTTCATATATAAATGTTTCTCTATTTCGTTACGGTTTAAGAGCAGTTTCCAATTTACTAAATCGCGGAACTCTATTTTTTAATTTTTTTGAAATTTTCGGTACTGTTTTTGCTCCAGTTTTCTAACCGTTTGTCGAAACGAGACGTATGATACAACGTTGGAAAGCTACGGACAAGGCGCAACTTTCATATGTTGAAATGGTTTTGAGATTCCTTACGGTTTTTAGTTAATTTTGAAAATCGTGCGGCTGACTTCGAGAGGCAACGGCTGTTTTTTCGCGAAATTTTTACGAACGGCTAGTCGGAATAATTCAAATCATACGCCGTTGGAAAGATATCGACGAGACGCAACTTTTTCATGTACAACACTCTCTCTAATTCCTTACGGTTTAAAAGCAGTTTCGATTTTACCGAAAAGCGGACACTCTGTTCTTCGCGAGACCAAAATCGTCGTATTTACTGCATCAGAAAGAAGAATGCATTGCTTCAGACAAAATACCGCACTGCATCAGATGGGCAAGTGCACTGCATGGTTTTCTTTTTGTTTAGACATATTTTTTCTCGGACAAGGAAAGAGGAACACACACTGCTTCAGACGAAATACCACACTTCATTAGATGGTCAAGTGCACTTCATTGTTTCTTTTTGTTTAGACGTATTTTTTCTCGGACGAGGAAAGAAGAACGCACTGCTTCAGACAAAATACCGCACTTCATTAGATGGGCAAGTGCACTACATGGTTTTTTTTGTGGGACGTAAATTTTCCCAATCGAGGTGGAGTGCACTTCATGTCGGAGTGTTGGTTAACCAAAATACTATGAACAATGAACCTCGAGACTACCGTAGATGGGCGACACTACCGAAAGTGAACCTCATGGACTGAGCAAAAGAACTGCATGTAATGAGAAGCGAGCTTCTTCCGTTGTTTTAGGGTACCTAGTGAACCACAAAGGAATTTTATAGCTAACTGCGTGAGAGAACGTAGTGAGCTTCAAAACATACATGTCCACTCATTATTTTTACACAGCCACACAAACATCCCGTACACATCAGAATCAACGATACAGTACCCAACTAAATTACAATAGGCAAACACTTGCTTATACAAAATGACCACCCATTCTTATTATTCTTTTTCTCTGTGCGTATCTCATAAATAAAATGGACTACAAATGAACATTGATGTTCTCTTCTCTTTTCTTAGTGACTGCACCTCAAATGATTTCCAGAAGAAAAAAAAACGTGAGATGCAAAACAACGCATGTCAGCCACGGTGGACTGCAATATGGCCACTGGCAAACCGAAGGAACATGATTAGCTGGCGAACCCCAAGTGCACGCTAGGGGAGCTGCATGTTCTGCTTTGCCTGAGCTGCACGTTTTGCTTGCGGAAGCGCACGGGCTACACACGCAAGATTTGCCAATGATGGCCGCCACAAGAACCAGACTGCAAGCCGGCACGCTGCCATACTTCTCCGGCGAGGAGAGAGCTGCGAGGGGTGTTCGGGCTAACTGCACAGTAACTACAAGAAAGGAAAAGGGATCAGAGGAGGATCAGGACCTCGTGGAGGAAACACCATGCTGCATTGCAAGGTAGCCAGCTCCACCCGCCATCCGCTCGGAGTCCCAGCGCCAGCGACGGAGACCGCGTGAGGTGGCCATGGATGAACCACATCGGGGGGTGCGACGCACTGCTCGCGAGATCTGGCAGAATTGCATAAGAAAAATCCAGAAAAAAGCGACAAGAAAACTCTTCTAAACCGCACCCTCTTGGCGAGGTGCACTGCACGCCGCGGATCGGAGACCACCGTGCAGACTATAGCAAGCAGGGGGTGTACTGCAGACAGGCTGTCGATAGCAACCCGCGGAGGAGGGGAGTTGCTCGATGGGGCCGCCCGGCCGGAGAGGGAGAGGAAGACCCTGGCCCCAGCGGCGTTGCCATGGTGGAAGGTGGCGGGGCGGGTGGATCGACCAGGGCAGAGCCACAACTGCCGGCGCTTCCTCTGCGCCGCTCGTGGTCCTTCCTCTCTGAGGTTGGGCTCCCTGTCATGGCCAGCAGCCAGTGGAGGGGGAGGAAGATGGAGACAGATC
>NC_041385.1:825531427-825540808 GCF_002162155.2 Triticum dicoccoides
ATGGCCGAGGAGGGGGTGGGTTGGGGGCGCAGGAGATCGCGGGGTTGGGGGTGGTTGCCCATGTTGTGGATGAAAGCAGGGGTGGGAGTGGAATCGTGCGGGTTGGAGTCGGGGTGGACACAGTTTGTAGCTTCGGGGTGGGCGACGGGTGTTAGCAGAATAAGCCTTGGGTATGCAGAATAAGGGTCTTAAAGGTGTTATCATAAAAGACCCACCCTATATATATATATATATATATATATATATATATATATATATATATATATATATATATATATATATATATAGCGAGGTCATTGCTTGGGTCAGCAAATAACAAATGGAGTTGTTTTTTACTTCTACTTCCTACTTCGTTGGGTTGCATATGGATATACCTATTTCCAGATCCGTATTAGGTAATCTATATGGAGAGACAAAGAGATGGAGGAGGGATGTGTTAGAGAGTTTGACATTTTGTCATAACAGATACACATGATAATTTTTTAAGTCAAATGAGAGCAAGAGAAGCTTTCTTAGAACTATTTAGAGGGCACGACATTGTACTGGGCAGAAATACCATTGCTTCATACTCATGAGAAAGCAGTTGGATGAAGAGTTCAACTAACCTTAAGTACACGATTTTTCACAATTTACTTTAATCCTTTCTAATATATCCTCTAAAATTTGTAAGTCAGGAGGCACACATAAGAAAATGAGTAGGAGTGGAAGACGAAAATTCGAAGAATATTCACCCAAAAGATTATGGGTTGCACGGTGAGACAAAGATCCCAAAGTTATCCACCTTTTGTTGACATCTTCCATATCAACGTAGTGCAATTACTAAATGTCTTCAAGAAAAAATTGTAATAGTGAGTATAAAATCTAGCCGCGCAAATGCGCGGGTCACACAACTAGTTTAAAGAAAATCAGGAGCATATTATAGTAGCAGGCGACGACTGGGGGACTTAGGTTTAGGTTTAGGTGTTGTGCTGTGTTGGAGAGAGAGGCATGAAGAGCGAGCGGCACTGCAGCGTTCAAGTGAGGGGTCGGTTTGTACTCCAGGGCCTCGGTGCTGTGGGGCTCGGCCGCTCGGGCTCTGTGGCTTTGAAACACTTGAGTCAAGATGGACAAGTGCATGCTAAAAAATGTATTTTGACGGGTGTTGTCAGGTTTCGGGTTCGGTTAGTACTCAAACAGGTTTTAACCCGCGACACATGCCAGGTTTTATAATGTACCCACGAACAGCCCCGCGGGGATAGAAAGTCGCCCATCGCTGTTCCCTAATAGGGTGAAAACCCGCGGGAATGCGGGTTTCTTGGCCCCATTGTCCTCGAATCCGTGCCGACACTTATCGCATTCGAGAACATATGGCAAACTAGTCGTCATGATGCCGCTATTGAATTAGAGATTGTTACCGATTTCGTTTCTTCAAGGTAGGAATATTTGTGTCTTGCTGGAAATAAGCTCTCGCAGATCTTTGGTGGGGCAGGCCTAGTGGGTGGAGGGGAGGCCCATGGATTTATTAATTTTGTGCCTTTTTTGGAATTTTGTGCCTTGGTTGCAGTAGGATCTTTTCGATATCAAAGTGAACGTTGCTGCCATGCTGGAGATAAGTTCTCACAGGTACCATTCGCCACATATTTGGTTCAGCTGCTGACAAGTGCAGTGCAATCAACATCCAATGCAAGGCTATATTAACACCCAAAATTGTATGTGCTTAATTATTCATAGCCATGCCATGCTTCCTACTTTTTGATTTGTCATGTATGTTTTTCTTTGAATAATCAACGGGGATATTCCCACCTGGATTGCATTCATCCTTTGCCTATTAAGGCTTCGCAGCCTATTTCAAGATAGCTTTTCAGGCGAACCGGAATGGACAAGGTTAGATCCATTCTTTATATTTTGTATCACATGTTTAATTTTGGGTTTTGCATGTACTCCCTCCGTTTCTAAATAGTTGTCTTTCTAGAGATGTCAACAAGTGACTACATACGGAGCAAAATGAGTGAATCTACACTCTAAAATATGTCTATATACATTCGTATGTTGTAGTCCATTTGGAATCTCTAAAAAGACAAATATTTAGGAACGGAGGAAGTAGTTTGGTGTTGTTGTATCATGTTGTAGTGCGGCACGGTATGCATGTGATACGTACGACGCCGACAAGTTTCAGCAGAGGCATGAATGGTGAAATGCTTGCAGAGTTGTGCGATGCGGCGAACATGGCGAGATACCGAGGCAGCGTGAAGCAGTGGTGCAAGTGCTGAGGCCCAACGCGCTGTACTAGTGCAAGCCGAGAGAATTGGCAGCCGTAGCAGTTCGTTAGCTAGATGCTTGCAAGTACTTAGTTGTGTGCACATCACATGCTGGGTGTGTTGGAACTCGACCACGGATCGATCACATTAAAACTAGACAATGAACACGCACACGAAAACTGATAGCAAATGGCTCTTGTCATTCCCTCTTTTCTTCTTTATTTCTTTTCTCCATTTTCTCCACACGATTGTACAAAATTCACGCAGCCCTTGACATGTATATATACACGTCAAAGCTAGCCGACACAAACCTCACATGCCAGAACCTGACTCTAAGACAGACTTGACGTCCTAATACCTAGGAAGGACTCAATACTATGACTCAAGCTAGTACATACACTGCCCAAGCTGGACACACGAATCACAAGTTGCCTCGAACCAGGACACTTACTCTAGTCACCAGCCACCTCAGATTTACGTGTAGCCACAACTAATACTTTGACTCCTAAGCATCAAGATTATGCTAACAATCTTCTCCTAATCTTGACTTGTCATCTCTTTGTACTCCTTCTGATCTTGAGTCATTGTAGATCCACAACTTGACGATCCATCTCAATGTATGATTCAGACTCCCAGTCACGCTGCCATGTGGACTACACCGTCCACACCTAACGCAATACATGCCAACGGATCACACACCGTCCTATGTAAAGACATGCCCTCATTGAAGAGGCTCCCCTTCACTGGTCAACGTCCCACTATACGCTTGAGCTTGATCTTCACTTCACGTCTTCGTCCTTGGTGCTACACCACACCGAACAGCCCATCGACCATGACGCGTTTCATCTTCAACTGATCCACACAGAGACGAGTTCTGATACCAATTGTTGGAACTCGGCCACGGATCGATCAACAATGAACATGCACACAAAAACTGATAGCCAAGGACCTCGTTGTGCCATGTTTCTTTTCTCCGTTTTCTCCACACGGTTGTACAAGACTCACGCAGCCCTTGACATGTATATATACACGTCAAAGCTAGCCGACTCAAACCTCACGTGCCAGAACCTGACTCTAACACGGACTTGACGTCCTAATACTACTAGGACTAGGACTCAATACTATGACTCAAGCCAGTACATACTGCCCAAGCTGGACACTACGCATCACAAGTTGACTCGAACCAGAACACTTACTCTAATCACCGGCCACCTCGATTACGTGTAGCCAAAACTAATACTTTGATTCCTAAGCATCAAGATTATGCTAACAGGGCTGGTTGGTGGCCGTTGAGTGGATGATGCGCAAATGTTGGTCCTGCATGCATGTATCAAGCATAGGATAATCATACCGTGAAACGATGTCCACCGCAAGTTGAGAGCATTCACTACCAAAAACCGCACTTTTCCTGTGAGTGGCCTATTTTCCTGTGAGGCCCGAAGCCCCTCACAGGAATACAAATATTCCTGGCAGGCAAATTTTGACGCTCGGGAAAACAACCTATTTTCCTGTGGGTGTTGTATTGGCTCTCAGGAAAATATTTTTTCCTGTGAGTTATCCGGCCCACGGGAAAAATATTTTAAGCCCAGCCCGCCATAGCACCACCGCGATACAGGCCTGGCGCGGAAAAATCTTAGGTCGCGCGGGTTTTCCCCCCTTTGGCGCATATTTTTCCTTTTCCTGTGTTGTATGGGCCGACAGGAAAAACAATCCCAGAAAGATAAGGAGAAGGCTTTGGAAAGATTCCCCACTTCTCTTTCCCCGTCTCCTCTGCTACATGGCCGCCGCCTTCCTCCAACTCCCTCGCCACAGTCGCCGCCGTCCTCCACAAGTAACTCATTCCAGTTCTGTTGCCTGTTAGACTTAAACACGAATTAGTAGTACACGGCATGTGTACGTGGTGGTTTGGTAGGATTCCTAGTCCAACTAGGATTAGTATTCCTGGCCAACTCGGTCATGTACGTAGCTAGGTTAGCCTAGTATATATATGGACCAGCCCCTGTAATCTAACGTACCTTGAGCAGATTTGATTTGAAAGCAATAAAGAAAACCAACAAGTACGATACGTACCTGCGGCCATCAATCCAGCGAGTTCTCACGTGCGTTCGTGTGTGTCCAGCTGGTCAACTCGATCAAGTAAGATCGATCAGCCTGCTGTTGTGTACGTGGGTGAGTTGTGCTGTTCCGGCCGGTGTACGTACGTGCGGCGTACGTAGCTATTTTTGCTAGCTTCGATCAATCGGGAATCCAGTGCTTTACTTCGTCGTTCGTCGTCGGTCGTTACCGTCGCCGAAAAGTACTCGGTGTCGGGTCTGAGCCAACAATTGGTATCTAGAGCAAGGTTGATCTTCTAGTAACGGGAGATCATGTCAGACGACGAGAAGGACAAGACCAAGCAACTGGCGGAGTACTCCGGTGCGGCTAAAGTAATTGCTGCTCCGGTGAGATCGGAGTATCCACGATTCGACCGTGGAAACTTCGTGGTGTGGGCGACCATGATGGAGTGGGCGCTCGAGGCCAATGAGCTCTGGGAAGCCGTCGACCCCGGCGGTGAGGAGTACCTGAAGGGTGGTGCCTTGTATCGGAAGGATCGCCAGGCTATCACGACCATCTGCTCGGTGATGCCGGTGGACGTGCAGCAACATCTAATCTCAAAGACATCAGCGAAGGAGGCGTGGGACACGCTCAAGACATTACATCTGGGGCACTCGCGTGTGCGCGAGGCTAACTTGCAAACTTTGCTGAAAAGTTACGAGAATCTAAGGATGGGAGAAGACGAGACGGTGGATGCCTTCGCAACGAGGGTTGCTTCCATGGTGAACGGGATTCGCGGTCTCGGAGAGAAGTTGGAGGACATTTCCGTGGTCAGGCGTTTCCTACGTGCCGCTCCACCGCGTTACATGCCGATTGTGTCAGCGATCGAGCAATGTGTTGATCTCAAGACTCTCACTTTGGATGATCTAGTTGGTCGCTTCAAGGCCCATGACGAGCGGATGAAACTGAGTTACGGTGACGCAAATCAGGATGAGTACCTGATGCTTACACGTGCTCAGTGGCTGGCAATGGTTTCCAAAGAGAACAATTTCGACAAGGCGTCCGGTAGCGGTGGAAAGTACCGTCCCGCAAAGGACACCGACGAACAGTCGGAGAAGCCAAGGAAGAAAAAGTTCGACAAGAGAAAGATCCGTTGTCACAGTTGTAATCTGCTCGGACACTTCAAGTCGGAGTGTAAGAATCCCCCGAAGGAGAAGGCGCTCATGGCCCAGCAAGGTGATGAAGGTGACATGATGTTGATGTGTGAACTCGTGGACGAGGAGAATCCAGTTCTTCAAGTGTCGGCTAAAGAAATTGTCGCGCTCCGTGAAGAAAAAGTTCACTGTCAAGATCATGGTTCGGAAACTCATGTCGATGCTACGGACACAGGGGTGATTCCGAAGCTTACGTTGCTAATGCCAAGATGGACATGGTTGCAGCCACTACAGATGTACCGAAGGCAGATGGTGCGTCGAGTCATGAAGCTAGCTTGAGACATGCACATGTGTGCACTAGAAGCGTGGCCAGCTTGATGATGGTTGGTGGTCAGTGCGTATCACTCATGCCATGTGGCTACTTAGAACAGCAGCCTAGAGACCAAGAAGATGCAGCAGCAGCGCAGCCGGTTCGGCTACAGGATCGTAGCCCATGTGTGCCTGCTGCACCGCTGATTTGTATGCAAGGAGGAGGAGGCCCAGTAAGATGTGCTCCACCTAGGAGCCTTGCAACGGAGTCAGAAAGCCTAGCTGGACGTGGCGAGCTACCACTGCAAGGTGGTTCGTTCAGTGGAGGTCTAGGACAGATTGTGTGTGCAGTTTTGCCACATACGACCACTGCAACACGAAGAGAGAGGAACAGTGAGGTAATGCTAGTGCCTCTGGAGGAAGAAAAGACACGTCTACCTACAACCGACCATCTACGACTGGTGTTTGACATACATCCGGAGAAATTTCTTCGGAGAATAGACCCGGAAAAGATGCAAAGAAGTGGAAGGCCGTGTCTAAGCGCCGAGGAACCAGCGGATTTCGAGGACGTGAATACGAAGTGGTGTTGGTGTCGCGCTATGGAAGAGGAGTTGAGGTCGATCCACGACAACAATGCATGCGAGCTTGTGGATCTTCCCAACAATGAAAAAGTCATGGATCTCAAGTGGGAATTTATGATCAAGAAAGATGCCGATGGGTCCGTGAAGCAGAGAGCAAGGCTAGTGGCCAAAGAGTACGTGCAAGAGGAAGATGTGGACTTTGAAGAAGTGTTCGTTCCCGTTGAAAGGATGGAATCGGTGAGACTACTCATCGCTCTCGCGGTTCAGGAATCATGGAAGATACATCACTTGGATGTAAAACCCGCGTTTTTGAATGGGGAGTTAGAAGGAGATGTGTATGTGAATCAATCACCGGGATTCATCAAAGAGGGAGAGGAACACAAGGTACTGAAGCCACACAAAGTCTTGTACGGGCTACGGCAAGGCTCTCGGGCGTGGAACACCAAACTTGATCATACATTGATTTCTCTTGGATTTGAGAAAGCCCCACTAGAGCATGCGATGTACAAGAGAGGTGAAGGAAGGGATCGTCTACTAGTTGGCATCTATGTTGACGACCTATTGATAACTGGAGCAGATGAAGAGGTGATTGCAAAGTTCAAGCTACAGATGAAGGAGCTTTTCAAGATGGATGATCTAGGCCTTTTGAGTTACTACCTCGGGATGGAGGAACATCAAAAGGCGGAGGGGATCACACTCTGCCAGGAGGCATACGCAAGGAAGATTCTTGAAAGCCGTGGCATGAAAAACTGCAATCCAATTGACGCTTCGATGGAACCTCGTCTTGAGCTGAGCAAGAAGGAGATGGTGAAACTACTCGGCTGTAGTGGTAGTGACAAGGAAGGGATTGTTGATGACCATAAGAGTACCTCGGACGTGACATATTTTCTTGGAGGAAGCATAGTAAGCTGGCTATCGCGAAAGCATCAAGAGCTGACATCGACTTCAAGTGAAACAGAGTGTCAAGGTGTGTGGCTAAGGAAGCTACACTTGATCTCATGGATCGAGATCCGAAACAAGTGGTGCTCGAGGTTGACAATGAGTCTACGATATTTCTACGCGAAGATCCAGTGCGGCATGAAAGGAGCAAGCACATTGATACAATGTATCATTATCTAAAGGACTGCGTGGAAGAAGGGAAGACAGAGGTCAACTACAATCGCACCGATGATCAGTTGGCGGACATCCTGACCAAGGCTTTGGATCGAGAGAAGTTTTTGGAGATGTAAAGAAGGATTGGCGTCCGATCTGTGATGTGACCACATCGTGTTTAGGGAGGTGAATGTTAGACTTAAACACGAATTAGTAGTACACGGCATGTGTACGTGGTGGTTTGGTAGGATTCCTAGTCCAACTAGGATTAGTATTCCTGGACAACTCGGTCATGTACGTAGCTAGGTTAGCCTAGTATATATATGGACCAGCCCCTGTAATCTAACGTACCTTGAGCAGATTTTATTTAAAAGCGCAATAAAGAAAACCAACAGGTACGATACGTACCTGCGGCCATTAATCCAGCGAGTTCTCGCGTGCGTTCGTGTGTGTCCAGCTGGTCAACTCGATCAAGTAAGATCGATCAGCCTGCTGTTGTGTACGTGCGTGAGTTGTGCTGTTCCGGCCGGTGTACGTACGTGCGGCGTACGTAGCTATTTTTGCTAGCTTCGATCAATCGGGAATCCAGTGCTTTACTTCGTCGTTCGTCGTCGGTCGTTACCGTCGCCGAAAAGTACTCGGTGTCGGGTCTGGGCCGACATTGCCATCCGCTCCTCCGACCTCCACCGCAAACCATCGCTCACCTCCTCCACCGCCGCCCGAGTCAACCTGCATCCGCTACCCCCGGTCGCCTTCGATCTACCCAACATCCATCGCCGCTCTGACTCCACCACCGTCTTCCGCCGCATCCCACCACCCTTGGCCCTACCCAGCAGGGCTGCCTTTTACACGTTGCTTGCACCCCGTGCTCCCTCCTCCTCCAGATCCGAGTCACTCCAATCTACATGCATCAAGACGCCCCTATTCTTCCGACATGACAGCAGCTGATCTGTTTTCTTGTGGTAAGCCTCAACTCTCAACCATGGTCCTCCAAAAACAACAGTTAGGATCTTTAGCTGTTCATACAAATTATTTATCATTAATCTAGGTCTCGGTGGCAGGAGCCCAATGCTCGAAGGATTAGCCGCATGAGTGAGAAAATAAGGGCCATTTGCATATGTTTGGAGTGTGTTGATTTATTCAGTTTAAAGGGCTTTGTTTTCTCGTATCTACTACAATTTTGTAGGTGCTACTGTTAGGTGTACTGTTAGTACTCTCATTTTTTGATTTCATTGAAAAACTGAAAAGGTTCGTGTCCATGTAATTTTTATGCTAGCTATGTACTTTCAGGAACTCTCCGAGAATTAAGAAACCCTCTGTTTTGCTTGGAACACTTGGCCTAGTTGTCTGCCCCTCCTCTTCTGTGCTTTACAGCTTCTCCATAACCATGGAGAAACCTGAAGATCCAAGTGGAGAAAAGAAAGGTGCGTGCTTTCTGAACTGATTTATTGCATATGAATCTCAATGTTGTGTGTTTATATTGGCTTGTTCGTGTCTTATAGTTGACCCAGGCAGACGCTGCAACCTGTGGCTTGCTTGCTTTTTCTGTTTTCTTTCTCCCACTGAATCAACGAATATGCAGCACAGTATGTGTTAAAAAAAGCACTTCTCAACTTCAGATGGGTGTGCCCTCCAAAATAGTGACTTCCTGTCTGCTTGTTTGAAAAGAACACAAGCTGATTTTGTTTCTGGAACTCAGACACTGACTTACTCCATAGGTTATTATTGCCCCAACACAGATTAGTACTAAAAACGAAATATAATACTCCCTCCGTTCCAAATTAGTCGTCGTGGTTTTAGTTCAAATTTGAACTAAAACCATGACGAGTAATTTGGAACGGAGGGAGTATCTCTAATGGAAGCGATGAGTGTTGCATTTGTTTTACTTGTTTTCTATGTCTTTGTGCTATCTACCAAGTTATTGATTACACTATCAGATAGATGGATCATGAGAATGTGTATATGAAGTATGCC
>NC_041385.1:825541164-825541928 GCF_002162155.2 Triticum dicoccoides
AGGCATCATCTACTAGAAACACTTGGTTGGTTCGCTGGGCAACCTCAAAGCTAACATCTTTCTGTGGATTTAAGATTGTCGGTGTTCGTATGGATGTTATGGCCTCTTTTGTCATTTCCCTACCTGCTGGTGAATCGATGAGTGTGTATCATTTTGAGACAGAGAAAGCGAGATCAATTTCTCTTTGGGTTTTAAATTCAGGTTGGCCAGCAAGCTTTCTTGAACCAATGATGAAAGAGTATGTCGATGCGGCAAAGTTTTGTGGTCAAAATGGATGGACAAAGGAGTTGGGGCATGACAAGCAAAACCTATCCCAGGTACCTCTCACACTTCTTTAGTATGCATGCTTGTCTTGATGTGGTGATTATCTCAAATACTATGATGTGTTGGTTGTTACCTTCTTATTTGCTGTTTCCATTACTTATTTGATGCATTAGTTATCCCCTTGTTAGAGTCTGAACCGAAATGGAGCTCTCCCGTGCATTTGGATTCTGGACCGTCGGCTCAAAATCTCCTCATGATACAGGCCGTCGGATCTCGATCCAAATCGCTGTGGGTCGTTGGATATTTACCCGACCAACCTCGACCATCGGATAAAATTTGAATGGCAACAAAATGTAATATCCATGCCCCCACCAGGGCATTTTGGTCATTTCGCGTGAGAGGGGTATAAAAAGGGACCGCTACCGTGGGATGACCTAGCCGCATCCTCCCTCCCGCACTCGCGCCTCCCCCGCGCCCAGATCCTCCCGCCTCACCGCCTC
>NC_041385.1:825542117-825548908 GCF_002162155.2 Triticum dicoccoides
TCCCACGCCCTCTCCCACTCGTCCTCCTCCCTGCTCCCCTTCCTGGCGGCGCTCCCGACCGCCGCACGACGTCTGCTCTTCCCCACCGTCGAACTCAGGCTGCCGCTCCGTCCCCCGTCCCCGTCACACCTCCCCTCGAGCCGCGGGCTAGCGCTCTCCCTTCACCGGAGGAGTTGGGTGAGAGGAGCGTGGGCCGTCGCCGTCCTCGTGCACCCCATGTCGCTGCCGTCTCCTCCACGCGCCCAGTCGGCCGCCGCTCCTCTGCGCCGCCTTCCTCCTCCTCCTCGAGGCCAGCCAGGATCAAGCATGGGCCGCGTGGATAGCAAGGTGGCAGTGCTGTCCACGGCATAGTCGTGGGCGGGAGGAGCGAGGAGGTCTAGCCATCTGTGGCGCCGTCGCTGCCGTGCCTCAATCCAGGACGAGAAGCTCGCCTCCTGCTCCACCATATGCCCGTGTGCAGCTTGTAGATGCAGATTGGTGTTCGTGCTGCCTCTCCATCCCACAAAGTGTTTCCGCCTCAGGTAACCCACGTCTTGGTCCCCTGATTCAATACTTAGCATAGATTTGAGTTGTGCAGACTAGAGTGTGGAAGTCAGCTGCTCCCCTAAGTAAATTTCTATTGTGTGCAGTGGATTAGGGTCAAGATTTTGGGTTCAGAGAGATAGGTAGAGAGAGCCAGAGAGGATCATGTGCTTGCTTAGGTTCTGTACTCAGATTCAAAGGACACATAATATTTGTACACATCTCTTCCCAGCTTCATGTTAATTTAACTATCTATTGCATTGGCACTATCTATTGGCTTGTATATCATGATATGATTGCCTCTCGGTGCTTTTGTGTATATGCTGGATCTAATAAATTCAACTTTTATCTAATCGCCCAATTATTTTCTTTTCACTGTTCTGCAGGGATTGGTTGGACATTGCTGAGCCAATATGATTCTAACTTTGCCTACATCTGTTTAGCAGAAGAAATAGAAGCACGTGGACATGTGCAGGTTTGCTCTGAATAAATCATGTTTGTTGCAGGTATTGTGCTTTGGAGTTCTGATGTATGTCTACTAACTCTTGCATGGTGTGTGAGAACATTCCCATGGTTGTCTGTAGTAACAAGGTTTTTAGTAGTATGTAATTTCTGCCAAAAGCGACAACAACTTTGAGAAGCCCATCCTTTACCTTGCAAGCAAACTGGCTAGGTAATTGTCTCCCTCCCCATTGCTTTCTTCTGCCTGTGATCTCATATCATATATGCCTTTTAGACATTCATACTTATTATTGTTCATCTTCCCATTGGCTCTTCTGAGTAAAGCAAAAGCAAGAAATGACTATAGTGTTTGATGCCGGTCAGAGAAAGCAGGAAGAGGAGGAAGCATAGAGGGAAAAGGGTGAGGAAGAGGAGAGCCTGACCGACACGTTGTGTCTCCCATAGGCACTGCGATGTGAGAGTCATATATAGTAATAAGGTGAGCCTCCCGGCCCACACCTTATGGGAACAACAACTAGAGAAAAATGTGATGAAAAAATGTTTAACAATATAATTATGTTGTAAGCTAGAGAAAGATAGTGAGATAGTTTTTGTTTTATTTTGGTTCTGGTTGAGATAATAAAGGTTTTTATGTCAACGAAAAGAAAAGACACTTGCAGTTTTGTATGTTGGACTTGGTGTATGCCTCAACAGCCACTTAGGACGTCGATAAGTTTGTAGTTCTATAATTGTGTATGTATTGGGGCAGGTTATACTTTTGTTTATTGATTTTCTGCCTTTTATTATCCCTGTGTGGCATGGCTCTACGAATGGAACCACTTCAAACTAGAAATTTGAGAAAGTCTGGACTGGTTCAGTGTTTTACTTAATTAGTAACAACTCTCCCTTTTGATTTGATTGATTTTGTTAAAATCTTAGGCCTTTCTGGTGTTGTATACTTGTATGGCAAGGTTGTCTTAACAAAATGATCTATATACAGTTCTTTTGGTTTTGTTCGAACAACATGGTATTGTCCAGAAGAAAAATTGTAATATGGCGCAGCCAACAATTGTCAGATACTTGCCTCTAGAAGTTAGTTTCACAAAGAATCTTTATAGTATGAAAATAAGTTCTTTTATGTTGGAAATATTCCCTAGAGGCAATAATAAATTAGTTATTATTATATTTCCTTATTCATGATAATCGTTTATTATCCATGCTATAATTGTATTGATAGGAAACTCAGATACATGTGTGGATACATAGATAACACCATGTCTCTAGTAAGCCTCTAGTTGACTAGCTCGTTGATCAATAGATGGTTACGGTTTCCTGACCATGAACATTGGATGTCGTTGATAACGGGATCACATCATTAGGAGAATGATGTGATGGACAAGACCCAATCCTAAGCCTAGCACAAAGATCGTGTAGTTCGTATGCTAAAGTTTTTCTAATGTCAAGTATCATTTCCTTAGACCATGAGATTGTGCAACTCCCGGATACCGTAGGAATGCTTTGGGTGTACCAAACGTCACAACGTAACTGGGTGGCTATAAAGGTGCACTACGGGTATCTCCGAAAGTGTCTGTTGGGTTGGCACGAATCGAGACTGGGATTTGTCACTCCATGTAACGGAGAGGTATCTCTGGGCCCACTCGGTAGGACATCATCATAATGTGCACATTGTGACCAAGGAGTTGATCACGGGATGATGTGTTATGGAACGAGTAAAGAGACTTGCCGGTAACGAGATTAAACAAGGTATCGGCATACCGACGATCGAATCTCGGGCAAGTACAATACCACTAGACAAAGGGAATTGTATACGGGATTGATTGAGTCCTTGACATCGTGGTTCATCCGATGAGATCATCGTGGAACATGTGGGAGCCAACATGGGTATCCAGATCCCGCTGTTGGTTATTGGCCAGAGAGTTGTCTCGGTCATGTCTGCATAATTCCCGAACCCGTAGGGTCTACACACTTAAGGTTCGGTGACGCTAGAGTTGTTATGGGAAATAGTATGTGCTTACCGCAGGTTGTTCGGAGTCCCGGATGTGATCCCGGATGTCACGAGGAGTTCCGGAATGGGCCGGCGGTGAAGATCGATATATTGGACAAAGGGTATTGGAGTCCGGAAGTGTTCCGGGGTACCAGGCTATGGCCAGCATGACTGAAAGGTGTTTCGGGAGCCCCGACAAGTGTTGGAGGGCCTCATGGGCCAAAGGGGAAGGGGCAAACCAGCCCACTAAGGGGTGGTGCGCCCCTCCCAGCCCCTCTCACGTAACCAGGAGAGGTGGGGGCGCCTCCCCTAGGGCAGCCCCCCCTCCCGGATTGGGGGGGCAAGTTTCCTAGGGGGTGGGGGCGCCCAAACCCATCTAGCACTACTAGGGAAAAGGCTAGCAGCAGCGCGGGTTTTAGATGTATCAGTAGCGCGGGTACCCGCGCTACTAATACGGCGCTACAGCTAACTCATAGCAGTAGCGCGTGCCCACCCGCGCTACTGCTATACAAGTCTAGCAGCAGCGCGGTTGTGGGAAGCTCGCTACCGCTAGTAGCGCTAGCGCTCTTTGGCAGGACGCGCTACTGCTATTGCGGCGCTGCTGCTAACTTTTGTACACTCGCTACTGCTAATTTAAGTAGTTTTTTTTGGCATATTTGTTTTGTATTTGAACCGGCTTTGTAGAAGAATCTTTAGCACATAGAAATTTCATCATGATACACATACAAATGCCTGCGAGACCACAAATGTAATCATAGCATGTACATACAAATAGTCTCTTCATAATCATCATCCAACACAAAGTGATATCTTGTTATCATCTCGAAAATAGCAATACATGCAAGTCTCGAATACTTGCAACTACAACAACGTCATCCATCTAAACAAAGGCATACACAAGAAGTGCTATCACTATGAGTGAGAGCGGAACCATGCAGTACATGAGGTGGCGGTTACGAGTCCTCTCTCGCGCTAGCGTGAACCTCAAGTAACTAGCTTCTCCTTCTTGTCTGCTTTTGAAGCCTTTATGGCTGGCGCCCGTGAACCCATTCACTTGCGCCTGACACTCATGCCACTCGTTGTACACCCCCGGAACCTTCCCTTTGTACACGACATAGCATTTCCATCTCGCCGTCAAGAAAATAGGTACCTGTTAGAGATGCATGTTCATGAAGAGGATGTACAATCATATATATGCAAAAAAATATACTAGAGCAACACCAAAAAAGAAAGGTTAGCAACTAGATGCAACATATACAGTACGCAAATTAATTAACTAGAGGTACGCAGGTCATCGTACGCCAACTAACAAAGTAGCGTTACGCAAGTTCGGCAGGGACCGTGGACATCACAAAGTTTCATCGCTACAAAAAGTATACAAGTTCAACCGACACATATCATCATCATCGGCATCATAAATCACTAGAAGTTCCATCCTTCCATATCATCGAGGACGAACCCTAGCTGCTTGAACGGTGTGAGGTCTAGACGTTGCATGCCTATGCGAGTTCGGACGTCAGCTCGCGATATAGGGCCGTGGTGGAACATCCCCTTCTCATCGACGACTTCTTTCATGATGATCGTCGCAATGTCGCTTTGGATGCGAAAGAAGTCATCTCTAAGTTTATAATTCGCTTCTCCATGAGATTCTAGCCACTTGTGAATATGATCATCATTTCTGCTGTTAATGCGAAGCTTTTGGTGATCCGTGTTGAACTGAATCATGAGATGGACGATGTAGAATCCATCCTTCTTGCTTGGTTTTGGGACATGGATGCAGGAGAAGTTAGTTTTATGCGCGAAACCCATCTTCTTGTTCCTTTGTTTCCTGATATGCACGTGGCCACCTCTATAGCTGAAGCCTTGGAGAGCATCATCTAGAATATTCATTATGTGGGTGTAGTCCTTTTTCTTGTAGTCTCTCGAAGGGTCAAAATACACGGCGTGGGAGACTTGCGGGTAAAGAACGATAAGAACGGCGCGCCCGTTGCTGCGGGGAAAAGACACCTCAAATTATTCCCCATATGAGAGAGAAGGAATGATTGAAATGTACGAAAGGGTTGTCCGGAACTGACTTACTTTGGATGATAAGGCACGAGGACAATTTCCCGGTCCTTATTCTGTACCATGAAGTTTTGGAGGTACTCCCTAGCAGTTTCACGCTCAAAGTCGCCGAGACTCAAGAAAGACTCGTGCATGTAGTACGGATCCGCCACACAGATTTGCGAGACTTCTTCACTCTTCACGACGGAGCTCATATGTAGCGCAAAAAGGCGGACGATAGTAAAATCAAGCCGCCTTGTTAGAAACATCTCAAAGATATGGTCAAATCGCAGGAAGAACACCTCCGCGGGCCGTGTGTCGACGTAGCACTTCCCCTCAGGCACACGAGCCGCGTATGTCGGATATCCTAGATCCTTTGAGGCTAGTAGGCTTTTCTCAGTCGACATCACATGGTCGTGCAGTCTCCTGAGATCCCCTGATAGTGCCTCTAGCGGTTTCGGCGGTAGCATCGGCTCGCCCGTGAGATGGAACATGACCGCACCTTTCACGGGTACACGTTCTTCAGAATGCATCGTCTGGCTGCTGTGTGCTCTGGCTTGTTTGGAGGCAGTTACCTTCCCCGATCTCTTCCTCTCCTTTTTCTTGGGCACACCTTCCAGACCCTTCCTTAACCCCTGCCCAAGTGTTCCCGGGCTAAGTACTGTACGACCCTCGCGCCCGGCTAGTTGAGCCTGTGTTGAGGCGGCATCTTCAGGCGTGTCCTGTGAGGATTTCATGAAGAGAGACTTTTTGCATTCCATGGTACGGCCCTGCCCGGGCATATCATCCATATCCTCATTAGCAAGCTGATAGCCCAATTCGTCATATGGTTGACTCATCATATCTATGTCACAGTCATACGCGTTTGTATTGAGGTAATCCATAGGGTCGACCTCCGTCTCATCATCCATTCTCTGTTCTACAGGTACATCAGCCAGTACTATTGCACCCCCTTCATCATGTCGTCCGCCGCTCTCACCCGGCACTATTACAGGAGCTGGTAATTGCGTAGGTGGGGTGGTGGTCTCCGCACATGCTTGTTGATGTGTGGTAGTTATTGGTGTGCTCTCGGCCGGCTCTGTCCGGTTATTTTCTTTCATGTCTTGCACCGCCCACCGCAACCACCTGTCCACCATCGTTCCACTGACCATCGTCAACTCTGCACGGTAATAATAAAAAGAATTGATTGTAAAAATGCATGCATGCATCAAAGTCATAAAAAAATTTGGCATGACCTTCCCTAAAAATAGGACATATATGGATCTAGAGTTTGCCCGGAATTCGCCGAAACGGAAATAAATCGACATTTCGGCAAAACATAGGCAACTCAAAAGCACAATTTGACGGCGTCAACTCATGCCACACACACAATTTCCACAAACATATCACACACACATAAACACATTTCCATTTTGCAAAAGCATGAAATTTTCATCACCTCTATCTTGATGGCCGAAGATGATGTTGTAGGGAGATCAAAAGTGCACAAATTAAGCTCTTCTTGACAAAGATAGATCTAGTTAGGGGGCAAATAGGTCACTTAACTAAATCCTACATCTACCTAGCTACCTAATTTGGAAGGAGACAACTTCAACTAGTGGAGGGGGAAGGAAAAAGAGAAAGGAGATGCATTAATGGAGGTGGTGTAGTTATGTAGGAGTAATGAAGAGAGAGAAGGTGGATAGAGAAGAGAGAGAGTAATGGGGGAGAAGTATTGAGAAGAAGAAGAGTGAGAGTGGGAGCATGTGGTGGAGGGAAGAGAGGATAGGGGGAGGTAGGG
>NC_041385.1:825549283-825577846 GCF_002162155.2 Triticum dicoccoides
AGCATGTGGTGGAGGGAAGAGAGGAGAGGGGGAGGTAGGGGGAAGGGAAAAAAGGAAGGGGGAGGGGAGGGACTGGTTGGGGGTTGGTGGGGTTAGCAGTAGCGCTGGAGAGAAAACGCGCTGCTGCTAAGAACTTAGCAGCAGCGCGCTTTTAGGTAAGGCGCTACTGCTAACTGGGACAAAAAGTTGCGGCAATTTGAAACTTACCAGCAGCGATCTCGAGGAAACCGCGCTACTACTACGTACTTAGCAGTAGCGCTGTTATCACGACCGCGCTACTGCTACTTAGAGTTGGGGGAACACCGCCGGTCGATATTTGTAGCAGCGCGTTTCTGGCCGAGCGCGCTACTGCTAAATATTTATCAGCAGCGAGTTTACGTAACCCGCGCTACAACTACTTAGCAGCAGCGCTCTATTTTGAACCGCGCTGCTGCTAAGATTCTATGTATAGGCTTTTCCCTAGTAGTGTAGGGTTTCCCCTGTGGCCGCCGCCCCTCCCCTAGGGAACCCTAGGGCGCCTCCTCCACCCCCTTACCCCTATATATAGTGAGGGAGAGAGAGGGAAGCTGCACACCCTTCCCTCGGCGCAGCCCTCTCCCTCCTCCAACACCTCCTCCTCCTTCGTAGTGCTTGGCGAAGCCCTGCTGGAGAACCACGAGCTCCACCACCACCACGCCGTCGTGCTGTCGGAGTTCTTCCTCAACTTCTCCTCTCCCCTTGCTGGATCAAGAAGGAGGAGACGTCCCCGGGCTGTACGTGTGTTGAACGCGGAGGCGCCGTCCGTTCGGCGCTAGATCGGATCTTTCGTGATTTGAATCACCGCGAGTACAACTCCATCATCCGCGTTCTTGAAACGCTTCCGCTTAGCGATCTTCAAGGGTATGAAGATGCTCATCCTCTCCCTCTATTGTTGCTAGAATCTCCATAGATTGATCTTGGTGATGCATAGAAAATTTTCAATTTCTGCTACGTTCCCCAACAGTGGTATCAGAGCTAGGTGTATGTGTAGTTTCTATGCACGAGTAGAACACAAGTTGTTGTGGGCGTTGATTTTGTTCAGTATGCTTACCGTTACTAGTCCAATCTTGTTTCGACGTTATTGTGGGATGAAGCGGCCCGGACCAACCTTACCCGTACACTTACGTGAGACAGGTTCCACCGACTGACATGCACTTGTTGCATAAGGTGGCTAGCGGGTGCCAGTCTCTCCCACTTTAGTCGGATCGGATTTGATGAAAAGGGTCCTTATGAAGGGTAAATAGCAATTGACATATCACGTTGTGGTTTTTGCGTAGGTAAGAAACGTTCTTGCTAGAAACCCATAGCAACCACGTAAAACATGGAAACAACAATTAGAGGACGTCTAACTTGTTTTTGCAGGGTATGCTATGTGATGTGATATGGCCAAAAGAATGTGATGAATGATATGTGATGTATGAGATAGATCATGTTCTTGTAATAGGAATCACGACTTGCATGTCGATGAGTATGACAACCGGCAGGAGCCATAGGAGTTGTCTTAATTTATTGTATGACATGCGTGTCATTGAACAACACCAAGTAATTACTTTACTTTATTGCTAAACCGTTAGCCATAATAGTAGAAGTAATAGTTGGCGAGACAACTTCATGGAGACACGATGATGGAGATCATGATGATGGAGATCATGGTGTCATGCCGGTGACGATGATGATCATGGAGCCCCGAAGATGGAGATCAAAAGGAGCAAAATGATATTGGCCATATCATGTCACTTTTTGATTGCATGTGATGCTTATCATGTTTATGCTTCTTATTTGCTTAGAACGACGATAGTAAATAAGATGATCCCTCATTAAAATTTCAAGAAAGTGTTCCCCCTAACTGTGCACCGTTGCGAAAGTTCGTTGTTTCGAAGCACCACGTGATGATCGGGTGTGATAGATTCTAATGTTCACATACAACGGGTGTAAGCCAGATCTACACACGCGAAACACTTAGGTTGACTTGACGAGCCTAGCATGTACAGACATGGCCTCGGAACACAAGAGACCGAAAGGTCGAGCACGAGTCGTATGGTAGATACGATCAACATGAAGATGTTCACCGATGATGACTAGTCCGTCTCACGTGATGATCGGACATGGCCTAGTTGACTCGGATCATGTAATCACTTAGATGACTAGAGGGATGTCTATCTGAGTGGGAGTTCATAAGATGAACTTAATTATCCTGAACATAGTCAAAAGATCTTTGCAAATTATGTCGTAAGCTTGCGCTTTAGTTCTACTGTTTAGATATGTTCCTAGAGAAAATTCAGTGGAAAGTTGATAGTAGCGATTATGCGGACTAGGTCCATAAACTGAGGACTGTCCTCGTTGCTTCGAAGAAGGCTTATGTCCTTAATGCACCGCTCAGTGTGCTGAACCTCGAACATCGTCTGTGGATGTTGCGAACATCTGACACACACGTTTTGATAACTACGTGATAGTTCAGTAATGTTAAACGGTTTAGAGTTGAGGCACCAAAGACGATTTCGAAACGTCGCGAAACATATGAGATGTTTCGAGGGATGAAATTGGGATTTCAGGCTCGTGCCCACGTCAAGAGGTATAAGACCTCCGACGAGTTTCTTAGCCTGCAAACTAAGGGAGAAAAGCTCAATCGTTCAGCTTGTGCTCAGATTGTCTGAGTACCACAATCACTTGAATCGAGTGGGAGTTAATCTTCCAGATGAGATAGTGATGTTTTTCCAAAGTCATTGCCACCAAGCCGCTAAGAGCTTCATGATGAACTATAATGGGATAGATATGATAATCCTTGAAATATTCACGATGTTTGACACGGCGAAAGTAGAAATCAAGGAGCATCAATTGTTGATGGTTAATGAAACCACTAGTTTCAAGAAGGGCAAGGGCAAGGTTGAACCCAAACCCGAGACTAAGTGCTTCTGTAATAAGGGGAACAGTCACTGATGCAGAATTACCCTAGATACTTGGTAGATGAGAAGGCTGGCATGGTCGATAGAAGTATATTGGATATACATTATGTTAATGTGTACTTTACTAGTACTCCTAGTAGCACCAGGGTATTAGATACCGGTTCGGTTGCTAAGTGTTAGTAACTCGAAATAAAAGCTACGGAATAAACGGAGTCTAGCTAAAGGTGAGCTGACGATATGTGTTGGAAGTGATTCCAAGGTTGATGTGATCAAGCATCGCACGCTCCCTCTACCATCGAGATTGGTGTTAAACCTAAATAATTGTTATTTGGTGTTTGCATTGAGCATAGACATGATTGTATTATGTTTATCGCAACACGGTTATTCATTTAAGGAGAATAATGGTTACTCTGTTTATTTGAATAATACCTTCAATGGTATCGCACCTAAAGTGAATAGTTTATTGAATCTCGATCGTAGTGATACACATGTTCATGCCAAAAGATATAAGATAGTAATGATATAGTACCACCTACTTGTGGCACTGCCATTTGAGTCATATTGGTATAAAACGCATGAAGAAGCTCCATGTTGATGGATCTTTGGACTCACTCTTTTTTGAAAAGATTGAGACATGTGAACCATGTCTATTGGTATATACGCATGAAGAAACTCCATGCAGATGGACCATTTGGACTCACTTGATTTTGAATCACTTGAGACATGCAAATCACACCACATGGGCAAGATGACTGAAAGCCTCGGTTTCAGTGAAATGGAACAAGAAAGCAACTTGTTGGAAATAATACATTTTGATGTGTGCAGTTCAATGAGTGTTGGGGCACGCAGTGGATATCGTTATGTTCTTACTTCACAGATGATTTGAGTAGATACTGAGTATATTTACTTGATGAAACACAAGTCTGAATTATTGAATGGTTCAAGTAATTTCAGAGTGAAGTTGAAGATCATCGTGACAAGAGGATAAAATGTCTATGATATGATCATAGAGATGAGTATCTGAGTTACAAGCTTTGGCACACAATTAAGACATTGTGGAAATTGTTTCACAATTAATACCGCCTGGAACACCATAGTGTGATGGTGTGTCCGAACATCATAGTTGCACCCTATTGGATATGGTGCGTACCATGATGTCTCTTATCAAATTACCACTATTGTTCATGGGTTAGGCATTAGAGACAACCGCACTCACTTTAATAGGGCACCACGTAATTCCGTTGAGACGACACCGTTTGAACTATTGTTTGGAGAAACCTAAGTTGTTGTTTCTTAAAAGTTTGGGGCTGCGACGCTTATGTGAAAAAGTTTCAGGTTGATAAGCTCGAACCCAAAGCGGATAAAATGCATCTTCATAGGACACCCAAAACAGTTGGGTATACCTCCTAATTCAGATCCGAAAGCAATAGGGATTGTTTCTTGAATCGGGTCCTTTCTCGAGGAAAAGTTTGTCTCGGAAATTTGAGTGGGAGCATGGTGGAGACTTGATGAGGTTATCGAACCGTCACTTCAACTAGTGTGTAGCAGGGCACAGGAAGTTGTTCCTGTGGCGCCCACACCAATTGAAGTAGAAGCTTATGATAGTGATCATAAAGTTTTGGATCAAGTCACTACCATACCTCGTAGGGTGACAAGGATGCATACTACTTCAGAGTGGTACAGTAATCCTGTTTTGAAGGTCATGTTGCTAGACAACAATGAACCTACGAGCTATGGAGAAGCGATGGTGGGCCCATTGTTGGAAATATGCCCTAGAGGCAATAATAAATTAGTTATTATTATATTTCCTTGTTCATGATAATCGTTTATTATCCATGCTATAATTGTATTGATAGGAAACTCAGATACATGTGTGGGTACATAGACAACACCATGTCCCTAGTAAGCCTCTAGTTGACTAGCTCGTTGATAAATAGATGGTTACGGTTTCCTGACCATGGACATTGGATGTCGTAGATAACGGGATCACATCATTAGGAGAACGATGTGATGGACAGGACCCAATCCTAAGCCTAGCACAAAGATCGTAGTTCGTATGCTAAAGCTTTTCTAATGTCAGGTATCATTTCCTTAGACCATGAGATTGTGCAACTCCCGGATACCGTAGGAATGCTTTGGGTGTACCAAACGTCACAACGTAACTGGGTGGCTATAAAGGTGCTCTACAGGTATCTCTAAAAGTGTCTGTTGGGTTGGCACGAATCGAGACTGGGATTTGTCACTCCGTGTAAACGGAGAGGTATCTCTAGGCCCACTCGGTAGGACATCATCATAATGTGCACAATGTGACCAAGGGGTTGATCACGGGATGATGTGTTACGGAACGAGTAAAGAGACTTGCCGGTAACGAGATTGAACAAGGTATCGGTATACCGACGATCGAATCTCGGGCAAGTACAATACCGCTAGACAAAGGGAATTGTATACGGGATCGATTGAGTCCTTGACATCGTGGTTCATCCGATGAGATCATCGTGGAACATGTGGGAGCCAACATGGGTATCCAGATCCCGCTGTTGGTTATTGACTGGAGAACGTCTCGGTCATGTCTACATGTCTCCCGAACCCGTAGGGTCTACACACTTAAGGTTCGATGACACTAGGGTTATAAAGGAAGTTTGTATGTGGTTACCGAATGTTGTTCGGAGTCCCGGATGAGATCGCGAACGTCATGAGGAGTTCCGGAATGGTCCAGAGGTAAAGATTTATATATGGAAAGTTGTTGTTCGGGTTCCGGGAAAAGTTCGGGTTTTTTTCGGTATTGTACCGGGAAGCTTCCAGAAGGTTCCGGAGGATTCCGGAGGGGTCCAGAGGTCCGGAAATTGTTCCACCACGTCCAATCCAGTAGCATGGGCTGTAGGGGGGCGCCCTAGCCTTAATGGGCCAGGGGCACCAGCCCCCCCAAGGCCCATGCGCATGGGAAGGGGGGAAACCCTAAGGGGGAGGGCCTCCACTTGACTTGGGAGGCACTCCTCCCCCCTTGGCCGCTGCCCCAACCCTAGATGGGATCTAGGGGGGCCGGCCCCCTCTTCCCCCCACCTATAAATAGTGGAGGGGTGGGAGGGCAGCCGCACCCCCAAGTTCTGGCGCAGCCCTCCCCCTCTCCCAAGTACTCCTCCTCTCTCGCGGTGCTTGGCGAAGCCCTGCAGGATTGCCACACTCCTCCACCACCAACACGCCGTAGTGCTGCTGCTGGATGGAGTCTTCCTCAACCTCTCCCTCTCTCCTTGCTGGATCAAGGCATGGGAGACGTCACCGAGCTGTACGTGTGTTGAACGCGGAGGTGCCGTCCGTTCGGCACTAGGATCTCCGGTGATTTGGATCATGACGAGTACGACTCCTTCAACCCCGTTCTCTTGAACGCTTCCGCTTAGCGATCTACAAGGGTATGTAGATGCACTCTCCCTCCCCTCGTTGCTGGTTTCTCCATAGATAGATCTTGGTGACATGTAGGAAAATTTTGAATTTCTTCTACGTTCCCCAACAGTGGCATCATGAGCTAGGTCTATTGCGTAGTTTCTATGCATGAATAGAACACAAAGTAGTTGTGGGCGTTGATTTTGTTCAATATGCTTACCGTTACTAGTCCAATCTTGATTCGGCGGTATTATGGGATGAAGCGGCCCGGACCGACCTTACACGTACACTTACGTGAGACAGGTTCCACGGACTGACATGCACTTGGTGCATAAGGTGGCTAGCGGGTGCCAGTCTCTCCCACTTTAGTCGGAACGGATTCGATGAAAAGGGTCCTTATGAAGGGTATATAGCAATTGGCATATCACGTTGTGGTTTTGCGTAGGTAAGAAACGTTCTTGCTAGAAACCCATATCAACCACGTAAAACATGCTAACAACAATTAGAGGACGTCTAACTTGTTTTTGCAGGGTATGCTATGTGATGTGATATGGCCAAGAAGAATGTAATGAATGATATGTGATGTATGAGATTGATCATGTTCTTGTAATAGGAATCACGACTTGCATGTCGATGAGTATGACAACCGGCAATAGCCATAGGAGTTGTCTTTATTTATTGTATGACCTGCGTGTCATTGAACAACGCCATGTAATTACTTTACTTTATTGCTAACCGGTAGCCATAGTAGTAGAAGTAATAAGTTGGCGAGACAACTTCATGGAGACACGATGATGGAGATCATGATGATGGAGATCATGATGATGGAGATCATGGTGTCATGCCGGTGACGATGATGATCATGGAGCCCCGAAGATGGAGATCAAAAGGAGCAAAATGATATTGGCCATATCATGTCACTTTTTGATTGTATGTGATGTTTATCATGTTTATGCATCTTATTTGCTTAGAACGACGATAGTAAATAAGATGATCCCTCATTAAAATTTCAAGAAAGTGTTCCCCCTAATTGTGCACCGTTGCGAAAGTTCGTCGTTTCGAAGCACCACATGATGATCGGGTGTGATAGATTCTTACGTTCACATACAACGGGTGTAAGCCAGATTTACACACGCGAAACACTTAGGTTAACTTGACGAGCCTAGCATGTGCAGACATGGCCTCGGAACACAAGAGACCGAAAGGTCGAGCATGAGTCGTATGGAGGATATGATCAACATGAAGATGTTCACCGATGATGACTAGTCCGTCTCACGTGATGATCGGACACGGCCTAGTTGACTCGGATCATGTAATCACTTAGATGACTAGAGGGATGTCTATCTGAGTGGGAGTTCATGAGATGAACTTAATTATCCTGAACATAGTCAAAAGATCTTTGCAAATTATGTCGTAAGCTCGCGCTTTAGTTCCACTGTTTAGATATGTTCCTAGAGAAAATATAGTTGAAAGTTGACAGTAGCGATTATGCGGACAGTAGAAAGCTTATGTCCTTAATGCACCGCTCAGTGTGCTGAACCCCAAACGTAGTATGTGGATGTTGCGAACATCGGACATACACGTTTTGATAACTACGTGATAGTTCAGTTAAACGGTTTAGAGTTGAGGCACCAAAGACGTTTTCGAAATGTCACAGAACATATGAGATGTTTCGAGGGCTGAAATTGGGATTTCAGGCTCGTGCCCACGTCAAGAGGTATAAGACCTCCGACGATTTTCTTAGCCCGCAAACTAAAGGAGAAAAGCTCAATCGTTGAGCTGGTGCTTAGATTGTCTGAGTGCAACAATCACTTGAATCGAGTGGGAGTTGATCTTCCAGGTGAGATAGTGATGTTTCTCCAAAGTCATTGCCACCAAGCTGCTAGAGCTTCGTGATGAACTATAACAAATCAAGGATAGATATGATGATCCTTGAGATATTCGCGATGTTTGACACCGCGAAAGTAGGAATCAAGAAGGAGCATCAATTGTTGATGGTTGGTGAAACCACTAGTTTCAAGAAGGGCAAGGGCAAGAAGGGATACTTCATGAAACAACAAATCAGCTGCTGCTCTAATGAAGAAACCCAAGGTGGAACCTAAACCCAAGACTAAGTGCTTCTGTAATAAGGGGAACAGCCACTGGAGCAGGATTACCCTAGATACTTGGTAGATGAGAAGGCTGGCAAGGTCGATAGAAGTATATTGGATATACATTAATGTGGACTTTACTAGTACACCTAGTAGCACCAGGGTATTAAGATATCGGTTCGGTTGCTAACTGTTAGTAACTCGAAATAAAGGAGCTACGGAATAAACGGAGACTAGCTAAAGGTGAGCTGACGATATGTGTTGGAAGTGTTTCCAAGTTTGATGTGATCAAACATCGCACGCTCCCTCTACCATCAAGATTAGTATTAAACCTGAATAATTGTCATTTGGTGTTTGCATTGAAGCATAGACATGATTGGATTATGTCTATCGCAATACGGTTATTCATTTAAGGAGAATAATGGTTACTCTATTTATTTGAATAATACCTTCAATGGTCTTTCACCTAAAGGTATGGTTTATATAATCTCGATCGTAGTGATACACATTTTCATGCCAAAAGATATAAGATAGTAATGGTAGTACCACTTACTTGTGGCACTGCCATGTAAGTCATATTGGAATAAAACGCATGAAGCTCCATGTTGATGGATCTTTGGACTCACTCGTTTTGAAAAGTTTGAGACATGCGAACCATGTCTATTGGTGTATACGCATGAAGAAACTCCATGCAGATGGATCGTTTGGACTCACTTGATTTTGAATCACTTGAGATATGCAAATCATACCACATGGGCAAGATGACTGAAAAGCCTCGTTTTCAGTAAGATGGAACAAGATAGCAACTTGTTGGAAGTAACACATGATGTGTGCAGTCCAATGAGTGCTGAGGCATGCAGTGAATATCGTTATGTTCTTACTTCACAGATGATTTGAGTAGATACTGAGTATATTTACTTGATGAAACACAAGTCTGAATTATTGAATGGTTCAAGTAATTTCAGAGTGAAGTTGAAGATCATCGTGACAAGAGGATAAAATGTCTATGATATGATCATAGACATGAGTATCTGAGTTACGAGCTTTGGCACGCAATTAAGACATTGTGGAAATTGTTTCACAATTAATACCGCCTGGAAAACCATAGTGTGATGGTGTTTCCGAACATCATAGTTGCACACTATTGGATATGGTGCGTACCAAGATGTCTCTTATCGAATTACCACTATCGTTCATGGATTAGGCATTAGAGAGAACCACACTCACTTTAATAGGGCACCACGTAATTCCATTGAGATGACATCGTTTGAACTATGGTTTGGAGAAACCTAAGTTGTCGTTTCGTAAAGGTTTGGGGCTGCGACGCTTATGTGAAAAAGTTTCAGGTTCATAAGCTCGAACCCAAAGCGGATAAAATGCATCTTCATGGGACACCCAAAAACAGTTGGGTATACCTCCTATCTCAGATCCGGAAGCAAAAGTAATTGTTTCTAGAAATGGGTCCTTTCTCGAGGAAAAGTTTCTCTCGAAAGAATTGAGTGGGAGGATGGTGGAGACTTGATAAGGTTATTGAACCATCACCTCAACTAGTGTGTAGCAAGGCACAGGAAGTTGTTCCTGTGGCACCTACACTAATTGAAGTAGAAGCTTATGATAGTGATCATGAAACTACGGATCAAGTCACTACCAAACCTCGTAGGTCGACAAGGATGCGTACTTCTTCAGAGTGGTACAGTAATCCTGTCTTGAAGGTCATGTTGCTAGGCAACAATGAACCTACGAGCTATGGAGAAGCGATGGTGGGCCCGAATTCCGACAACTGGTTGGAAGCCATGAAATCCGAGATAGGATCCATGTATCAAAACAAAGCATGGACTTTGGTGGACTTGCCCGATGATCGGCAAGCCATTGAGATAAATGGATCTTTAAGAAGAAGACGGACGTGGACGGTAATGTCACCGTCTATGAAGCTCGACTTGTGGCAAAGAGTTTTTCACAAGTTCTAGGAGTTGACTACGATGAGATTTTCTCATCCGTAGCGGTGCTTAAGTCCGTCGGAATCATGTTAGCATTAGCTGCATTTATGAAATCTGGCAGATGGATGTCAAAACGAGTTTCCTTACCAGTTTTCGTAAGGAAAGGTTGTATGTGATACAATCAGAAAGGTTTTGTCGATCCTAAGGATGCTAAAAGGTATGCTAGCTCCAGCAATCCTTCTAAGGACTGGAGCAAGCATCTCGGAGTTGGAATGTACGCTTTGATGAGATGATCAAAGATTTTGGATTTATACAAAGTTTATGAGAAACTTGTATTTCCAAAGAAGTGAGTGGGAGCACTATAGAATTTCTGATGAGTATATGTTGTTGACATATTGTTGATCAGAAATGATGTAGAATTTCTGGAAAGCATATAGGGTTATTTGAAAGATGTTTTTCAATAGAAAACCTGGAATAAGCTGCTTGAACATTGAGCATCAAGATCTATGAGGATAGATCAAAAAACGCTAAATGGTACTTTCAAATGAGCATATACCTTAACATGATCTTGAAGGTGTTCAAGATGGATCAGTCAAAGAAGGAGTTCTTGCCTGAGATGCAAGGTATGAATTTAAAGCTCGACCACGGCAGAAGAGAGAGGAAGGACGAAGGTCGTCCCCTATGCATTAGACGTAGGCTCTACATATGCTATGCTGAGTACCGCACCTGATGTGTGCCTTGCCACGTGTCTGGCAAGGGGGTACAAGAGTGATCCAGGAATGGATCATTGGACAGCGGTCAAAATTGTCCTTGGAGTAATAAGGACATGTTTCTCGATTATGGAGGTGATAAAGAGTTTGGCGTAAAGGGTTACGTCGATGCAAGCTTTAACACCTATTCGAATGACTCTAAGTAGCAAATCGGATACGTATAGTGGAGCAACCATTTGGAATAGCTCCAAGTGGAGCGTGGAAGTAGCATTTACATTATGACCTAAAAATTTGTGAAGTACATATGGATCTGAATGTTGCAGACCCATTGACTAAAACCTCTCTCTCAAGCAAAGCATGATCAAACCCCAGAACTCATTGAGTCTTAATCACATGATGATGTGAACTAGTTTAATGACACTAGTAAACTCTTTGGATGTTGGTCACATGGCGATGTGACCTGTGAGTATTAATCACATGGCGATGTGAACTAGAATATTGACTCCAGTGCAAGTGGGAGACTGTTGGAAATATGCCCTAGAGGCAATAATAAATTAGTTATTATTATATTTCCTTGTTCATGATAATCGTTTATTATCCATGCTATAATTGTATTGATAGGAAACTCAGATACATGTGTGGGTACATAGACAACACCATGTCCCTAGTAAGCCTCTAGTTGACTAGCTCGTTGATAAATAGATGGTTACGGTTTCCTCACCATGGACATTGGATGTCGTTGATAACAGGATCACATCATTAGGAGAATGATGTGATGGACAAGACCCAATCCTAAGCCTAGCACAAAGATCGTAGTTCGTATGCTAAAGCTTTTCTAATGTCAGGTATCATTTCCTTAGACCATGAGATTGTGAAACTCCCGGATACCGTAGGAATGCTTTGGGTGTACCAAACATCACAACGTAACTGGGTGGCTATAAAGGTGCACTACAGGTATCTCCGAAAGTGTCTGTTGGGTTGGCACGAATCGAGACTGGGATTTGTCACTCCGTGTAAACGGAGAGGTATCTCTGGGCCCACTCGGTAGGACATCATCATAATGTGCACAATGTGACCAAGGGTTGATCACGGGATGATGTGTTACGGAACGAGTAAAGAGACTTGTAGGTAACGAGATTGAACAAGGTATCGGTATACGGACGATCGAATCTCGGGCAAGTACAATACCGCTAGACAAAGGGAATTGTATATGGGATCGATTGAGTCCTTGACATCGTGGTTCATCCGATGAGATCATCGTGGAACATGTGGGAGCCAACATGGGTATCCAGATCCCGCTGTTGGTTATTGACCGAAGAACGTCTCGGTCATGTCTACATGTCTCCCGAACCCGTAGGGTCTACACACTTAAGGTTCGATGACGCTAGGGTTATAAAGGAAGTTTGTATGTAGTTACTGAATGTTGTTCGGAGTCCCGGATGAGATCCCGGATGTCATGAGGAGTTCCGGAATGGTCCGGAGGTAAAGATTTATATATGGAAAGTTGTTGTTCGGGTTCCGGGAAAAGTTTGGGTTTTTTTCGGTATTGTACTGGGAAGCTTCCAGAAGGTTCCGGAGGATTCCGGAGGGGTCCAGAGGTCCGGAAACTGTTCCACCACGTCCAATACAGTAGCATGGGCTGTAGGGGGGCGCCCTAGCCTTAATGGGCCAGGGGCACCAGCCCCCCCAAGGCCCATGCGCATGGGAAGGGGGGAAACCCTAAGGGGGAGGGCCTCCACTTGACTTGGGAGGCACTCCTCCCCCCTTGGCCGCCGCCCCCAACCCTAGATGGGATCTAGGGGGGCCGGCCGCCTCTTCCCCCCACCTATAAATAGTGGAGGGGTGGGAGGGCAGCCGCACCTCCAAGTTCTGGCGCAGCCCTCCCCCTCTCCCAAGTACTCCTCCTCTCTCGCGGTGCTTGGCGAAGCCCTGCAGGATTGCCACGCTCCTCCACCACCAACGCGCCGTAGTGCTGCTGCTGGATGGAGTCTTCCTCAACCTCTCCCTCTCTCCTTGCTGGATCAAGGCATGGGAGACATCACCGAGCTGTACGTGTGTTGAACGCGGAGGTGCCGTCCATTCGGCACTAGGATCTCCGGTGATTTGGATCACGACGAGTACGACTCCTTCAACCCCGTTCTCTTGAACGCTTCCGCTTAGCGATCTACAAGGGTATGTAGATGCACTCTCCCTCCCCTCGTTGCTGGTTTCTCCATAGATAGATCTTGGTGACACGTAGGAAAATTTTGAATTTCTGCTACGTTCCCCAACACCCATATTCCGACAAATGGTTAGAAGCCATGAAATCCGAGATAGGATCCATGTATCAGAACAAAGCATGGACTTTGGTGGATTTGCCCGATGATCGGCAAGCCATTGAGATAAATGGATCTTTAAGAAGAAGACGGACGTGGACGGTAATGTCACCGTCTATGAAGCTTGACTTGTGGCAAAGAGTTTTTCACAAGTTCAAGGAGTTGACTACGATGAGATTTTCTCATCCATAGCGATGCTTAAGTCCGTCGGAATCATGTTAGCATTAGCTGCATTTATGAAATCTGGCAGATGGATGTCAAAACGAGTTTCCTTACCAGTTTTCATAAGGAAAGGTTGTATGTGATACAATTGGAAATGTTTTGTCGATCCTAAGGATGCTAAAAGGTATGCTAGCTCCAGCGATCCTTCCATGGACTAGAGCAAGCATCTCGGAGTCAGAATGTACACTTTGATGAGATGATCAAAGATTTTGGGTTTATACAAAGTTTATGAGAAACTTGTATTTCCAAAGAAGTGAGTGGGAGCACTATAGAATTTCTGATGAGTATATATTGCTAACATATTGTTGATCAGAAATGATGTAGAATTTATGGAAAGCATATAGGGTTATTTGAAAAGTGTTTTTCAATAGAAAACCTAGATTAAGCTGCTTGAACATTGAGCATCAAGATCTATGAGGATGGATAAAAAACGCTTAATGGTACTTTCAAATAAGCACGTACCTTGACATGATCTTGAAGGTGTTCAAGATGGATCAGTCAAAGAAGGAGTTCTTGCCTGAATTGTAAGGTATGAAGTTAAGACTTAAAGCTCAACCACGGCAGAAGAAAGAGGAAGGACGAAGGTCGTCCCCTATGCTTTCGTCATAGGCTCTATACGGTATGCCATGCTGAGTACTGCACCTGATGTGTGCCTTGCCACATGTCTGGCAAGAGGGTACAAAGGTGATCAAGGAGTGGATCACCGGACAACGGTCAAAATTGTCCTTGGATTAATAAGGACATGTTTCTTGATTATGGTGGTGATAAAGAGTTCGGCGTAAAGGGTTACGTCGATGCAAGATTTAACACCTATCCGAATGACTCTGAGTAGCAAACCGGATACGTATAGTGGATCAACCATTTGGAATAGCTCCAAGTGGAGCGTGGAAATAGCATTTACAATATTACCTAGAGATTTGCGAAGTACATACAGATCTGAATGTTGACTAAAACCTCTCTCACAAGCAAAACATGATCAAACCCCAAAACTCATTGAGTCTTAATCACATGATGATGTTAACTAGTTTAGTGACACTAGTAAACTCTTCGGATGTTGGTCACATGGCGATGTGACCTATGAGTGTTAATCACATTGATGTGAACTAGATTATTGACTCTAGTGCAAGTGGGAGACTGTTGGAAATATGCCCTAGAGGCAATAATAAATTAGTTATTATTATATTTCCTTGTTCATGATAATCGTTTATTATCCATTCTATAATTGTATTGATAGGAAACTCAGATACATGTGTGGATACATAGATAACACCATGTCCCTAGTAAGCCTCTAGTTGACTAGCTCGTTGATCAATAGATGGTTACGGTTTCCTGACCATGAACATTGGATGTCGTTGATAACAGGATCACATCATTAGGAGAATGATGTGATGGACAAGACCCAATCCTAAGCCTAGCACAAAGATCGTGTAGTTCGTATGCTAAAGCTTTTCTAATGTCAAGTATCATTTCCTTAGACCATGGGATTGTGAAACTCCCGGATACCATAGGAATGCTTTGGGTGTACCAAACGTCACAAGTAACTGGGTGGCTATAAAGGTGCACTACGGGTATCTCCGAAAGTGTCTGTTGGGTTGGCACGAATCGAGACTGGGATTTGTCACTCCGTGTAACGGAGAGGTATCTCTGGGCCCACTCGGTAGGACATCATCATAATGTGCACAATGTGACCAAGGGGTTGACCACGGGATGATGTGTTACGGAACGAGTAAAGAGACTTACCGGTAACGAGATTGAACAAGGTATCGGCATACCGACGATCGAATCTCAGGCAAGTACAATACCGCTAGACAAAGGAAATTGTATACGGGATTGATTGAGTCCTTGACATCATGGTTCATCCGATGAGATCATCGTGGAACATGTGGGAGCTAACATGGGTATCCAGATCCCGTTGTTGGTTATTGGCTAGAGAGTTGTCTCGGTCATGTCTGCATGATTCCCGAACCCGTAGGGTCTACACACTTAAGGTTCGGTGACGCTAGAGTTGTTATGGGAAATAGTATGTGGTTACCGAAGGTTGTTAGGAGTCCCGGATGTGATCCCGGACGTCACGAGAAGTTCCGGAATGGTCCGGCGGTGAAGATTGATATATTGGATGAAGGCTATTGGAGTCCGGAAGTGTTCCGGGGGTACCAGGCTATGGCCACCATGACCGAAAGGTGTTTCGGGAGCCCCGACAAGTGTTGGAGGGCCTCATGGGCCAAAGGGGAAGGGGCAAACTAGCCCACTAAGGGGTGGTGCCCCCCTCCCAGCCCCTCTCACGTAACCAGGAGAGGTGGGGGCGCCTCCCCTAGGGCAGCCCCCCCTCTCGGCTTGGGGGGAGTTTCCTAGGGGGTGGGGGCGCCCAAACCCATCTAGGGTTTCCCCTGTGGCCGCCGCCCCTCCCCTAGGGAACCCTAGGGCGCCTCCTCCACCCCCCTTACCCCTATATATAGTGAGGGAGAGAGAGGGCAGCTGCACACCCTTCCCTTGGCGCAACCCTCTCCCTCCTCCAACACCTCCTCCTCCGTAGTGCTTGGCGAAGCCCTGCTGGAGAACCACGAGCTCCACCACCACCACGCCGTCGTGCTGTCGGAGTTCTCCCTCAACTTCTCCTCTCCCCTTGCTGGATCAAGAAGGAGGAGACGTCCCCGGGCTGTACGTGTGTTGAACGCGGAGGCGCCGTCCGTTCGGCGCTAGATCGGATCTTCTGCGATTTGAATCGCCGCGAGTACGACTCCATCATCCGCGTTCTTGAAACGCTTCCGCTTAGCGATCTTCAAGGGTATGAAGATGCTCATCCTCTCCCTCTCTTGTTGCTAGAATCTCCATAGATTGATCTTGGTGATGCGTAGAAAATTTTGAATTTCTGCTACGTTCCCCAACATTTTAATGTCTCATTAACTGAATGTTGATGTACTCCATCAGTAAGTAGATGGCAAATTTACATAAACAACCATTTTTCCTCAGTTCAGTTTGAAAAGTTATCATGTTTTCAATGGCAGGAGTGAATCTGCCGAGCACCGGAGCTGTCCCTCATATCCAACCACAACAGTTGGTTGATTTATCCCGATCTACTTAGCCGGTTTCATTGCAGGGTTACTCTTGCCTTCGTATTTCGACCTTTTTTGTGCTTCAATTATCCAGGTTCATCCCCTTTCCCTTTCTGTTCATGTATTTTGTCCATATGATCTATGTTTACGGTCTGTACATACCCATGGATGTAATATGTGTATGGTTCTCATCATAGATGTTTACTATGGTGCCTACTACTTTTCACAGATATAGGGCTGATATTTGCTTACAAAAAAGGGCAATGGCTCATTACATTTTTAATTCCAGTTGATTGGTTGATTAGTGACGTACAATATGATTCAGTTAGTGCACTTGATAGGTGGGGATTCAGCACAGTAGCTTTGTGTTGCCTTTCTTATCTTGTTAGGTGCCTCTTTTTTTCTGTCTAGGAGGACCGATTTGGCCTGAGGTTGTGTCCTTTCTCTTTCGGAAGGAAGTTTTTGTTCCTATCCAGTGCTAGGAGATGAATTGGTTGCATGGTAGGTCTTTCTGAATATGCATTTGAATATGAGATGTCTCAAGATTGTTGGTCTACTTCTTTTGGTCTTATATATACTATGTCTTTGGTCATGACAACTTGGAACAACTTGTGTGTGCCTCTCAGATTCCTACAGAAGGAAGGATACCCTTTCTTTTCTATTGGAAGGGCAACAACATAACCCCACCGTGCGTATGTGGCCGGTGAGTTTGCATTTTTTTTGAAAATTATTGCTACTAAAAGAAATAAAGTTGTTTTCTTCATCCTTGTTTCAAACCAACTAATTTTCGTTTGATGACATTTGGTAGAAAATAAATTTGTTTTGGTCCATTCTCTCAGCTCACACTGATTCCACTCTTTTTAAGACTCCGGTAGCAACTACATACACAAATGATAATATATGTTTACATCGAACTTTCTTCTGCGTAAGTATGAGTAAATGTATTAATGTGTTCTTACTCTTTCTAGGACTATAATAACAACTATGATATGAAAGGGGCAAGGAGGTTCTACCTGATATACATCAATGACGATGAAGGTATATACACATACTTATGTTAGAGAGAGAGTAGAAGAGTGGGGTGGGTGAAACATATGCCTTGTGCATGTGTGAAGCAAGAAATGCATTTTTGCCTTATTTTGCTTATATTTGTGTATGTATAAACGGGCATGACATGTATATAATCAGAGGATGGATTGCTTCCAGTTCTGTTCTTAGCTAATGGTTATTTGCCATCTGATGGGCTGTTGTTGTTTGTAGATTCGGGCGACGGCTAGGGTTCGATTTCTGCCGTGGATGATGGATCTCGGCTCTTCCCCTGGTTGATTGCGATGGATGAGGTAATTCATGAAGATGTGCTCTACTTTACGCTTGATTCGTAGTCTCCTTTTTCTTGGTTTGATTTGTTTCCGACCGATGCGCAGGATAAGGGTTAGGGTTGGCCCTTGGTCTCAGGCAATATTTTAAATAGCACGCTATTTCACCGTTATAACGCGGTTATAGCATATTTGAAAGGGAGACGTTATGTTTTGACAAAATCGGACGCTACGCCGCTAATCGCATAATTAGCGCGCTACACACGCTATAACATTGTAACGTTGTAACGTTACGACGTGCAAACCATGCAAAACTGAAATAAGCACAGCCCAGCATGCCCAGCAGGCCAAAACCAACCCACGACCACTAGCTTTCTCACTCCTTTTATCAGATTCTCCCACGAGACCTAACCAGCAAGCCCAGGTGGCTGCCCCGGTGGCTGTTGATGTTAGAGACTCTTAAAACTATGGTTGTTGATGTTTGAGACTTACTATTTTTATGTGCTGGATTTGGCCCTTATGCATATATTGCTTTTTCCTATGAAAAATTTAGTTGCTTAAATACTTTATTTCTAGATATATTTGATTTTTTTTTTGCAAACGCTATTTTGAAATATAGCGCGCTATTAGCACGCTATAACATGTGTAGCATTTAGAGAAGGGCCTCGCTATATTTTGTAGCGCGCTATTTAAAATATTGGTCTCAGGTTGCCGCGTCGTCCTCATCTTCGGCTTGCAAGGGATTGGATTCGGTGTGATTGATTCTTCCTCTCGCAAGGTGGGTACATCCTCTCTTTCGATTTCTTTCATGAGTTTTGGTTTGCCTTGCCGGATTGCTTCGCGTCTATACACGATTATACCCAAAGCTCACTTTCCTTTCTTAACTCATCTGGGGTGACTCTTGGATCCGTCTGTCCTGTTTAGGTTATGATGGCCGACGAACAGCTCCAAGTTCACGTGTCGCCGGGCTCGCCGGGTGACGCTGGCTCCAACAGTTGTCTGCGAGCACTTTCCTAGGTCAATTGACATTTGTCGTGGCCCTTCTCTGTTTTTACTTGGAAAAATATAGTCCGTATGTGCCTCAGCGATTTTTAAAATCAAAGGAAATGCTCTGTGCAGAAAAATACATATATAATCTAGGGGGTATATGTAATAGTGGTAGATAAATAATAATGTTTAGATTCAGGCAGTATACTACAGTCTGCCTTCTGGAGAGGGCCCTATGCTTGCTGAGTTCTTTGTACGGTGCCTTCAGGGAGGTTGTGCGGTGCCGAGCGGATGTACGGCGAGGTCTTCAAAATGGCGTCAAGTCCCCCTTGCCATATGGATCATATGTAAGCTCTTCCCGCTAACCTTCAGGAGTACATTTTGATGCTTCAAGTCTGAACTTATGTAACTTGTGAACTAATTCCTCCCTGAGTATGTGTGTGCGTGCGTGCGCGCGCTATGTTAAATCAAACGCCTTCAGACTACTGTGAAGTAATGCCACTTGTCATATTGACCAAATTTCATTACTTGATGGCCATTTAGAGATGCCATTTAGAGTTGTCAAAAATCTGGGACTATGAAGTCCATTTACACTGTCAAAAACCTCGGACTGTTTTCAGAGTTGCTACAACAATGGAATTTTCAGTTTGACAAAACAGTTTAAACTGAAAATCTGGGACTTCACATTTGCTACAACAGAGTTGTCAAAAATTCAGTTTACACTGTTAGTTTGAAAAAAATTGTCCAAACTGAAAATTCAGTTAGAATGGTGTAGGCATTGTTAATCTTTGGGGATAATTGTGGATGCCGTGAAGTGATTTAGATGTCTGCTTTGCTGTGCATACTGGCAACAAATAATTCCAACTTAATTCAGTAGAAAATTGGTACCTCATGTAAGTTGGCATCAAATTATTGCCAGTAATACATTTATTGGCAATCAGTACATGATCAGTGACTGAATTAGTACAGGCATAATCATCCCAGCTCCCTTGTTTCATACAACTGTAGAAATTTAGTCCACAATATGTTGATTTGCATCTTGTTTGAGCTAGCTGGCACTGTGTATGGTTCAGATGTTGTAGACTGCAACCATTAGAGTTGAAGAGGCTATTAACAGAACTAATTTTCTCATATTCTTATTTTTCTTCAAGTAATTTGTTTTGTTATCAATGGTCTAAGATTTGGTTTGATTAAAACTGTCATGTCTTTTTCTTTTTGCTTGTTCTAATCTGCGAAGTAGTGACTGGTCAGGTTGACCTTTTTTTTTTCAAAAATGAAATAAAATTCTACTCCCAGATAATACATTTGTAGTACTAAAAATTTGTAAACTGGAACCAGATAGTTTCTTCTTTGATTTATGTGCCGCTTGAAGGTGCATATATGTAACTAATGGCCTGTCGGTTACTATTCTGTGTGATGTGTCATCCATATACACACTTTTCTTTTCTTGTATTCCAATCGCACCCTGTGGTGACTCCAATCACACCCTGTGGTGACCTTGGTTCAGCCAAGAACACGTGGTGACAGATGTGCTCTCTTGGTTTGACAAAAATTTAGTCAAAAGTTTGCTTTACTGAATGCAAATTGTCATGTTTTCTCTGAACTTGGTTCAGCCAGGAAAATATACTCCACTCTTATTGAAACTTATTGAACTAACAGCAGGAGCATGGCAAAATGGAGCTGAAACCAAGCTAACAAGAACCAATCTAAAGTTCTGAAGCTTACTGAACTAAGATGCAAGAAGATGAGGATGCAACCAATGCTATACTCCTTTTTTATTTACTGAATCTGAAGTTCTGAGACTTACTGAATCGTATCTAATGCAGTTTTCAAGTTTAGTTAGTCAACCCACTCATTAATTCTTAGCTTAGACTGAACATTTGGTTACTCCAATTAATCCAAGTTACTCCAGTTAATCCAAATTACAGCCACTACTCCAAATTACAGTCACTATATAGGATAGCCAATTCAGTTTACACGCTCATCAAATTACAGAACAAACATCTAATTAATCCAACTGGATGATCCACTGGTGCTCTAATTCAAATCAATTTCAAATCAATCTGATCTACAATGATGCTGCCATGATGCTATTCAAACAATCTCACATCAATTTGTCCATATGACAACAATTTCAGGGTGGGGCGCTGGTACCTTCAACAGCAGCACAGCCGGGGTCACCTGGACGAAGAAGCAGCTTGTGGCCGCCTGGACGAGGAAGAAGACGATTGGGGCCGCCTGGACGAAGATCGGGAGATGCACCACCACTAGCAGAAGCAGCAGAGGCGGAGGAAGATGGAAACAGCGAAGATGCCGGAGTGGCGGAAGACAGCGTGCTGGCGGCCGAAGCGGATGGCGCAGGCCCTACGAGCGGTGGTGGTCACCTCTGTGGTAGCTGCGCTGGTGTCACCGCAGAGGATCAGGTGAGCGGGGGGAAGCTCGCCTCCGTGTGCGCAGGTAAGCAGGGGTGCAAGTTGGCAGCTGCGGTGCAGGAGTGGCGCTAGCTGAGCCCTACGATGGCTGGGGCGCGCGGTGCCCGCGGGCGATGCGGGGAGACAGTGGCTGGGGTGCACAGTGCCCGCGGGCGACGGAGGGTGGAAGACGGGTTGATTAGCAAGATAATTAAATGGATAGGGGTTTATTTTGCAAAATTAGAAATGAACTGAGTTGAGGAGAAGTTTTTCGGGACGGAGGGAGTATTTGATACATATAAACAATGTGCTCAAGAAAACTTATTTATCTGTTGTTGCATAATTTGATATCACCTATAGATATGCCTTTGAATGTCAACATCCAACTGCTTTATCATCCCCAACATCCAGGATACATAGGCGGGGATGATGTTGCTCAAAGGCGAGCACACGTTGCCGTGTCGAAGGAGTTTTGCCCTTTGTCTATGCCTCAAATATCGATGATGTCTCTTTGTGCTATCACTCCCAGGCCCTCTTTATTTTGTTTATTAAGCAAATGTTGGATCAGACAAGGATTTACTCACGTTGGATCTGTACAACTATGGACTAACCATGCGATCTTTTATTTAAGCTTTGAAATGAGTGAATTGGATGCTGGGTTTGAACGATTGTGTTCCGTGACTTCTCTTGATGTTATATTATCAATTTCGAACTCTTATCTGAAGGAGTACCACTCTATATGAATTTTATTGTGTTTGCGATTTTTTATACTTGGATGCTTCGGCGGTTGTGTAAATAGATTGAACATAAATATACCCGCAGGTTAGCCGCATTTCTTACCTAGTTTACGATGAGGGGAGTACAAAGAGGGCCTCTGTGTGATCCTCCTTGACGCCTCCCCTCCTCTCCCTGCATGGTTTAGCCTTGCTCCCCATCCAGGCCGACGCGAGAGGCAGCTCCGATCCGTCATCAAGGTTCCTCTCTCACCCTCTGTGTCCGGGGTTCAGTTCGTTCTGGTAGAGGAAAAATGTATAAGAAACTGTGACACTCCAAAATTTTTGATTTGATTTTAATTTTTTTTATTTTGATTTGAAGGAGGCTATTTAAAATCATTCTAAAAAGGGGCTCTCCTTCTCAAAAGTTTCTCTTATGACAATTTTTTTTATTTTGGGTCATCCTCAACCTTGATGTTTGGTTTTGAAGGCTTTTCAGTAGTGCCGACTCATCACAATTTATTTTTGGAAGTTTTTCAATTAAAAAAAGAAATCCTATGGGTTTTTGATTTACTCTTTTTATTCAAACATTTCCCATTTACCATGCCTCATGTTAAAACTTTCTTCCAAAAAACCCTCCCTCCACTTTGGGTCAAGTCTAGTAGCCATTCCTAGCAAGTTCAACCTATTTTTGATTTTTATTCCATTTATTTTATCCCCAAAACTATTTCTGTCTTTTATTTTGGACCTAGGTGATTTACAAAGGAAGTACCTGATTTCCTTTGAGTTTTGGTCTCAAACCAACTCCTCTGACTAGTCCTTAGCACCCCCAACCTAGATCCATCAAGATCCACTCTTCCACAGTTCAAAATTTTCAAGTTTTGCTCACTGCAAGTTTGGACCAGATTTGTCATTTTTGGTGAAATTGAATATTTTTCTTCTCCAAAAATTCTGGGATAAATCAGGCAACCCCCAGGTGCATTGGGAGGTCACCTCACCAAAGCCCAGCTCCAGAAAATCTCTCCACATGCCAAAATCATTTTATCAAACACCTGGCTTGCACTGTTGCTGTGCAAATTCAGAAAATTCAGACTTCAGTGTTCCTGTTTCGCCGTCAATGTCGTTTTCTTCAGAGCCCGGCGTCGATCTCGCCAGTAACCGCCGTGGCGCCTTGCTCCCTGTTCCCCCTCCTTATCCAGAGCGCCGCATGATCATTTGGACAGACACCATCGTCGGCGGTGATGTGTCTCGCCGACGCCGGCAGCTTCTGCGGTGGCAGAGCCACCCATGGCGGCCAACAGGGACAAGCACCACCTTTCGGCGCCGTCCAGCACCGCCCAAGCCACTCGAAGCCTCCGCGTGGCCATCTGCTGGCCTGTGCACGCTGCGGCACCGTCGCCGTGGCCTGAGCAGCGCAGAGCATGCTCCCTGCCGCCGACGAGCTCCGTGCACCGTTCCGTCAGGAACTTGGAGTATCAACCAAGGCAGGCCAAGCTTAGCACTTAAACGGAACCAGTAGACCCTCACGGTGATGCCTAGCCCCCTAAACCACCTGACTATCCACTGCACCGCCGTAATCGTCACCGGAGTTATCCCGTTCACGGCCACCGCCTCGGACCAGCTATAAAAGGAGCCCTCGAGCTCGTTCTCGACCCCGCACCACACCTCCACCTCACCAGAGCCCCGCCTAGCCACTAGAAGGACCCCGAGGAGGTCTCCTTTCTCGACTCCGGCCGCCCCGATCCGCCTCGGGCTCCGGCTTGATTCACTCAGGTGAGACCATCCCCGCCTCCCAAACCGCATCAGTAATCCTCTAGTGCATCCAGTGCTCTAACCCGAGCCCCGATTCGACCTTTGCAGCCCTCCCCGGCGAGATCCACCAACACCCGAACCACCGTCCGCCGGAGTTGAGGCCGCCGTCGACGTGGTGCTCGCCGACGACCAACTCCACCACCCACAGGTGTGGAAGGACCCAAGGAACTCGTAGGTACCCTCCTCTTCTCCTAACTCGCCGTGGATCGCCGTCGGTGACCACCGCAGCCTTCGGGTGCCGGTGACTCTGTTTCAGCGTTTAAACCTGACGGGTGGGACCCTCCTGTCAGCTTTTTCTTTTTTTTGAACCGTTTTCTGAAAACGCCTTCGGGCAAATACGCTTTCTATCTGAAACGTTTTTCTGTCTTTTTTGTTCTACCCCCTGAAAACTTTCTGTTTCATTACAGACAAGTCCCTGGACTAAAACTTTAATAACTTTTAAACAGAAAATGATTTTTGGTTAATTCTTTTTCTGTCATCTTTATTTTTCTGTCTAGTTTCTAATCATATTTATTTGAAAAATATTTGGAACACTTTTTGTGCATGCACGGTATTTACGTTATAATGTATTTTCTTTATACCGTAGATACCGGAGGAGGTGACGGAACCGCGAACTTCACCGAGCTAGACTCCGACTACTCCGAATCAGGCAAGCATGTTTGAACCTTTGATATGATGAGTGTTTTGCATGTTTGCTTGAGTAGTTATTCATGGCATGTTTATATGAATAGCAGTAAGTGTTATATTACATGCAAAGCTTATACAAGTGAGCTTCGAAACTCGATGAGTTAATTGATGTGAGTTACATGATCATGTGGTGACATGAAAGGTGGTAAGATGGTATTGTTGAAGCATGCCAGTCTTAGGCCAAACCATTTAACTTCAGTGTTAACGTGGAGCGAGTCACGTTACCATCCATTTCCTTTGTGCTACCACATGTTTTCTGCATAGAATATGGTTTAGTAAGTTGCAAACCTCTTTCCTTGTACACACCAAATAGAGAGGTCGTGATGAGGGTTCCATGGCCCTGGATTAAAGCCAGTCATCCGGTCAGGGGGCATGGGTGTTTCCGGTTGGGACCGAGAGGGGGGCACCCCTTAGAGCGCGCGATATAAATTTGATCCCATGCTACTCGAGGTTGTGGCCTCCCCGTCTCAAAGTTTTTCTTGAACATTGCCTAGGGTGATTCCTGGCATCGGGATGTGGAATGGGTGTGTACTGGTTAGATGTGTTTCTCCTGAAATACCGTAAACGGAACTAGTCCTTCGTGACTACTGAAATCCGTTGGCTGTGGTTAAATAGTACAAAACTCTGCAGAGTCAAAAATCATTCAAGTAACCGTATCTTTGGTCAAGGACTGTGCTCAACTGGTCTTGTCAGTCTCAGTGTCTGTCTCAGTGACAAATCTCCGGTGAATAAACATAAAGGTTAAAAATCCAGCTGAATGATTACTCCTTGTGGATGGACTAACCCGTTTATTATTATGTATGGAGTATTTCCTTGGAGTGATTTAACTTCATGAATTTATTGAATATGAATGTTGAAATATAAGCCCTTTCTGTGATGTTGCTCAGACGTCCGACTGTGGCACTCTTGATATTTACTTTCGATATAAGCCCTTTATGTGATGTCGCTCAGACGTTCGACTGCGGCACTCTTGCTATTTACTTTTGATATAAGCCCTTTACATGATGTCGCTCAGACGTCCGACTTTGGCATCACTGTTATTTATTTTCATTATAAGCCCTTTCCGAGATGTCGCGTAGACGTCCGACTGTGGCATCACTGTTATTTATTTTTCATTATAAGCCCTTTCCGAGATGTCGCGTAGACGTCCGACTCTGGCACGCACTGTCATTTACATTTCAATATAAGCCCTTTATGTGGCGTCGCTCAGACGCCCGACTGCGGCATGATAATTTATTTTTACCTTTCGAGGCGTCGCTTTAGACACCCGATCGGTTTTCAGTTATTTTATTGGGATTTCGGGAGGACTACCGCCTGACTCCCTTTTTATTTAACATGCCGTGCAAATTTATTATTTGAGTGTGCATTACTAACTGCTCACGTGCATCATGTTTGCATTTGTTATATTTTTTGTCCGAACTGTCTTGCGAGTACATTCTAAGTACTCACCTGGCTTGTTGATTTGACTAGATGTTGACGAAGGCGATCTTATGGATGAAGAGTACGATAGCGAGTCCGACGCCTAGAGGAGTCCCAGTCAGTCGCGTGCGATCATGGAATTGGTTACTTGTATCATATACGCTTCCGCTACCCGAATAAAATCATCGAGCCTCACTTCGACGCTCGATGAGCCGCAAGATTAGGAGTCATGTCACCCACTTCACTGTGACATATCCACCACCACTTTTATTACGAGTTAGTAGTATGCCACCACACCCCTGTGTCATATCCGCTCTTATGTATAATATTGGCGTGCTTGTAATAAATTGCTGAGCACCCTCAGCTCAACCCTGTATAATATTTAGTACTACTGGATTTCTGTATCAAGGATTTGTCTACCAGTAAGGAGGATTTTTCCTATACTGGTCTATATAAAGGTTGGTCTCTCAATAAGCTTTTATTGGAAAACCGGTCGTGACAAACTTGGTACCAGAGCCAGGCTGACTGTAGGAAGCCACTAGGTGCGATCGCTAATCGGTTATTAGCGTAATGAGTGCTATTTTAATATTTTGCAAATGTAGCAATTTTCTGTTAGTCATCATAAATTTATGATTTGACTATTCGGATTTTTTGTCTACTTTTGTAGATGGCTGGCAACGACTGTGAGTGGCAGGTGTTTGCCAATGTTCCCGAGGGGTTCGTCAAGCTTCTCGTCTCCATCGTCAAAATCGCAATCGGGCCATCGACTCATCCGGAGTTCACACTCTACAGGCACAAGATCAGCGACAGTCTGTCCATGCACCAGGCCGCAGTGCAATTCAAGGGAGGACGTTTTGAGTCACGCCGCTTCCGGTTTGTGGGAAGGGCCATGCCTACGGAGAGGCATGCTATGCAGATGGCTGCCCGTGAGGCGATAGCTCGTCTTCGGGATGTTCTTCCTTCAATGAAGACTCGTCGCTACCGCTATCTCCCATGCCACGTGCCATACACCTGTCACTATGCATTCGCTTGCCCTAGAGGAGAGAGAGATGAGGCTATTGAGATGTTAGTTGAGTACCTCAAGGCCGTCGAGGCAGCCTTTGATAACCTCGTGGATGACCTTGTGGCCGCTCATATGGACGTCGTGCATAACTATCTCGTCCTCAACATCCTATGCACCTGCCACCCTCGCCACTGCTCGCTGCCTGCCTACTCCTGAAGAATTTGACCGAGTCATCGCTCCTACTCCAGTCAGAGCTGCACCACCTACCGCACCCGCACCAGCTCCACAGCTCAGTGCTTCACGTCTGGAGCCTATTAGTGAGGAGGAGGTTGAGTCTCCAGCATCACTAGGTCTTACCCTCGGCAGGCTGAGGGAAATCCTTACCATCTCCAAATGAGTGCGCCTAGCAGCCGTGCAATGTGTCAGCTTCTATGATATGTTTATATGTATATAGGTTGTGAGAAGTAGTTTGTGTGCGCATCATGTAGGAACTGGGAGAAGTGCACTAGCCTAAATAACATGTCAGGAATGTGTACGCACATCCTGAGTGATGTATTGTATAATTATGGCTTGCGTGTAAGATATGTACTAAGCGGTCCTTCTCCATGCGCAATCAAGTAATTTTCTTGAAAAATGTTGGAATTCTTAATTTTTCGTCTTGCAAAATTATTTATTCTGCCGTTCAGGTTTTCTCATAAGTTTTACAAAAAATACCCCAGAGTGGAAAATTCCTCGTCTTTGGACTCGTTCCATGCCAAGTCCGCTGGAAGAAAATTATGGTACGCAGACAAGCAACAATTTCACACAGGGGCAGTCAAGTCAGCAAGGCAGTGAAGCAGCATTTTCTCAAGTATGCCGCCTTTATGAACAAAGCCAGCAACATCATCAAGAAATGATGAACCATGTCATCAATATGGGAAATCACCGTGGACCGTATCAGCAGCAATCCAAATTGTCAGAACTACAAAAGACGCGTCCCCCAACGTTCTCGCACACTAACAAACCTCTTGAGGCCGATGATTGGCTTCGAGACATTGAAAGAAAATTAATTATTGCACAATGTTCAGACCGTGAGAAGGTACTATATGCACCCCACTATCTCACTGGAGCAGCTGCATCATGGTGGGAGAATTTTCTACACATGGACCCCAATGAAAATGACATCACCTGGGAAGAGTTTGAAGAAGGTTTTGGTGGGGCGCACATTCCCAGAAGTATTATGAAGATCAAGGAAAGGGAGTTTGATGACCTCAAGCAGAGAACCATGACAGTGACTGAGGACAACAGTCAGTTTATTCTATTGTCTCGTTACGCCAATGAAGAGCATATGACTGAAAACAAAAAAGATGAAAAAAATTCTTGGACAGTCTGGCACCAGCACTTAAATGCCAGCTGGTCGTACACACCTTCCCGGATTTCAAAACACTTGTGGACAAGGCTATTACATTGGAAAATGAGCGCCACAGCTTGGAGGATTTTCGCAAGCGCAAAAGGGACCAGACTACTCTTGCTCGCAACCACCGGAGCAAGACGGATTTTCAGAAAGGTGGGGCACACAACCCCACGACCAATGTGAAAGTGCGTTATAT
>NC_041385.1:825578032-825654294 GCF_002162155.2 Triticum dicoccoides
TAGGCGATTTTTATGAATTCTTCACCGAGGAATTTGCCGGTGAGGAAATTCGTTAGCGAAGAACTACTTGCAGCGGAATAAGTACTCATAAGTAAGCATAACAGAATACACACATAGTCATCTTGATGAAATAAAGACAAACACAGAGTACAGAAAGCGTAAACACAGGATAACACAAGATGAAGACAAACAGAATGAAGAAATTGAACTGAGGAAATTGAGAAAGTCTTCAGTCAAAGTCTTCAAACACAGATATGAACAATCACTCAACACAGTAATGAGGAAATGAAAGAGTTGAGGAAATAGAACCAGTAAGGTTGGTGAAGACAATGATTTGGTAGACCAGTTCCAACTGCTGTCTCAGTCGTACGTCTGGTTGGAGCGGCTGAGTATTTAAACTCGAGGACACACAGTCCCGGACACCCAGTCGCTGAGCACGCAGCTCAGGACACCAAGTCCTCACCGTATTCTCCTTGAACTGAGGTCACACAGACCTCGTCCAGTCACTCGTGGTAAGTCTTCAAGCGACTTCCAAACCTTCACAGACTTCGGTCACTCGATGATCCACAATTCCTCTTGGATGCTCTAGACCATGACGCCTAACCATCTGGAAGAAGCACAGTCTTCAAAGGTAACAAGCGTCAGATCCACGAAGGATCAATCTCTTCAGTGATGCTCAATCACTTTGGGTTTGTGGGTGTTTGGGTTTGGATTTTCCTCACTCGATGATTTTCGCTCAAAGTCCTTGGAGGATGGGTTGCTCTCAAATGACAAGTGTCAGTTTCTCTCGGAGCAGCCAACCAGCTAGTGGTTCTAGGGGACGGCTATTTATAGCCTAGGGAGCAGCCCGACATGATAAGACATAAATGCCCTTCAATGATATGACCGTTATGTGGATAAGATATTTTGGGACAGCTGGCGCGTAGCACAGCAACGGTCAGAAATTTGACTCTCAAATTCCTCAGGGCTATCATGTTCCTCACTGTGTAGGCAATCCGCACTGGCGACTTCCTAAATCCTCAGTCAGAACAAATTCCTCAGCAACCAGAAGAACTTCGTCTCTGTCACTGAAGAAATTGACTGAACTGTATGAGATTTCCAATGGCTTCACTCGAAGGGATGGTAGGTGTAGGATTTTGAGTTGAGCATCACATGGAAAATTATCCTTAGTATTTCCTCGACCCCCTTTAACAGTACGGTGTTTCCTATGACTCAAGAAAGAGAAAAACAAAACTATGAAAACGAAACTCTTCAAGCTTCATATTCCTTGCATGAATATCAAGTCTTCACGGACACACCAATTTCTTCACTTTCAAAGTCTTCATGAAAGTCTTCAAGAATACAAAATCTTCAGTCGAAGATATTCATTTTTAGGGGTTGACTTTCTCTGTAAATATCAAACTCCTCATAGACTTATAGAACTGTGTACACTCATAAACACATTAGTCCCTTAACCTATAAGTCTTCAATACACCAAAATCACTAAGGGGCACTAGATGCACTTACAATCTCCCCCTTTTTGGTGATTGATGACAATATAGGTTAAGTTTTCAACGGGGATAAACATATGAAGTGTAAGTACTGATATTGTGGAATTTGATTGCAAGATATAGAAGAACTCCCCCTGAAGATGTGCATAGTGAGGAATTCGCTTTTGAAGCAATGCACACTTGAAGAGTTGAATCATGGAGATCTCCCCCTATATCTTGTAATTCATACATGCATTTGACATATAATATGAAGAATTTGAAATACATGATGAAATATGGTGCCTGAAGAAATTCAGCATGCGTGCAATAATATTAATGAGGAACAAGCATGCAGAATCAGAACACAGTGCATCAAAAGTATCAGAGCACCATCGTTTTAAGATTACAACTCGATCCAATAAAAGTTTCAGAAGAGCAAGAGTTGTAACTTAGCAAAAAAAAACGCCCATATAATAGACCCGCTTGAAGACTAACTCAGATTTCTCCCCCTTTGTCATCGAATGACCAAAAGGATCGAAACTGAGGACTAACGCCCCTGAAGAATATCAAGTTGATGGAGGAGCGCCAGCATTGTTGGGGTCGGTTGTCGTAGTAGGGCCTGCCGCAGTGTCGTCCAAGTATTCATTTTCATCCGTGTCGCGCGATGAAGAATAGGAGCTGGCCACCAAGGAAGGAACCTTGAACTTCTTGAATTTCTTCGGTGGAGGTGCAGACCAGTCAAATTCTTCCTTGAGACCCATGCTCTTCAGATCTTCTGCGCTGTAGATATGAGATAGAACAACCCATGTATGGTTGAAGGTTTCATGGAGGTAGTATTGGTTTTTCTTCACAACATTGTGGGTTGAGGTCATGTTGTAAAGAATGGAACCAAATTGACGCTTGACCCATTTATGATTGCGATCAACTTTTTGATGAAGACTGAGGAGTAACTCACGATTAGTCATCACCCTGGGTGCTGTGGCTTGAGGAATTTGCTTGGCAGAGGTGTTAGCGGCAGAATCATGTGTGGCAGAGTCATCATTGGTGGAGTAGGATGCAGCCTTGCGAAATTGACCATCCAATGGACGAATGCCTTCATCTATCACAGCAGTTGCCTTGCCTTTGTCATCAGCTGAGGAAAATGTCCGTTTGAGGACTTCAATTGGAGGCAAGAAACTGCCATGGTTCAGAGTATCAGCCTTGTAGTTGAGTGAAGACCTTGTCCTGATGAACCTCATAATCCATGGCGCATAAGGCTTCAGCTCAAATGGTGACATAGCAATATTTGCCAGAGTCCTCATGAAGAAATCATGGAAGTTGACGGGAACACCATGAATGATATTGAAAAGCATATTCTTCATGATGCCAATGACTTCTTCATCATTTGAGTCATGTCCTTTGATAGGACTCATTGTCTTCGTCAGAATGCGATAGACAGTCCGAGGCACATACAGTAATTCCTTGATGAGGAATTTGGTTCGTGGGGCCTGCCCTGGCTTCAAAGGCTTCATGAGCACTTGCATGTAATGATTTGTAAGCTCAGGTTCATTGTAGATGCAACGAGCACCATCAAGGGGAGGACTGAGTGGGAGGGCACGAAGCAATTCAGTTGCTGGTGCCTTGTAGTGAGTGTTTTCTCACATCCAGTCCAGCACCCATGAGTTCACATCTTCAGAATTTCATGTGATGTGCAACGTCGCATAGAATTGAAGAATAAGTTCTTCATTCCAATCATAGATGTTAGTGCAGAAATTTAGCAATCCAGCATCATGAAGAACACTGAGGACTGGCTCGAAGCACGGCAGAGATTCCATGTCCACATGAGGAATGTGTGCATGATCGAAGACTTTGTCTTTGTCGAATAGCACAGAGGAATAGAAATTTGCTTGACTAGGAGTCCAGAAACGCCTCTTCCTTATGCGAGCAGAATCATAGGGATTATAGTCAGTGAAGAACACATGCTCGTTGAAGAAATCAACAGCCTTGAACTTTTGCTTCTTTGAGAATGGATCCTTTGGCTTGGGCACAGGAGTGTCAGTGAGTTGCATCACAACCTCAGTAATCACAATCTCTGGTTCTTCAGTCTGAGGAATTTCTGGTTCCTCTCAGTGGCAGTCTGTATGTTCAAAGGATCTGCAAGAACAGTTTCTTCAGCACTAGTGGCTGGAATTTCTTCTTTCACAGATGAGGTGGGATGAGTTTCTTCAGAGCCCATTTGAACGGTTGGTGCAGGGGACTGAGGTATTTGCTGTAGTGGGGTGAAGTGTGGAGAATTGGGATGCTGACTTTCCCAAAAGTCATCATTCATCACAGGCGTGGTGCATCCAATATCCACGTCTTCATCTTCAATTTCTTCAATGCCAACCTCTTCAGCTATGAACTGAGGCATGGGCGAGGAAGCAACATGTGTTGAAGGGATCGCATCCACTTCAATTTTTTTCATCAATCTGCTCTGACGAAGCAGCAGAATGATTTTCTTCATCAGATCCGTTAGGGATCACATATTCTTCACCATAAGGAACAAGGTTCTTTGATGGCATGGTGGAAATCATAACAACATCAATTGGATTCTCAAGTGAGCTGGTCATAGTCTTCATTTTCTTCGGAGATGAAGAATCTGAAGCAGATGATGCTTTCCTTTTCTTCACTGCAGCTTTCTCTGCAGCCTTGGTCTTCCTCACATCTGATGCAGATGGAAGGGTAGGAGTTGGGGTAGGCGCAGGAGGAGCTGAGGAATCTGTTTGTATTTCCTCAGGCGCAACTGAAGCAGTTGCCCTGACTTCTTCATTTTCTTCAGGCGCACCACTAGTGGATGCCCTGGCAATGTCTTCAGCGGCTGGAACAGAGTCATCAGCCCTGGAACTAGCATTTTCATCAGCAGCCTGAAAGTCATCAGCGGTGCTGGCATGTTCTTCAGTTTGCTGAGTAGAGGCTTCAGCTTGAGGAATTTCTTGTTGCGATGGGGCTGCAACATTGGTGAACTGCTCAGTCAGTTTAACGAACCTGACTTTGGCTCCTTACCAATCATCATAATAAGCATTGAAATCATCGTCGAGGGCTTTGATTTCAGACTGGATCGTAAGGAGTTCATCAGTTGTCATTTTGACAACGTTGTTCCTCAGGAACTTCTCTTTCCTAAACTGAGCCTTCTTGATTTGCCCGACCTTATCAAATTTCCATTTTTCTTCATTGATGAAATGGGTCAGCACGTGACTTTGGCCAGGAGTCAAATGAAAATCAGGCATAGGAGTGTTTGGGTCCTTGTGCCAGAGATCAATGTAGTCGAGGATCACCTTTGGATCCAAAAGTAGTGGCACATTTGTGCCTTTGGCTCTAGCGGCCATTTCTTGCCTGTCTCTGATGATTTCTGCAAGTTCATCATCATCAGCTTCATCGTTAGATGGCACTTGGAAGGCAACTTGTTTCTTCTTTGGACTAGGCCGAGGACCTCATCCAGCAGTGGCCTTGGTCTTCAGCAGAGTGGGGCCTGATGAAGAATTTGGTGCTGCCGAGGAACTTGCTGAGACACCAGAGGCAATGGAGATGCCTGCAGTCCTTTGGCATGTAGCCAGATGTACAGGTGTTGAGGACTTTGCTGGAGCAACTGAGGACTTTGGAGGAGCAGGAGCAGCATGAGGAATTGGCCGTGAGGGCTTTGAAGAAATTGGCCGTGAGGGCTTTGAAGATTCTGGCCGTGAGGGCATTGCTGAGGAACTTGGCCGTGAGGGCACAGTTGGTGAAGCACTTGGCTTGTGAGCGGGCTTCTTTGCCATTGATTTTCTAGGCCTGACAGAGGCCTTTGTGGCAGCAGCAGCAGCGGAGTCTTCATTAAATTTCCTCACTGCTTCTTTGGCTTGTCTTGCCAACTTGGCTTGGCGTTTGGCCCATTCTTTAGGAAAATCCTCACCGTGCTTGATGCTGGTGGGGTCATCTTCTTGACCAGGTGACAATGGAGCTCTTGGGCATGGAGGATTTAGAGCGAATTTCTTCATATACTTTGGAGTTACATATCTGTACTCCCTCCATTCTCTTCCCCATCTCCTTTCAATCCTCTGTAGGCGCACCTTGCACTGATTTTTGTTCTCTTTTCCGAACTTAGCCTCATCAGGTGTGCAATAGTCAGCATAGATGTCCTCAGGTATTTCAAACGCGGTCATGACTTCAGGCTTCTTTCCTCCTTTCTGTGGTTTCTTATCGTCTGCCATATTCTTCAGTTGAGGAATTTGAACAATCGAATTCTCTGAAGAAGTATGCAACTTTTCTTCGAGGAGCGCTGCAAATAAGTTAAGTTTATGAGAACCTAGTGATTCAGCAGCGGACATGAGTACCTGTGAACAGAGTATAGTTGCGAGGAATTTGAAGAGGTCATATGCATTCTCAGAAGGTTTTCGAAAAGAACAAGTTTGAGGAATTTGACCAGATGAGTGTTGAAGAATTTCACTAAGCGTCCTTTGTCTTAGGTTCCAGAGTTGTATAGATTGAGGATCCACACAATTGAGGAATATTGAAGATAAATGACGCTTAGGGAAACGAATCAAGAACAGATGACTAGTGAGGTGTTTTGTGTGTGAGGATTTGAAGAATAAAACACCTTTGAAGATTTTGTGGAGGAAATTTGAATCAAAGAGGGCAATAAAAGTAACTTCTAATTACCATTGATGAAGAACACGACAAACTGAGAAGTGTAGATTTGAAGCTCGTCAGTTCAGATCTTCCACGCCCTAACTTGGCAGAGGAAGTCAGCTACGGCGGCGGCGGAGTGAAGATTTCCGCGGCCGGCGCGAGTACGACGGCGACGAGGTCGAGGCAGTGAAGCTCTTCCTCACCGGCGACGATGGAGTAGCGGCGGCGCTAGGGTTTGAGAAGCTCGAGCGAGAGAGAGAGAGAGAGAGAGAGCGGTCGAGCAGAGTAAAGGAAGTGAGGAAGGATGAGGGGGTATTTATAGTCGTAGTGAAAAACTGTTCACCCGAAGATTTAGGACGAACGTGCCCCTGGCCCTTCTCATTCGCTTGACATGTGTCACCCACATATTGAAAAGTGGAGATCGTGTTAGATCGTGGGTGAATAGATAAGTATATCGTGGGATACGGGATGGTTTGAGCGGCAAAACCGAAAATTTGGATAAGATTAGTTTTAAAGTTCCGTTCGCAATTTCTTCAGCTGACAGGACACAGTGAAGATTTTGAACGAGTTTCAAATAGAACGCATATGAAGAATTTGTGAATAGATTGGGTTGAGTATAGCATAGAGGGGGAAGGGTCCGATCACATTCACTTAGTAGAAAATGCAACTTGAAGAAATAGCTATAAGTGAATGCTGTAGAGGACATAAATTCCTATATATATTGAAACAGTGAAGATTTTGAAAAGTTGAAGAATTTGAAAAACTGAAGAATTTCAAAACTGAGGAAAAACTCAAATTGAAAATTTTGAACTTTGGTGGTGGCGTGACCCACCGTATAAGAATGATGATTTCAGACACCGCGTACAATTGTCGTAGGGTTCTGAGAATCAAATTCTTCATTAATTTCTTCACACTTAGAGTGTTATTCTTCATTGATTGAAGAAAAACGTTTCTTCATGTGTTGCACATCTAAGTCATCAATTTTGCATAAGTGTTAGGATGTGTGTCCTTTTCAAAGAACATTCGAAGACTCTAAGATATTTAGCTCACACCGCAACTTGCTAAATCTCTTCTCGTCCAAGGGCTTTGTGAAGATGTCGGCTAGCTGTTCTTCAGTCTTCACATGCTCAATAGAAATGTCGCCCTTCAACACATGATCACGAAGAAAATGATGATGAATCTGAATGTGCTTTGTCTTTGAGTGCTGAACTGGGTTGTGAGCAATCTTGATGGCACTCTCATTGTCACAGTAGAGAGGCACATTCTTCATGTTGATGCCGTAGTCCTTGAGAGTTTGCTTCATCCACAGCAATTTAGCATAGCAAGAACCAACAGCAATGTACTCAGCTTTAGCAGTAGACAGAGATACACAGTTTTGTTTCTTCGAGGACCAACAGACCAAAGATCGTCGGAGGAAATGACAAGTACCAGATGTTGACTTGCGGTCCACACGATCACCAGCATAGTCAGAGTCAGAATATCCAATGAGATCAAAAGTAGAGCCCTTGGGGTACCATAGTCCTAGTGTTGGTGTGTGAGCTAGATATCGAAGAATATGCTTCACAGCCTTATGGTGTGATTCCTTCGGTGTAGCTTGAAATCGGGCACACATGCAAACACTAAGCATTATATCTGGCCTAGATGCACATAAGTACAATAAAGAACCAATCATGGAGCGGTATACCTTGTGATCGAAGTCAATACCATTTTCATCAGTGCACAGATGGCCATTTGTGGGCATAGGAATTTTGACTCCTTTGCAATTTTGCATGCCGAATTTCCTCAGAACATCCTTGAGGTATTTCTCCTGAGATATGAATATGCCATTGTGCTGTTGATGAATTTGAAGACCTAAGAAGAATTTCAACACTCCCATCATAGACATTTGATATTCTTCACTCATCATATAGGCAAATTCATCACTATAACGTTGGTCAGTACAGCCACAGATAATATCATCAACGTATATTTGACACACAAACAGTTCACCATCATAAGATTTAGTAAAGAGAGTAGGGTCAAGTGAACCGGGTGTGAAGCCATTCTTCATGAAGAATTCCTTCAAAGTATTATACCACGCCCGAGGGGCCTGCTTGAGGCCATAGAGGGCCTTGTTGAGTCTGAAGACTTTGTCAGGATTCTTTGGATCTTCAAAACCTGGGGGTTGAGCAACATATACTTCTTCGTCAAGCTTACCATTGAGGAATGCACTTTTCACATCCATTTGATATAAAGTGATATTATGATGGTTATCATAAGAAAATAATATGCGAATAGCCTCAAGTCTAGCAACAGGTGCAAAAGTTTCATCGAAAATAATTCCTTCAACCTATGTGTAGCCTTGAGCTACAAGTCGGGCCTTATTCCTCACCACAAGGCCATTTTCATCTTGCTTGTTGCGGTAGATCCACTTTGTGCCGATGATATTATGCTTGCGAGGATCTGGACGTTTGACCAGTTCCCAGACATTGTTGAGCTCGAACTGATGTAATTCTTCTTGCATGGCCTGAATCAACTCAGGCTCCAGAAATGCTTCATCTACCTTAGTGGGCTCTGTGATAGAGACAAAATCATAGTGCCCACAAAAGTTAGATAAATGTGAAGCTTTTGAGCGGGTGAGAGGACCTGGTGCTTCAATGTCATCGATGATCTTTTCAACTTGCACTTCTTTTGCAACGCGAGGATGAGCTGGTTGTCGTCGAGGAATTTGATCAGCATTTTCTTCAGTACAATTTTCTTCAGCATTTTCCTCAGGTACATCAGCTCGACGATCTTCGCGTTCTGGAATGAATTCTTCAGTAGATTCTTCGGTAGGAATGACATCCTCAGTAGCCTTGAACTTGATAGAATCTTCAGGTGCTGGTTCATCTATCACAGAAGGTAGGTGCTCTCTTTGCGAGCCATTAGTTTCATCGAACCGCACATCTACAGTTTCAACAATCTTGTGAAGAGCGATGTTGAAGACTCTGTAGGTGTGCGAGTCCTTTCCGTAACCAAGCATAAAACCTTCATGTGCTTTCGATGCGAATTTATCATCGTGATGAGGATCCCTAATCCAACATTTAGCACCGAAGACTTTGAAATAACTCATATTGGGTTTCTTGTCAGTGAGGAGTTCATAGGCAGTCTTCTTGAAGAATTTGTGAAGATATACTCTGTTAATGATGTGGCACGCGGTATCAATTGCATCAATCCAAAAACGATGAGGTGTTTTGTATTCATCAAGCATAGTGCGAGCCATCTCAACAAGAGGTCTGTTCTTGCGCTCCACGACGCCATTTTGCTGAGGAGTATAAGGAGCAGATAACTCATGAGTAATACCAAGTTCATCAAGATAGTCATTAAGACCGGAATTCTTGAACTCAGTTCCGTTGTCACTCCTAATGTGCTTGATCTTCACACCAAAGTTGGTTGAATCCCTCGAGGAAAATCGTTTGAATACTTCCTGCACTTCATGTTTGTAAGTAACAATGTGTACCCATGTGTAACAAGAGTAATCATCAACAATAACAAAGCCATATAGAGATGCATCATTAGTCACAGCAGAATAATGATTAGGACCGAAGAGATCCATGTGAAGCAATTCAAATGGTCAAGTGGTGGTCATGATAGTCTTCGCTGGATGCTTGGCCTTAGTCATCTTCCCAGCTTCACAGGCACCACACAAGTGATCCTTGAGGAATTTGACATTCTCAATGCCAATGACATGCTTCTTCTTCGCGAGCGTGTGCAGATTCCTCATGCCAGCATGACCAAGTCGTCGATGCCATAGCCAGCCTTCTGAAGCTTTTGCAAGTAAGCACATGGCAGGTTGTGGTCCTGTAGATAAATCAACAATGTACAAGTCTTCTCTCCTAAAGCCTTCGAAGACTAGACCCAATACCTGACTTTTGCCTTTGTCAGCGAAGATGATATGCTTCAGATGTGACGGTGTTAAGGGAGCATCCATCAATAAGTTCTTGTCACCAGTCATGTGATTTGTACATCCACTATCGAGGACCCACTCATTTGCTTGGGTTGATCATCCTGCAGATGAATTAGTGCAGCTTACAAACTCATATACTTCATCAGTGAAGAATATGACATCAGTATCATCAGTTCAATTTCATCAAGCAATAGCACAGATAAGCAGTGTGAGGACATGTGAAATGAAAGTTCATTTCATCATGATTAGCTTGCGTCCTATCAGGCACTGTTCAGGTCTCCAGCAAATTCTTCAGTCGTTTTGAGCACGACTGGAGACCTGACCCTGCATAAGAGATTAGGTCTTTTTCTTCACCACCCACATCTGGAGGGGTGGCAAAGAATTCATCACTCTGCGAGCACCATATGGGAAAGGTGGCAAAGATGCCAAACCATTTCGTTTCACATAAGAGGGGTTAGGGTAAGCATATGAATAAGAAGAGAAATTCTTCAAGGACTTATGAACATAATGATTTGAAGAATAATGCACATATTCATAGCCCTTAGCTCTACCCTGCGAAACAGAGTTGTTAGCACGATGATGTTCATATGAGGATTTTGATCCTTTTGAGGAATTTGATCCATGTGAGGAATTTGGTCCGTATGAGGACTTGGATCCATATGAAGAATTTGGTCCATATGAAGAGTTTGATCTGGGGTTCCTATTCTTCACTGGTGGTGTCATGAGGACATTCACCTAAAGACTTTCAACATAACTTTTGGGAACCCAGATTTTCTTCATAGGGGAACCGTTCCTGAAGTTAGTGCCAACATATCTAGCAAATACTTCAGCATTCTGATTTTTGAACAATTCATAGTCGGAGTCAAATGACTCATCAGAAGAATGAGGAGATTCACATGTAAAGCCAGATAAGTTAGATGGATCAACTAGAGGTCCCTTTGCAGCAACCCATGAGGTTTTGGGGTACTGCTTAGGCTTCCAATATGTTCCATCAGCATTGAGTTTCCTCTCAAAGGCAATACCCTCTTTCCTAGGGTTTCTGTTGAGGATCTGCTTTTTAAGCACATCACAAAGAGGCTGATGCCCTTTGAGGCTTTTGTACATGCCTGTCATATACAATTCCTTCAGCCCTGCATTGTCACTGATACTAGCAATGTCCTCAGATGAGGAATTAGTGATAGCAGAGGCAGGTGAAGAATTTGTAACATTTGAAGCATTTGAACATTCAGGTGAAGAATTAGCAGATTCATGTTCAATGCACTTTAAGCATGGGGGATCAAATTCTTCCTGAGTAGCACTGATTTGTTGAGCAAGTAATGAATCGCGCTCCTTCTGAAGGTCTTCATAACTCACTCTTAGCTTCTCAAGATCTTGCTTTCTTTGAAGAAGTTCAAGAGAAAGCTTCTCATGATTAGATAAGAGAGCATTATGATGACCTTGAAGTTTGTCAAACTTAGACTGAAGTCTCTGAAGATTTTCAGCTAAGTCTTTAGTGCGGTCCATTTCATCACCCAACATATCATCGCTTTTGTCTAGCATGTTTTGAAGTTTTGCAATAGCCTTTTGTTGTTTCACAGCAATCTTAGCAAGTTTAGAGTAGCTAGGCTTGAGATTTTCATCAGATTCATCCTCACTTGATTCAGAGGAGGGGTATTTAGTTACCTTAGCAGCCTTTGCCATGAAGCAATAGGTGGGAGCGTAGTTTTCATTGCCTTCATCAGCATTGTTGGTGTTGCCATTTTCTTCAGAGTTGAAGATACACGGAGATCATCATAATATCAAGGTTCTGAGATCAACTATGAATACACGGAGATAGTAAAAACTGAACTGAGGCTTGGATCCAACAATCCTTTAAGTCTACGGATTAGTAACACGTGATCCTGATAGAAAAAGGAGAGAGCCTAGTTCCTTAACCCCGTAGGAAAAATAACATGACTCAAATCAGAAGGGCATAAGGTATAAGGAGTAAAAAGAGCCTTACGTTCCATCCCACAATCAATTCCCTTATATAACTAAAGAATTTCTAGACTCGACTTCGACTAGTTTGGCTTGGTAATCCTACATGCAGTCAAGCTCTGATACCAAAGCTGTCAGGACCCCGATTCAATGCCACATCAATCTAGCATGTAACACCTCATATCACTTTGCGGCCTCACGCACGGTATTCCCACGGGTGTCGCCTTACCTTTGCCCGGGACCGTTTGCGCCTTTTGGCACACGTATATGATAGTGTCGCTAGCATCCATATGATAAGGAGCCCGGGCTGACATGGCTAGTCATAAACCCAAAGTGGCACAAACTTATAGGGACAGGCATCCATGACCCAGCATTGAACGTGTCGGTCATCAGCGAGTGGATCCAGGCTGTAGCACTGGGCTAGCAGGACTCCGGTGAACCGGGCTGTAGCGGGCTAACAGGACTCCGGTATTCATCGCGTGACATTTCCCCGAAGGGACAGACACAGGAATGAAGAAGGACACATGCCGGCCAACCTAAATGTTCCGGAGCAGTAGCAAGCTACCATGGCTCAGTGGAAGCACTAGGAGACATTTCCCGGTAAGAGAGGCTACCAAGGATAAACAACTAGATAGTCAGATCCCACACATACCAAGCATTTCAATAACATACACACAATATGCTCGATATGTGCAAATACAACATGGCATCACAACATGACTCTACAACTCAAGTATTTTATTCAATAGGCTCCGAGGAGCGAGATATTACAAACATGGGTCTCATGACCCAACATTCAGAGCATACAAGTCAAAGCACATGCGGAAGCTTAACATGTCTGAGTACAGACATCTACAAATGAAGAAGGCTGAGAAGCCTGACTATCTACCAGATCCTGCCGAGGGCACAAGATTGTAGCTGAGGTAACAAGTTAAACGTCGAAGTCCACGCGGAACTACTAGCGAGACTAAAGTCTCTCTCCAAAACATAAAATAGGCAAACGTGAGTACAAATGTACCCACCAAGACTTACATCAGAACTATCTACATATGCATCATTATCAACAAAGGGGATGGTGGGGTTTAACTGCAGCAAGCCAACTTTGACTCAGTGGCTATCCTGAACTACGACTGCAATGTAACTCTTTGAGGTGGCGCACACAAGTCCACATATTCACCATATCAATACATCACTATGGATCCGCTCCCGTCTCCCTACGAGAACGCCATCCATAGCAGTCACGCTTATCTTGCGTATTTTAGAGTATCCACTTTCACTTGTCTATGAACTATACAGGCAACCCAGAAGTCCTTTACCGCGGACACGGCTATTCGAATAGATAATGTTAACCCTGCAGGGGTGTACTTCTTCACACATGCTCTCACCACTCATCGCCGTTTACACGACATGTACTCGGCAACCTTCAAGCGGAAGCCCAGCGATGGTGTCGGCCACGACCTGACTAACCACACAAGTCTCTCGTCCAGGTTTATCGCCTATTCGGGTTCCATCCGCAAGGAAATCCGGCCGGGGTGTCGCTCATGGCCCCAAACAGTGTGAGCAGGGGTTCCCAAGCCCACCATCCGGGTGCCACTTGGTACACCGTGCCACTGTGCCTAGTCTGTCCCAAGCCCACCTGTACTGGGTGCCACTTGGTAGACGACTAACACTACCTACAAACACCACAAACTAGTTGCAATTCCTGGACAGAGATCAGGTTGATTAATAAGTCGAGAGGGGCCGAGTTACTGGAACCCAATGTGTGGTTATAGCTGTTCATGGATCACAAACACAGAACTCAGTTCCTGAGGGCGGCTTCAATGAGACAACCCACCATGTACTCCTACATGGCCTCTCACCGCTACCTTTAGGAAATCGTGTTCACACACTTAGCTTTCAACAGTAGGACATGTTCACACACCTCCGATTCATCCCCGATGAATCAGACCTGACTCAAAACTAAGCAATAGCAGGCATGACAACAAGCATGAATGAGTAGGCACATCAGGGCTCAAACAACTCCTACTCATGCTAGTGGATTTCATCTATTTACTGTGGCAATGACAGGTCATGCAGAGGAAAGGGGTTCAACTACCGCAGCATGTAACAGTTGAATCGTTGTTGTCCTAATGCAGTAAAAGAGAGCAGGAGCGAGAGAGTGGGATTGTATCGGAATGAACAAGGGGGTTTTCCTTGCCTGGCACATCTGAAGATAATATAGTTGTTGATCGGTGTCATCGAACTCATCGTCGGAACCACGTCTACTGAGGGGGAACAAACACCGGCAATAGAGAAAGAACACAATCAATGCAATGCAACAATTTGATGCATGAGTGTGACATGGCAATATGCTGTGATTTGAGCTAATGCAACTAGGAGCAGGTTAAATGGAGTTGGTTTGAATCTAAGATTCAAATTCAAACTCCATATATGACATTTCAAATGCCGTTAATTCAAATTGTTGTATACAGCAGCTTTAAGTTATTCAAACATGCATGATAACGCCATAATTAGATTCTTTGGATTTTTCTGATCATTTTTCATATATAATTTATCTCATTTGGAGTTACGGTTGAATTTATATGAATTTTAGAAGTTTAAGCCTTTTTCTGGATTTTCTAAATAAATAGAATTAAACTAATTCCAGAAAAGGGATTACTACGTCAGCCTGACGTCAGCATGAGGTAAGCGAGTCAACGGGGCAGCCCAGGTCAAACTGACCAGTGGGTCCCGTGTGTCTGTGGCTAACTAAACTAACCTAGTTTAATTAGCACTAACCAAGGTTAAACTAATTAAGTTTTAAACCTAAACTAGATTAATTAGCCGAGCGGGGCCCGCAAGTCAGTGAGAGAGAGGGGGGGGGTCAAACCGGGCAGTGGGGTCAACCCACGCCGGTCAACGGGTCAATGGTCGCCGGCGCTTAGCCGCCGACGAGTCCAGACGCGGCGGTGCACTGCAGGATTCGCCTACAGGGCGTCGTTTGGCGCGTGAAGCATAGCTACGGGATTCGGACGCTCGTCCGCATCCAACCGTGGTGGTGGCGCGGCCGGGGAGTGGCCGGAGTGGTGCCGGCGACGAGCTCTACGGCGGTCGAAGCTCGGTCGAGCTCAGGCTCGTTGCTGCAGTGGCCTAGACGGGGCGGCGCTAGCACCTACGGCTCCTATGCGATGCGGGGAGTGCAATGGGTACGACGGCCGGACCATTAGATGGCCGGAGACACGTCGGCGGCGAGCACAGGCGGCGGTGCATGCAGACGAGCTCGAGGCGGCGCGTACGGTGCACTAGAGCGAGAACGGAGAGGGGGAGAAGGGTCAGTGGCTCACTGCGAGTGCAGGGGAGCGAACGGTGAGCTCGGGGAGGGGCTGGTGAGGTCGGGCGGCCGCCGGCGATCTCGGGGCAGAGGCGGCGAAGATGGCGGGGCAGAGGGTGATGCAGGGCATCCGGCATCGGGCGGATCTGTGAGGAGGAAGATAGGGACTAGCCGAAGCTCGTGGGCAGCTCCAGGGTGGCGAGGGAGAGGCGGTGGCGTCGACTACGGCGGCGGCGGCTTACGGGCGCGTCAGTTGTAGTGGGAGAGGACGAGGGAAAGGCAGAGGAGGAGTGGTGTCTAGGGGGTCGAGGCGGCGCCGAGGAGAAGACGCGAGGTGTCGCGGTGGCCAGGCGACGCAGGCAGGCAGCCTGGTGGCGTGGCGCGCGCGCGCGCCGTGCGTTGTCCCTCCTCTGCCTACTGGCAGAGGTTGGGGATGACTGGCACCAGGCCAGGTGGGCTGGGCCAGCACAGGTGAGGCCCAGGTGGGCTTGGTGGGCGCCAGGTAAGTTCCAGGTGAGCCTCTGTTCTCTTCCTATTTTTATTTCTCTTTCTATTTCTTCTGCAACTTGATGGCTTTATTAAAAAGACTTAGGCACACTAAAAAATCACCAAACTGCTCATGGCCACTGTTTGGAATATATCCAACATGGAACATTTCAATTTAGGATTATTTGGACATTTTAAATATTTTACAATATTTAAATGCCCAAATTCAAATAGAGTATGATTTAATTCAGAGCCCAAATATGTCATGCAAAAATGTGCAACACCTCTAGTTATTGTTTACAGAATTTTCCAGAAATGATGATCATTTTTGAAAGCCATTTGGAATCACTGAAAATATTTTAGTTGAACCTAGTGAATTCCTTTGATGCTAGGGTTTAGGCAATCCCCATTTCAATTTTCTGTGAAAGTAAACATGAAGCATCACCAAAGACTAGCACTAGTGCATGCCAGGAGCTAGGGATGTGACAACTCACCCCCACTAAACAAGAATCTCGTCCCGAGATTCAAGCGTAGGGTAAGATGAAGGGGGACGCAAACTAACACAATCTTCACGATCCAGGTTGCACTTCATAGGGGCGTTGATTCGATCACCATCTTTGTCTCGACGTCTTGCTTTGAGAACTCCAACTAACATGACAATGAGAGGAAAGGGAAAACTCTAGCAGGATCGATCTTCTAGGAGACCGAACAACTCAAGATCAACTCATGGAGTGAGACATTAATACATCTCGCGGGCTGAGACACGAAGCAAACATCCAAAGGGATGGGGTGAAACAGATGAGGAAGGTTCACTAGGTAGACAACAATTTCACACTTAAAAAGGTGGTGAACAGTTGACAACGTAGCGAGGAGTTGGATTGCCATGATACCATAATGAGACATCTTAGAGGAGGTGACTCATAGAATCATCCCTTAAGTGGCAAAAAGAATTACCTTTGATTCAAAGATCATTGGAACTCTTTATACCAGCTTAAGGCAAATTACAATCGATCATTTGGAGAAGTTCGAAAGAATGGCATACTCAGTTTGGAAAGGAAACTAGAGTTATAAGACAACTCGACAAACAGAAGGCACATTCCAATCGATACCGAGGATATAACCTAGTGTCTGAGCATGCCCTCAAGAACTTGAGCATTTCCATATTCATCAAGGTTTTACCAACATCCGTGACAAGGATCTTGGCAACACAACATACTACCATGATGAATACCCGTGGAAGATGCAGATGCAAAGGAAGATAACACCTTCTCAGATTTCACCTTGGCGGGGCCAAGGGGACAAAATCTGGATGATCGACCGAGAGACATTTAGCACTCCGCTTCTAATGTTCTCCTTGATGTGCTAGTGCAACCCATTCATAGATATGGTTTGATATCTAGAACATCAAGTAACAGGTCGGACTTCGGGAGCTCAAGAATCCATAAGGAATAACTACGGAGGTAAGTCCTGTGAAATCCTTATGGGGAGGAGGCCAACTTCCTCAAACAAGATAATACAATAATAGGCCTTCCGGCTAGGTGTGTTGGCCACGACATCCACTTCACCGGTTATCGAGTGACCAATATTATAGTTCTTGGGAAATGTTCCAACCATCATATCTGCTTGAGATTCAGATCTGGTTGCTGTCAGAATATTCCAGACTCACCAAGTCTAGAAAGAAAAATTAAAGTTTGCAACACAAATCGATGAGATGACGTTGCAAGATTCTTAGGAAATGGACTACAGTAGTAAGCTCCAAAACATGAGTTGGTTCTGCTACAAACATGTGAACACGTTGTCCCACACAAGCATGGCCACGTAGTAGTCTTATAGTTAAACACTACCGAGTTCAGGTGGGGAACCATCTTCGAGGATATCGAAGTCCTTGATTAAGCCTGGGTTAGCTCTTATGAAGGAATTCCTTTTCCTGGAACAAATCAGTTAGTGACTTGGTGTGCTAGGGAATTCATATGGAATGAACATGATCAGTCTAACAGACCACAGAATATTTCCCACGTGCATAACTGACTTGGGATGATTCCAGAGGAGGTAAACATGCTTTCTCGAATTCACGGCGGCAACTTGCATCAAATGCACATGAATTAGAGGAAGTCACTTCTTTCGTCCGAACATATACCTCATGAACGGAACACGAAGATAATGCTTACACAAGTTTCCAACACTAGCCTGATGTTCATCATGAATTATGGAGGAGATAAAATGTTGCTGATGGGCTCAACAACAACTCATCAGAATTTCCATATCACTGGAATTCCGCCATTATGTGAACAAGGTGATAGTATTGGTCAGACCAAAAGATGTATTGGTGTATGCTCGAGGGACCAACCACAAGTGAAACAACATTACGAACATCGTTGGTGCTGATTTTGAGTTGATGATAGCCCACACTCAAATCAAAGTTTTGATAAGACAACAGATCCAGCAATTCACCACAAGGATAAATCAATGAAGATATCATCTTTCTTCAACACTCACGCACAAGGATATCCCTTTGGAATGAACTGAGTCGGACAAGCTTTTATCTTTCAACTCTCCAAGTTGTCATTTAGCTTAGCCACCTAGTTTAGGGTATCCAACACAAATTCTTGGAGAAGAATGGTTTACAAGAAACCAACTTGATCACGATCTCAACATAACGGTAAGGGGACAACCTTGTGATACTTCCGGGAAGATATCCGGAATATCATGAACCACGGATATGTTATAAGCTCGAGAACAATCTTGCTTTTCAGGGCAATACGATATGATCAAATAAGCAAGGGATTGAATATCCTAACTCGTTGATCGATGGGTGCACCAAAATTAAGGACTAGGTAGCACAATCTATCTTAGAATAATGATTCAAGAACCAACACGCTAAGAATGAGAGTAGTATCCATTAACTACCGAGTAACGAAGTTGCTAAGAGTATAGATTTCACACACCATGATTCACTTGTCGGCATTCTGGTTGCAACAACATGGAAACCGAGAAATGAATAATAATGGCGAGAAGTATCACTGTATCAAGAGTTCATAGGATGGTGTGCAATTTCCATGACATTCATGACATAAAGGGGGTACTACTCCAAGGTAGAACAGAGCAAAAGCTGGATTGGCATTTTGATCTACGGAGTACAACTGCTTTGACCAGTCGAAGAAATGGATGAGGTACTGGAGTTTGTTTCTCCTAGTCATTCTGGAATAGAATGGCTCGATGGACCACAAGAATAATAGGCATCGCTAACACGAATGCACGCCATAAACTGGGCTATCAACTGATAGACAAGGATCGGAATACAACTACAGAGGGACAACTCAAAGGAGCGTATATCTTTCTGAGTTGTGGATGCATAGGTTAGTATGTCGAACAAGTTCAACATATTTCTTCCGGATAACCCATGCTGAAGGTAGAACTGGCAGATTCACAATATAGAATGGAGAACTCATCAAGAGCAGTCTGGTTGTGATCTTTTGGTTCAAAAGAACTCCTTGCCAAGAATGGTTCATGGTATTTGGAAGAACAATATACCATGGACCTCGAGGACTATCGCAAAGGTTACTAATATCCTAAAGGAACTAGCAAACACTATCAACACGAGGTAAGTAGGGTGAATCTCGGGTTCAAAACCCAAGGAGTAGAATACCTACTACTAAGTGGCATCACGGGATGCTTTCGAGAATAAAGGCCAGAATCATCACACTCGAACACAAAACATGGCTAGATCACTAGATAATACTCTAAGACACCTAGGGCCAGAATAATAACTCCTACATATATGTCGAGGCATTAGAGTACCTCAACTCAGCAATTAGTGTGATTAACCTGGCCTAAAAGAACATCAAAACCAGAGGGAAATGATTTTGCAAATGCATCAGATTGTTTAGAAACCTGGAATGACTCGAACAGCATAACGACGGTAAATGCTCGAAAAAGATTTAAGACATCCTGCAAATGGTGGCATAACCACTCGATCATCATAATATCAAGGTTCTGAGATCAACTATGAATACACGGAGATAGTAAAAACTGAACTGAGGCTTGGATCCAACAATCCTATAAGTCTACGGATTAGTAACACGTGATCCTGATAGAAAAAGGAGAGAGCCTAGTTCCTTAACCCTGTAGGAAAAATAAGATTACTCAGATCAGAAGGGCATAAGGTATAAGGAGTAAAAAGAGCCTTACGTTCCATCCCACAATCAATTCCCTTATATAACTAAATAATTTCTAGACTCGACTTCGACCAGTTTGGCTTGGTAATCCTACAGGCAGTCAAGCTCTGATACCAAAGCTGTGAGGACCCCGAGTCAATGCCACATCAATCTAGCATGTAACACCTCATATCACTTTGCGGCCTCACGCACGGTATTCCCACGGGTGTCGCCTTACCTTTGCCCGGGACCGTTTGCGCCTTTTGGCACACATATATGATAGTGTCGCTAGCATCCATATGATAAGAGCCCGGGCTGACATGGCTAGTCGTAAACCCAAAGTGGCACAAACTTATAGGGACAGGCATCCATGACCCATCATCGAACGTGTCGGTCATCAGCGAGTGGATCCAGGCTGTAGCACTGGGCTAGCAGGACTCCGGTGAACCAGGCTGTAGCGGGCTAACAGGACTCCGATATTCATCGCGTGACATTTCCCCGAAGGGACAGACACAGGAACGAAGAAGGACACATGCCGGCCAGCCTAAGTGTTCCGGAGCAGTAGCAAGCTACCATGGCTCAGTGGAAGCACTAGGAGACATTTCCCGGTAAGAGAGGCTACCAAGGATAAACAACTAGATAGTCAGATCCCACACATACTATCGTGGAATAGTCATGTAAGATGTCCTCGTGAAAGGACTAAGTTGTGGAGCCATCGCAACTAGGAAGCTTGAAGGGGTTAAATCGGAACATGGGACACGAGAGGGTTTATACTAGTTCGGCCCCTTACGGTGAAGGTAAGGCCTACGTCTAGTTGCGTTGGTATTGATGTTTCGATAACCAGGGAGCGAGATACGCTATGCCCGGTTCTCGATGAGTTGTTTCTTGCTCTAAGTCGCCAGCAGGTCGTCCCCTTATATACACGGGTTGACGCCCTCTGGCTTACAGAGTCCCGGCCGACTTATAAACAGAGTCCGACTCCGTGACCAGTTAAATCTACCTTACGTTACAAGTCATCATGGCGGTTTACTACAATGAGCTTAAGCCGCCAGTGGGCCTTAAGCTCTTTATTGAACCACCATCTTCATGCTTGGTCTTGGGCTTCCTCTGATGAGTACTCTTTGCGTAACCCGGCCCCTCCTGGGCGGCTTACACAAATAGTCATATCCCCAACATTAGGCCCCAGATTTATTTGAACCTGTTCATGTCAGTCTAAAAATATTTTTTAAAGAATTAAATCTTCAGTCCTCTGACTACATAGAGGCTTTTTGTTAACCCACCATGACGTCATCTTCTGGATCCGTCTTAACTCGGCGTGACGTCATTCTTCCTTTAACTCATTTTTTATTCCACTGAATCCTTCAACGGATCTCCTCTTTACTGACTACCCCGAAAATCGAGGCATCGGGGCCAGTGGATAATAATTGTTATCTCCTCGTTTCCCGCGCTGTCTCAGTTATCTTCTCCCTATAAATAGCCACGACTTGGGTCCTTTCCTTTTTACCCTTTAGTCGTCTTCTTCCTCTCCTCTCTGCCGCTCAAGCTCCGCCGCCGTCACCATCGACCCCCTCGTCTTCATCGACTCAGGCCGCTGCATCAACCTGACCTTAACCAGAGATCGACGGCGAGCCTCCGCAGTTCATCCTCATCTGTGAGTTCCTTTCTTCCCCTTTCTTAGATCTATCTTGAAGCTCTGCCAAGTTCATCGGGTTCATCACCGTCCGATGCGAATCCTTGCTAGTTTGCACTTCCACAGCTTGTTTAGATTGTAAAAAAAGTATGCAGAACTGCTGCGGTAGTTGTTTGTGTTGATCTTGCATAGAAATAGATCTCATTTCTCTTATTTGAAAACCTCCTTTGAATGCATGAACTTCTCTGCCCTGTTTTTAGGTCTAGAAAATTTCTCCTTTAGAGCAATAGTTTGATCCGTAATAATAACTGTTATCTGTGAAACTTGTTTCTATCACCCGGAAGCTTCTTCTGGAAAACTTACTTTTATCACCACTGTCTAAGCGTCCGGTTTAAATAAGTGACACTGAACTGTAAGCCTTGCCTTCCTCTTATGACCTTAAAAATCTTTGAATGACTGCTGATCCTAATAGCGGCTTAAACTTTACTGCACAATCACCCTTATATCATTAGGCCCCTTGCTTAAGCCGCTACTTTAAATAATCTTGAATATTTCTCCCGGGTTAAACTTGAACCGGAGCTTTCTTACTTTGTCGTAGGCCGCTGCTGTTATGGCTCCTAAGGCAGCCAAGGCCCCTGTGACTTGCAATTGGGTTCCATCCACAGTAACCAAAAGCAAACTTGCCGAGTTTGTAAAGTCTGGCCATCTGCCAAAAAAGGAGGCCATGTCCTACCGTGCTCCTCATCCGTCTGAGGAGATACCTCAACCCAAAGATGGGGAGGTAGTAGTTTTCACAAACCATATGAACCGGGGATTTGCCCCTCCCGGCTCAAAATTCTTCAGGGAAGTTTTGGATTTCTTTGACCTGGAGCCTCAAGACATTGGACCCAATTCCGTGTCAAATCTGTGCAACTTCCAAGTCTTCTGCGAGGTGTAATTAGGAGAGGAACCAAGTCTGCTGCTGTTCAGAGAACTTTTTTACTTGAACCGGCAGAATGAACGCGCTAACGGGCCTAGTCTTGAGCTTGGTGGCATCTCAATCCAGTGGCGGAGAGATTGCCTTTTTCCTTACGCTGAGCTGCCGAGTCACCCAAAAGACTGGAACCAGACGTGGTTCTATTGTCAAGACACCTCTCCGGCTAACGAGAAGCCTCTGCCCGGCTTTCGTGCCCTGCGTCTTGAGTCCAACCATCACCTGGCGGACAAGTTAACTGCTGTTGAGTGCCTGCCTCTTAATCCCACCATCCGGAAGATCAAAGCCCTTTTAGGCAACGGGTTAAGTGGCATCGATTTGGTCCGGGTCTTGGTCACCTGGCGGATACTACCATTAAGCCGCCGTTCCGGCTTAATGTGTACTTACACAGGGGAAAAAGAAGACCCAATGCGTCATAGCCCTGAGGATTTACCAGATGATGTGGTAGATGCTACAGTCCAATCACTATTGAAGGAGGGCACTGTAACCAGCAACACCTTTGGTTTACTTCCCTTCTGCAAGAAGAACCCGGCTCCTGCGGTAAATTACTAATCCTCACAAATACTCTTTAATATGTTACCTTCTGGTACTTATGATTCCTTATCTTTTTCCACAGGCCGATGATAATTTCTGGAAGGTCAAATATGACCATGAGGCTGCCAAATAGGCTAGGGCGGCCAAGAAGACTGAAAGAAAAGCCGCCAGGACAGGCACCTCTAAGAAGAAGAAACCCAGCGCCTCTGACATGCTTAAGTTGGACGACTCTTCTTCGGATGAGGAAGAGGTAATCTTTTTTGATTTTCTTTAACCCCTTTGCCATTACTTTACTGATATTTGATCCTTTCAGGAGGATAATGGGAACAGTCAAGCAGCTGGTGAAGAGGTAACTATAATTTCCTCCGACTCAGAGCCTTTGCCAACACAAAGAATCCGAATGGTGACCCGGAAAGTAAGGTTTTCACACCCTCTCGCTTACCAAGATCCTCAATTTATTTTGAAGCAACAACAGCTTGAGAATCGGTGGCAGACTCGGGCCAACCAGGACGCAGAGCTTTCCTCCGGCTTACCCGACGTAACCAGGAAGCGTCGGACCGAGGTTATCTCCGACTTACGTTCTGTTTTACCCTTGATGGGTTTGATTCGCCAACCTCTCAATTCATCTGACTCCAACTATCAGGATACCTCCCCTTCTTCTAATGAATCGATGCAATCAAACATGCTGGCTTTCAAAACGGCTCCCGGGTAATATAACCTTTCTTACTTTAAGTTTATCCATACTTATACTTTGATACTTATCCTTCCACTTTGATTGACAGCTTGCAAGTAAAGCCCAGCAAGAGGGCAAAGAAGAATAAGCCGTCCCAAGACCTGGTGGTTACTGAACCAGTGCTGGACTCATCCATTCCTGACAGCTCCACTCATCAGCCACCGCCTGAACCGGCTTCTGACCCGCCTGCAGAAGACGTTATTCACAACTCGGATGACCCAGAAACTCCTAGCCCGGCCAAGACAACTGGCCCGGAGATTGAAATTGTGAAGAGCCAATATGTTGAACCGGGCCGGCCTACTGCCCTTGCCCAATGCATCACCAAGGAGGAGTTTGCCCAGTGCCGGAAGTCCAAACAAGACATCATTGATTACTCTCACTTAAGTATTGGTGATATAGTCTCGGGCTATCTGAACCAGGTACACAGTAGTCGTGACCTGGAAATTGACATGGTGAAGCAAATACAACATAAATCTGAGGTAAAATTTAAGCTTTTACTCTGAATCTTACTTACTGTACCAGCCCCCAAGTCTATTGCTTATGAATGAATATGCTGTAGACTTAATAATCTGCTTGCTATTAGTTTTGTCAGTTTAAATTGAATATGGTTAACCCGGAGACAACATGAAACTTTGAATTTGGTTACACATTAGCCCCCAAGTGTCAAGTACCTTTACTTGTAAAGTGCCCGAGACTTAATATGTGTGACTTGGTAAAATAGGTTAAAAATTCTTTAAACATACATTACCCCTCAAGTGCCAAGTATCTTTACTTGTAAAATGCTTGGGACTTGAATATTATCTTACCAAGATTCTTACCATAACCTGATGTCAATGCAGGCCACCATAAGTCAATTTGAGGCGGAGATTGCCGATTTGAAGAGTCAGTTGAAAACCCAAGAGCTCGAAGCTCAGAAAGCCAATTCCAAGTTTGAATTCAGTGTCTGTGAACAAGAGAAGCTGAAGAAAAATTTTGAATCAGAAAAGAAGACTTGGGTTGATGAGAGGGCTTCACTGGTGACTCGGGTTGAAACAGCGGAGGCATCTCTTGTCGAGGCAACAAATGAGCTGTCCGACTTAAAGCGCCAGATATCCCAAATGGTCTCAACTATCTTTGGTAAGCCGCCCGTAAATATTGTAATCCTTCAAGAGTTATCATAATAATTGCCTCCGGCTTACTGTTAGACCTGTAAATATACAGGCCCCAGGAGTACCAATCTGAAGGAAAATATGCTGGTAAAGCTTAAGGCAGTGTATACCATGGTAGAGCAGTTGTACTCCGGGTCACAACATGCATTGGCCGCTGTGGCCTTATCAAATACCTCTCCCCGACTCCTGCAAGACGTGTTGAGACATCTTTCGGTGCTGCCTCAATGCATTCAAGACTTAAGGCGGGCATCCGCGAGAGCCGGATCCGTGGCTGCGTTGAGTCGGGCAAGAGCATGGGTGCCAGAACTTGACCTTGCTGACCTCTCTCTTGGATATCCAAGCCTTAAGGAGGACGGCACTGCTTTTGGCAAACAAGACTTCACTGCCTGTGTTAAAGTCGTACGCCCCCTGGCGACTCTCATTGGGGAGGATACTGATCTCACTAAGTATTCGCCGGGTTATGATCCCTCCAACGCGTAAGCATACATTTGCCCCTGAAGTGGACCCAGCCAGTTTAATAGATGACGAAGCGGAATTTGAAGCTTTGAGCGGCATTGACTGGGCCTCGTCCACCTTCCAGGACAAAACAACCGAAGGAGAGGCGGGGAAGGATAACCCGGAGTCATCAAGCCAGTCGGAGAAATGAGCTTCCAGCCGGGTTATAACCTTGCAAAGAACAATGCTTCACTTGTTTAGACTCGGGGAGTCTTGTAATAGGATAGAAAAACTCCTTGATGCATGTCATTCCTTATGGTACTTATTGCTTTTGTTAAGCCGCCATCACTAAATTCCTCTTGCTTATGGTAATCATGTGTTTCCTTGATATTTTGCCTTGCTCCGTTTTATCCTGCATATAAAATAGGCAAGGTTTCCTGGACGGCTCACTGCGCCAGTGGGTTATAAAATATTGATAACCCGGACATGATCAAAAAACCACATGTATAAGCCGGTTCATGATTAGTTAAAACATAACCATAACAGCATCCCTGCGACCTTTTTGATAACCTCTCCGGCTCATATAAATTTTTACCTGGTACCTTTTAGAACCTGAGGTAACCAATATAAAACCGGAAGGATCAAGAACCATCTCCTCAAGAAGGGTTCAATGATAGTTAAAATAATCATACTTGCAATGTTCACAGGCTCCTGATTCGAATACGATCAGAGTACCGTTCCAAAGGGGTTAAGCTAAGATTCGGATACGATCATATAGCCCCCAGTGGCTTTGGCGATGCCGATCAAGTGGGTATCGACATCTATGTTCTCTTTGGTTCGAATACGACCTATGTTTGAACAGGAAGCCCCCAAGTGAACATAAGAGTTGTTTAATGATGCTGATTCGAATACGATCCACGTCAGACCCAAAGGGGTTAAGCTATAAGTCAAATTTGATCAGGAAAGCCCCCAAGTGGGTTTGGCAGTATGCCGATCAAGTGGGTATCGACAACTATGTCCTCTTTGGTTCGAATACGACCTATGTTTGAACAGGAAGCCCCCAAGTGACCATGGCTAGATTCAGATATGATCATAAGCCAGACCAAAGGGAAAGCCAGATTCAGATATGATCCGTCCCCTGTTGGCAATGTCCATCACCTGATAAAGAAAACATGAAACATTCTTTATGGGAAAAAAAGGACAGAGGTCCTGCTTTATTGCCTTATATAATATGTACATCAGAAATAAGGTATCTTTAAAAACTGGTAACTTAGGTATAGTAAGGCTGGAGATGAGCTATATTCCACGGCCAGTGGGTCTCTTCCTCCGATTTAAATGAGTCCTTGTGCTCTCGAATATCGATGAGATAATATGACCCGTTGTGCAGATTCTTGCTGACCACAAAGGGCCCTTCCCAAGGCGGGGATAGCTTGTGCATATTAGACTGATCCTGGATGAGCCGGAGCACCAAGTCGCCTTCCTGAAGGGTTCTGCTCTTAACCCGGCAGCTGTGATAACGGCGCAGGTCTTGCTGGTAAATCGCCGAGCGGGCTATTGCCAAGTCTCGCTCCTCGTCCAACACGGAGGGTAAATCGCCGAGCAGGCTGTTGCCAAGACTCACCCCGTGTGGCGTAGTGTTGATGCTCCATAACACGGAGGGTAACTCCTCCACCCAACAACCCGGAGTCCGCTGTAAGGGGACTAAGAGCCGGGGTTTGATACCTTTCAGGATCTCTTGATTAGCTCTCTCTTCCTGACCATTGGATTGAGGATGAGCAACGGCCGAAACATCAAGCCGGATATATTCTCTTTGACAGAACTCTTCCATGGCGCCCTTAGAGAGATTAGTGCCATTATCAGTTATGATGCTATGTGGAAAACCAAAACGAAAGATCACCTTTTTCATGAACTGAACCGCCGTGTCTGCATCACATTTACTGACCGGCTCTGCCGCAACCCACTTGGTAAACTTATCCACTGCCACCAGTAGATGTGTCTTTTTGTCTTTAGACCTTTTGAAAGGTCCAACCATGTCAAGCCCCCAGACTGCAAACGGCCAAGTAATTGGGATCATCCTTAATTCTTGAGCCGGCACATGAGCTCATCGTGAGAACTTTTGACACCCATCACATTTACTGACCAGGTCCTCCGCATCAGCATGAGCCGTCAACCAATAGAAACCATGACGAAAAGCCTTGGCTACGAGGGATTTTGACCCGGCATGATGGCCACAATCTCCTTCATGGATCTCACGGAGTATTTCTTGGCCTTCTGTAGGTGATACACAGCGTTGAAACGCCCCCGTGACGCTGAGGTGATGTAACTCGCCGTTAACGATCGTCATGGATTTAGAGCACCTGACGATTTGTCTCGCCAATGTCTCGTCCTCCGGCAATTCACCCCGGGTCATATAAGCCAAGTAAGGCACCGTCCAATCCGGGATAACATGAAGAGCCGCCACCAGCTGTGCCTCCGGGTCTGGCACTGCTAATTCTTCCTCGGTAGGCACCTTGACAGAAGGGTTATGTAACACATCGAGAAAGATATTGGGAGGCACCGGCTTACGTTGGGATCCCAACCGGTTTAAAGCATCAGCCGCCTTGTTCTTCCTTCGATCGATGTGCTCCACTTGATAACCCGTGAAGTGACCAGCCACATCATCTACCTCACAACGATAAGCCGCCATAAGGGGGTCCTTGGAATCCCATTTTCCTGACACTTGTTGAGCCACCAGATCTGAGTCGCCCAAGCATTGGACCCGGCTTAAGTTCATCTCCTTAGCCATCTAGAGACCATGGAGTAATGCTTCATATTCAGCTGCATTGTTAGTACATGGAAACATAAGCCGGAGTACATAACAAAATTTGTCACCTCGAGGGGAAGTCAACACCACTCCATCCCCCGAGCCTTCTAACTACCTGGACCCGTCAAAGTGAATATTCCAGTATGTGTTATCTGGCTTCTCCTCAGGGGCCTGGAACTCTGTCCAATCATTGATGAAGTCCACCAAGGCCTGAGAGTTAATAGCAGTATGTGGCATGTACTTCAAATCATGAGGCCCAAGCTCAATGGCCCACTTGGCGATTCGTCCTATGGCCTCCCTGTTCTGAATGATGTCTCCCAAAGGGGCAGAACTTACCACAGTTATAGGGTGGCTTTGAAAGTACTGCTTCAACTTCCGGTTTGCGATGAACACCCCGTAAACAAGCTTCTGCCAATGCGGGGACCTTTGCTTGGATTCAATGAGCACCTCACTAACGTAGTAAACCGGCCGTTGAACCGGATGCTCCTTACCGGCTTCCTTACGTTCCACCATGATGGCAATGCTGACGGCTCGTGAATTGGCAGCCACATATAACAGCAAAGGCTCTTTATCAATCGGAGCCGCGAGAACCGGCGGCTCAGACAGTTGTCTCTTTAAGTCCTCAAAAGCAGCATCAGCGGCCTCACTCCAGACAAAAGTGTCAGTTTTCTTCATCATTTGACACAATGGGAGGGCTTTCTCACCGAGCCGACTTATGAATCGACTTAAGGCGGCAACGCGACCCGCCAGTCGATGAACATCATTGATGCACGCCGGTTTAGCCAGGGAGGTAATCGCCTTAATCTTCTCCGGGTTAGCTTCGATGCCTCTGTTGGACACCAAAAAACCCAAGAGATTGCCCGCAAGAACGCCAAACACACATTTGGCCGGGTTAAGCATCATCTTGTAAACCCGGAGATTATCAAAGGTCTCCTTTAAGTCAGATACCAAGGTCTCCTTTTCTCTGGACTTCACCACAATGTCATCCACATAGGCATGGACATTACGCCCAATTTGGTCGTGCAAACAGTTCTGCACACACCGCTGATAAGTCGCCTGGGCACTCTTGCGCCCAAATGGCATAGACACATAGCAGAAGGCTCCAAACGGAGTGATGAAAGCCGTCTTCTCCTGGTCCTTAACTGCCATCTTAATCTGATGATAACCGGAGTAAGCATCCAAAAAACTCAAACGCTCACAACCCGCCGTAGCATCAATGATTTGATCAATACGGGAAGAGCAAAAGGGTCAGCTGGACAAGCCTTGTTTAAGTCCGTGTAGTCCACACACATCCGCTAGGTGCCGTTCTTCTTGAGGAGAAGCACAGGGTTAGCCAACCACTCCGGGTGAAAAACTTCGATGATAAACCCGGCCGCTAAGAGCCGGGCAACTTCTTCCCCAATAGCCTTCCGTCGTTCTTCATTAAAACCGCGAAGAAACTGCCTGACCGGCTTATACTTTGGATCAATATTGAGAGTGTGCTCAGCGAGTTCTCTCGGTACACCCGGCATGTCAGAGGGTTTCCATGCAAAGATGTCCCGGTTCTCATGGATGAACTCGATGAGCGCGCTTTCCTATTTGGGATCCAAGTTGCTGCTGATGCTGAACTGTTTAGAAGAGTCACCTGGGGTAAAATCAACAAGCTTTGTCTCAGCTACCGATTTAAACTTTAACGCCGGGTCGTGCTCTGTAGTTGGCTTCTTCAGGGATGTCATATCCGCCGGGTCAACATTATCTTGATAAAACTTGAGCTCCTCTGCTGCGCAGGCCGACTCAGCATAAGCCGCGTCACCTTCTTCACATTCCAATGCTACCTTACGGCTGCCATGTACAGTGATGGTGCCCTTGTAACCCGGCATCTTGAGCTGTAAATAAACGTAACATGGCCGGGCCATAAACTTAGCATAAGCCGGCCGTCCAAACAGAGCGTGGTATGGGCTCCTGATCTTGACCACTTCAAACGTCAACTTCTCAGCTCTGGAGTCATGTTCGTCTCCAAAAGCCACCTCCAGCTCAATCCTGCCAACTGGGTAAGCCGACTTACCAGGGACAACTCCATGGAAAACAGTGTTGGATCTTCTCAGATTTTTATCAGTCAACCCCATGCGCTAAAAGGTCTCGTAGTAGAGGATGTTGATGCTACTACCCCCATCCATAAGCACTTTGGTGAACTTATACCCACCAACCTGAGGCGCCACTACCAAAGCCAACTGACCCGGGTTATCGACCCACGGAGGATGATCCTCCCTGCTCCATATGATGGGTTGCTCTGACCACCTTAGATAACGAGGAATTGCCGGCTCAACAGAATTCACAGCCCTCTTATGAACCTTCTGGTCACGTTTGCACAAACTAGTGGTAAACACGTGATATTGTCCACCACTCAACTGCTTCGGATGGCTTTGATAACCTGACTGCTGCTGCTGCTGTCCACCTTGACCAGATTGCTGCTGATTATTACCACCCGGATGCCCCTGAAAGCCGGAATTTGAGCCGCCGCCCGGGCCATGAAAACCGCCGGCTCCTGAGCCGCCGCCAGATCCATGACCGCCATCAAAGGTGTTGGAGTTTTTAAACGCCTTCATGATTGTGCAATCCTTCCATAGATGCGTGGCGGGTCGCTCCCTGGTGCCCTGTCTTGGGCAGGGCTCATTCAGTAGCTGTTCCAAAGATGGGCCTGACCCGCCGGATCATGGCGGTTTACCCTTACGTCTCGGATTGTTACCCCGTACATTGGCATTGGCCACAAACTCCGGGTTACCGTCCGCCTTACCCTTATTTCCGCCTTGATTCCCCGGGTTATGCTGCTGACCCTTTCCATTGTCGTTCCTTTTTCCCTTCCCTGTCTTCTCATCATCAGACGCGGGATCCTTGGTACTATCAGAATCGGCATATTTGACTAAAGCCGCCATCAGCGTACCCATATCTGTGAGGTCACGTTTAAGGCGCCCCAGTTTCTGCCTCAGCGGCTCAAAACGGCAATTTTTCTCCAGCATAAGGACCGCAGAACCGGCATCCATCTTATCGGAGGAATGAATTATCCATCCAATGGGTGGTGGATTCACCTTCCTCTTGCTTGCAAGCCGTCAAGTCTACAATCGACATAGATTGCTTATAGGTGTCCTTGATGTTCTGGATGAACCGGGCCTTTAACTCGCCCCATGATCCAATGGAATTGGGTGGTAAGCCCTTCAGCCAAGACCGGGCTGTTCCATCTAACATCATGGTGAAATACTTAGCCATTGCCGCGTCACTGACTTCTAGCACCTCCATGGCCATCTCATAACTCTCGATCCACGCCCCGGGCTGTAAATCGGCCGTGTAATTTGGTACCTTTCGAGGTCCCTTGAAGTCCTTGGGCAGACGTACATCGCGTAGAGCCGGCACCAGGCAAGGGACGCCACCGGTTCTAGTGGCTACTCCCACCTCAACAGATGTCATTGGATACTCCGGGTGATCATTCTCCTGACGTACTTGGTCCTGCGCCGGTTTATAGCCCCCGGGCTGGTTACATCATTGGGCGTTGCTTGACAAAGCTTCCGACTCCATGCGTCTGCTGTAACTCGGGCTCCAGTTCTGGCGAGGTGGTGCTACCCAGGGCGGGGGAGTTGAATGAATCCTGTCCCGGCTGTAAGAATAGGTCTCCTGCTGAGCGAGGGCTGTCTGGAGGAGCTCTCTGACCCTCCGGGTTTCCACTGCCGTCGGGTCATCATCTTCCATAGGAAGAGCCGCTAAACGCGCTGAAGCTGCAATTAAATTCTCCATGGGGATGGAAAAGTGACCTAGTGGAATCGGTACATAACGCGGCAGTGGTATGCTCACGTGAGGCGGCACCATATCCCGAGGCTGAGCCGGTCCTCCTAGTCCGGCTGTCATAAGCCGATCGGCCTCTGGCGGGTTACTAGGGCCGGCTCCGGGTGTAGCGAAGAGAACCCGGGGGTCGTAATTCGGAGGTAAACGAGACTGCATTTTCTGATGTCTCCTCCTCATTACCTCATTGGATGCATTTAAGCTCATCGTGAGCTGGCAAGCTTCTGACTGCAAGCGCTGTGCCCGGGCGTCAAGAGCCGCCCGCTCTGTAGCTAGTCTAGTATCCTCAGCTGCCAAACCCTCCTTGGCCTAAGCTATCTCCTCACGCACCTATGCTACCGCTGCGTCATGCTCATCCTTGTCTGCAGGAATAACCGTGGCGGTTAACAGGGCCGTAAGTTTGTCCATGAGATCCATCAGCACCTGAGCCGGTGGGCGCACGGGGCCACCTTCCCCGGCTGCTCCTGATCCAGACGTGATCGCTGCGGCTGCTGTACAGTTTGAACCGGGCTGAGTTCCAGCCATGAAGATTCCGGCCCATCTTGGCGGCTCATCGGGGTCCGGAATACCGATGCCATCGGAACAGCCCCCGAGCACGCCGTCTTGTACCTGATACAACGAATCTGTTGAGCCGGCGGACGAATCACCGTCTGAAAGGACGGCCGTCTCACCCCCATCTTCAGATCTAGAAAGTTCCTCTCCGTGGACGCAGCCCACGAAGGCACGCCTCATGACCGGCTGCGTCCGGGTCTTCCTCGCACGCTGAGCCGTCTCGACGAGGTCGGTGCAGTTGTCCGGCTCAGGGCCCGGCACACCGATCCGGCCGATGAAGACGTGGATTCTGCTGAAAGGGATCCGGTATCCGTACTCAATTGAGCCAACGTCGGGACCCCAGCCTTCGTCGTTGATGTAGATCTTGCCGCGACGACTTTTGGTCATCCGGCCCACTACGTACCCCTTGAGCCCCTCGAAGTTGCCCTTCAAGAACTCAAATCCACCGTGCGCTGGCCCCACGGTGGGCACCAACTGTCGTGGAATAGTCATGTCAGATGTCCTCGTGAAAGTACTTAGTTGTGGAGCCATCTCAACTAGGAAGCTTGAAGGGGTTAAATCGGGACAAGGGACACGAGAGGGTTTATACTAGTTCGGCCCCTTACGGTGAAGGTAAGGCCTACGTCTAGTTGGGTTGGTATTGATGTTTCGATAACCAGGGAGCGAGATACGTTATGCTCGGTTCTCGATGAGTTGTTTCTTGCCCTAAGTCGCCAGCAGGTCGTCCCCTTATATACACGGGTTGACGCCCTCTGGCTTACAGAGTCCCGGCCGGCTTATAAACAGAGTCCGGCTTGGTGACCAGTTAAATCTACCTTACGTTACCAGTCATCATGGCGGTTTACTACAATGGGCTTAAGCCGCCCGTGGGCCTTAAGCTCTTTACTGAACCGCCATCTTCATGCTTGGTCTTGGGATTACTCTGATGAGTACTCTTTGCGTAACCCGGCCCCTCCTGGGCGGCTTACACAAATAGTCATATCCCCAACACATACCAAGCATTTCAATAACATACGCACAATATGCTCGATATGTGCAAATACAACATGGCATCACAACATGACTCTACAACTCAAGTATTTTATTCAATAGGCTCCGAGGAGCGAGATATTACAAACATGGGTCTCATGACCAAACATTCAGAGCATACAAGTCAAAGCACATGCGGAAGCTTAACATGTCTGAGTACAGACATCTACAAATGAAAAAGGCTGAGAAGCCTGACTATCTACCAGATCCTGCCAAGGGCACAAGATCATAGCTGAGGTAACAAGCTAAACGTCGAAGTCCATGCGGAACTACTAGCGAGACTAAAGTCTCTCTGCAAAACATAAAATAGGCAAATGTGAGTACAAATGTACCCAGCAAGACTTACATCAGAACTATCTACATATGCATCATTATCAACAAAGGGGATGGTGGGGTTTAATTGCAGCAAGCCAGCTTTGACTCAGTGGCTATCCTGAACTACGACTGCAATGTAACTCTTTGAGGTGGTGCACACGAGTCCACATATTCACCATATCAATACACCACTATGGATACGCTCCCGTCTCCCTACAAGAATGCCATCCATAGCACTCACACTTATCTTGCATATTTTAGAGTATCCACTTTCACTTGTCTATGAACTGTACAGGCAACCCAGAAGTCCTTTACCGCGGACAAGTCTATTCGAATAGATAATGTTAACCCTGCAGGGGTGTACTTCTTCACACACGCTCTCACCACTTATCGCCGTTTACACGACATGTACTCGGCAACCTTCAAGCGGAAGCCCAGTGAGGGTGTCGGCAATGACCTGACTAACCACACAAGTCTCTCATCTAGGTTTATCGCCTATTCGGGTTCCATCCGCAAGGAGATCCGTCCGGGGTGTTGCTCACGGCCCCAAACGATGTGAGCAGGGTTCCCAAGCCCACCATCCGGGTGCCACTTGGTACACCGTGCCACTGTGCCTAGTCTATCCCAAGCCCACCTGTACCGGGTGCCACTTGGTAGACTACTAATACTACCTACAAACACCAGAAACTAGCTGCAACTCATGGACAAAGATCAAGTTGATTAATAAGTCGAGTGGGGCCGAGTTACCGGAACCCAATGTGTGGTAGTAGCTGTTCATGGATCACAAACACAGAACTCAGTTCCTGAGGGCGGCTTCAATGAGACAACCCACCATGTACTCCTACATGGCCTCTCACCGCTACCTTTACCAAATCGTGTTCACACACTTAGCTCTCAATAGTAGGACATGTTCACACACCTCCGATTCATCCCCGATGAATCAAACCTGACTCAACTCTAAGCAATAGCAGGCATGACAACAAGCATGAATGAGTAGGCACATCACGGCTCAAACAACTCCTACTCATGCTAGTGGGTTTTGTTGGGGAACGTAGCAGAAATTCAAAATTTTCCTACGTGTCACCAAGATCTATCTATGGAGAAACCAGCAACGAGGGGAAGGAGAGTGCATCTACATACCCTTGTAGATCACTAAGCGGAAGCGTCCAAGAGAACGGGGCTGAAGGAGTCATACTCGTCGTGATCCAAATCACCGGAGATCCTAGTGCCGAACGGACGGCACCTCCGCGTTCAACACACGTACAGCCCGGTGACGTCTCCCTTGCCTTGATCCAGCAAGGAGAGAGGGAGAGGTTGAGGAAGACTCCATCTAGCAGCAGCACAACGGCGTGGTGGTGGTGGAGGAGCGTGGCAATCCTGCAGGGCTTCGCCAAGCACCGCGAGAGAGGAGGAGTACTTGGGAGAGGGGGAGGGCTGCGCAAGAACTTGGGGTGAAGCTCCCATGCGCCTCTCCACTATATATAGGGGTGGAGGGGGCTGATTTCTTGCCCTCCAAGTCCATTGGGGCGTTGGCCAAGGTGGGAGGAAAGAAATCCCATCATTTCCTTCCCCACCGATTGTTATCCCCCTTTTTTAGGGATCTCGATCTTATCCCTTCGGGATATTATCTTATTCTTTCTAAGGGGGGATCTTGGTGCGCCTTGACCAGGGGTGTGGGGCCTTGGCCCCACTACCCACGTTCATGTGGGTCCCCCCATGCAGGTGGGCCCCACTCCAGAACCTTCTAGAACCTTCCCGGTACAATACCGAAAAAACCCGAACATTTTCCGGTGGCCAAAATAGGACTTCCCATATATAAATCTTTATCTCCGGACCATTCCAGAACTCCTCGTGACGTCCGGGATCTCATCCGGGACTCTGAACAACATTCGGTAACCACATACAAACTTCCTTTATAACCCTAGCGTCATCGAACCTTAAGTGTGTAGATCCTACGGGTTCGGGAGACATGTAGACATGACCGAGACGTTCTCCGGTCAATAACTAACAGCGGGATCTGGATACCCATGATGGCTCCCACATGTTCCACGATTATCTCATCGGATGAACCACGATGTCAAGGAGTCAATTAATCCCGTATACAATTCCCTTTGTCTAACGGTATTGTACTTGCCCGAGATTCGATCGTCGGTATACCGATACCTTGTTCAATCTCGTTACCGGCAAGTCTCTTTACTCGTTCCGTAACACATCATCCCGTGATCAACCCCTTGGTCACATTGTGCACATTATGATGATGTCCTACTGAGTGGGCCCAGAGATACCTCTTCGTTTACCGGAGTGACAAATCCCAGTCTCGATTCGTGACAACTCAACAGACACTTTCGGAGATACCTGTAGTGCACCTTTATAGCCACCCAGTTACGTTGTGACGTTTGATACACCCAAAGCATTCCTACGGTATCCGGGAGTTGCACAATCTCATGGTCTATGGAAAAGATACTTGACATTAGAAAAGCTTTAGCATACGAACTACACGATCTTTGTGCTAGGCTTAGGATTGGGTCTTGTCCATCACATCATTCTCCTAATGATGTGATCCCTTATCAACGACATCCAATGTCCATGGTCAGGAAACCGTAACCATCTATTGATCAACGAGCTAGTCAACTAGAGGCTTACTAGGGACATGGTGTTGTCTATGTATCCACACATGTATCTGAGTTTCCTATCAATACAATTATAGCATGGATAATAAACGATTATCATGAAAAAGGAAGTATAATAATAACTAATTTATTATTGCCTCTAGGGCATATTTCCAACAGTCTCCCACTTGCACTAGAGTCAATAATCTAGTTCACATCGCCATGTGATTAACATTCACATGTCACATTGCCATGTGACCAACATCCAAAGAGTTTACTAGTGTCATTAAACTAGTTCACATCATCATGTGATTAAGACTCAATGAGTTCTGGGGTTTTGATCATGTTTTGCTTGTGAGAGAGGTTTTAGTCAACGGGTCTGCAACATTCAGATCCGTATGTACTTCGCAAATCTCTAGGTCATATTGTAAACGCTGCTTCCATGCTCCACTTGGAGCTATTCCAAATGGTTGCTCCACTATACGTATCCGGTTTGCTACTCAGAGTCATTCAGATAGGTGTTAAAGCTTGCATCGACGTAACCCTTTACGCCGAACTCTTTATCACCTCCATAATTGAGAAACATGTCCTTATTTACTCCAAGGACAATTTTAACCGCTGTCCAATGATCCATTCCTGGATCATTCTTGTACCCCTTGACTGACTCATGGCAAGGCACACTTCCGGTGCGGTACACAGCATAGCATACTATAGAGCCTACGTCTGAAACATAGGGGACGACCTTCGTCCTTTCTCTCTATTCTGCCATGGTCGAGCTTTAAGTCTTAACTTCGTACCTTACATCTCAGGCAAGAACTCCTTCTTTGACTGATACATCTTGAACACCTTCAAGATCATGTCAAGGTATATGCTCATTTGAAAGTACCATTAAGCGGTTTTTGATCTATCCTCATAGATCTTGATGCTCAATGTTCAAGTAGCTTAAACCAGGTTTTCACTTGAAAAACACTTTTCAAATAACCCTATATGCTTTTCAGAAATTCTACATCATTTCTGATCAACAATATGTCAACAACATATACTCATCAGAAATTCTATAGTGCTCCCACTCACTTCTTTGGAAATACAAGTTTCTCATAAACTTTGTATAAACTCAAAATCTTTGATCATCTTATCAAAGTACATATTACAACTCCGAGATGCTTACTCCAGTCCCTAGAAGGATCGCTGGAGCTAGCATACCTTTTAGCATCCTTAGGATCGACAAAACCTTTCTGATTGTATCACATACAACCTTTCCTTATGAAAACTGGTAAGGAAACTCGTTTTTGACATCCATTTGCCAGATTTCATAAATGCAGCTAATGCTAACATGATTCCGACGGACTTAAGCATCGTTACGGATGAGAAAATCTCATCGTAGTCAACTCCTTGAACTTGTGAAAAACTCTTCGCCACAAGTCGAGCTTCATAGACGGTGACGTTACCGTCCATGTCCGTGTTCTTCTTAAAGATCCATTTATCTCAATGGCTTGCCGATCATCGGGCAAGACCACTAAAGTCCATGCTTTGTTCTGATAAATGAATCCTATCTCGGATTTCATGGCTTCTAACCATTTGTCGGAATTTGGGCCCACCGTCGCTTCTCCATAGCTCGTAGGTTCATTGTTGTCTAGCAACATGACCTTCAAGACAAGATTACTGTACAACTCTGAAGCAGTACGCATCCTTGTCACCCTACGAGGTACGGTAGTGACTTGATCCGAAGTTTCATGATCACTATCATAAGCTTCTACTTCAATTGGTGTAGGTGCCACAGGAACAACTTCCTGTGCCCTGCTATACACTAGTTGTAGTGATGGTTCAATAACCATATCAAGTCTCCACCATCCTCCCACTCAACTTTTCGAGACAAACTTTTCCTCGAGAAAGGACCCGATTCAAGAAACAATCCCTATTGCTTTCGGATCTGAATTAGGAGGTATACCCAACTGTTTTGGGGTGTCCTATAAAGATGCATTTTATCCGCCTTGGGTTCAAGCTTATCAACCTGAAACTTTTTCACATAAGCATCGTAGCCCCAAACTTTTAAGAAATGACAGCTTAGGTTTCTCTAAACCATAGTTCATACGGTGTCATCTCGACGGAATTACGTGGTTCCCTATTTAAAGTGAATGTGGTTGTCTCTAATGCCTAACCCATAAACGATAGTGGTAATTCGATAAGAGACATCATGGTACGCACCATATCCAATAGGGTGCAACTATGATGTTCGGACACACCATCAAACTATGGTGTTCCAGGCGGTATTAATTGTGAAACAATTTCCATAATGTCTTAATTGCGTGCCAAAGCTCGTAACTCAGATACTCATCTCTATGATCATATCATAGACATTTCATCCTCTTGTCACGATGATCTTCAACTTCACTCTGAAATTACTTGAACCATTCAATAATTCAGACTTGTGTTTCATCAAGTAAATATACTCCACATCTACTCGAATCATCTGTGAAGTAAGAACATAACGATATTCACTGCATGCCTCAGCACTCATTGGACTGCACACATCAAAATGTGTTACTTCCAAAAAGTTGCTATCTTGTTCCATTTTACTGAAAAACGAGGCTTTTTAGTCATCTTGCCCATGTGGTATGATTTGCATATCTCAAGTGATTCAAAATCAAGTGAGTCCAAACGATCCATCTTCATGGAGCTTCTTCATGCGTATACACCAATAGACATGGTTCGCATGCCTCAAACTTTTCAAAACGAGTGAGTCCAAAGATCCATCAACATGGAGCTTCTTCATGCGTTTTACAACAATATGACTTACATGGCAGTGCCACAAGTAAGTGGTACTATCATTACTATCTTATACCTTTTGGCATGAAAATGTGTATCACTACGATCGAGATTCAATAAACCATTCCTTTAGGTGCAAGACCATTGAAGGTATTATTCAAATAAATAGAGTAACCATTATTCTCCTTAAATGAATAACCGTATTGCGATAGACATAATCCAATCATGTCTATGCTCAACGCAAACACCAAATCTTGATGGTAGAGGGAGTGTGCGATGCTTGATCACATCAACCTTGGAAACACTTCCAACGTATATCATCAGCTCACCTTTAGCTAGTCTCCGTATATTCCGTAGCTTTTATTTTGAGTTACTAACACTTAGCAACCGAACCGGTATCTAATACCCTGGTGCTACTAGGAGTACTAGTAAAGTACACATTAACATAATGTATATCCAATATACTTCTATCGACCTTGCCAGCCTTCTCATCTACCAAGTATCTAGGGTAATTCCGCTCCAGTGGTTGTTCCCCTTATTACAGAAGCACTTAGTCTCGGGTTTGGGTTCAACCTTGGGTTTCTTCATTAGAGTAGCAGCTGATTTTCCGTTTCATGAAGTATCCCTTCTTGCCCTTGCCCTTCTTGAAACTAGTGGTTTCACCAACCATCAACAATTGATGCTCCTTCTTGATTTCTACTTTCGCGGTGTCAAACATTGCGAATACCTCAAGGATCATCATATCTATCCCTGATATCTTATAGTTCATCATGAAGCTCTAGCAGCTTGGTGGCAATGACTTTGGAGAAACATCACTATCTCATCTGGAAGATCAACTCCCACTCGATTCTAGTGATTGTTGCACTCAGACAATCTGAGCACAAGCTCAACGGTTGAGCTTTTCTCCCTTAGTTTGTAGGCTAAGAAAATTGTCGGAGGTCTTATACCTCTTGACGTGGGCACGAGCCTGAAATCCCAATTTCAGCCCTTGAAACATCTCATATGCTCCGTGACGTTTCGAAAACATCTTTGGTGCCTCAACTCTAAACCTTTTAACTGAACTATCACGTAGTTATCAAAACGTGTATGTCCGATGTTCGCAACATCCACAAACGGCGTTTGGGGTTCAGCACACTGAGCGGTGCATTAAGGACATAAGCTTTCTACTGTCCGCATAATCGCTACTGTCAACTTTCAACTATATTTTCTCTAGGAACATATCTAAACAGTGGAACTAAAGCGCGAGCTTACGACATAATTTGCAAAGATCTTTTGACTATGTTCAGGAGAATTAAGATCATCTTATGAACTCCCACTCAGATAGACATCCCTCTGGTCATCTAAGTGATTACATGATCCGAGTCAACTAGGCCGTGTCCGATCATCACGTGAGACGCACTAGTCATCATCGGTGAACATCTTCATGTTGATCGTATCTACTATACGACTCATGCTCGACCTTTCGGTCTCTGTGTTCCGAGGCCATGTCTGTACATGCTAGGCTCGTCAAGTTAACCCTAAGTGTTTCGCGTGTGTAAATCTGTCTTACACCCGTTGTATGTGAACGTAAGAATCCATCACACCCGATCATCACGTGGTGCTTAGAAGCGACGAACTTTAGCAACGGTGCACAGTTAGGGGAGAACACTTCTTGAAATTTTTTGTAAGGGATCATCTTATCTACTACCGTCGTTCTAAGTAAACAAGATGCATAAACATGATAAACATCACATGCACTCAAATGGTGACATGATATGGCCAATATCATTTTGCTCCTTTTGATCTCCATCTTCGGGGCTCCATGATCATCATCGTCACCGGCATGACACCATGATCTCCATCATCATGATCTCCATCATCGTGTCTCCATGAAGTTGTCTCGCCAACTTATTAATTCTACTACTATGGATACCGGTTAGCAATAAAGTAAAGTAATTACATGGCGTTGTTCAATGACACGCAGGTCATACAATAAATAAAGACAACTCCTATGGCTCCTGCAGGTTGTCATACTCATCGACATGCAAGTCGTGATTCCTACTACAAGAACATTATCAATCTCATACATCACATATCATTCATCACATTCTTCTTGGCCATATCACATCACATAGCATACCCTGCAAAAACAAGTTAGACGTCCTCTAATTGTTGTTTGCATGTTTTACGTGGCTGCTATGGGTTTCTAGCAAGAACGCTTACCTACGCAAAACCACAACGTGATATGCCAATTGCTATTTACCCTTCATAAGGACCCTTTTCATCGAATCCGTTCCGACTAAAGTGGGAGAGACTGGCACCCGCTAGCCACCTTATGCACCAAGTGCATGTCAATCGGTGGAACCTGTCTCACGTAAGAGTACGTGTAAGGTCGGTCCAGGCCGCTTCATCCCACAATACCGTCAAAACAAGATTGGACTAGTAACGGTAAGCATATTGAACAAAATCAACGCCCACAACTACTTTGTGTTCTACTCGTGCAAAGAATATACGCAATAAACCTGGCTCTGATACCACTGTTGGGGAACGTAGCAGAAATTCAAAATTTTCCTACGTGTCACCAAGATCTATCTATGGAGAAACCAGCAACGAGGGGAAGGAGAGTGCATCTACATACCCTTGTAGATCACTAAGCGGAAGCGTTCAAGAGAACGGGGTTGAAGGAGTCGTACTCGTCGTGATCCAAATCACTGGAGATCCTAGTGCCGAACGGACGGCACCTCCGCGTTCAACACACGTACAGCCCGGTGACGTCGCCCATGCCTTGATCCAGCAAGGAGAGAGGGAGAGGTTGAGGAAGACTCCATCCAGCAGCAGCACAACGGCGTGGTGGTGGTGGAGGAGCGTGGCAATCCTGAAGGGCTTCGCCAAGCACCGCGAGAGAGGAGGAGTACTTGGGAGAGGGGGAGGGCTGCGCCAGAACTTGGGGTGAAGCTCCCATGCGCCTCTCCACTATATATAGGGGTGGAGGGGGCTGATTTCTTGCCCTCCAAGTCCATTGGGGCGTTGGCCAAGGTGGGAGGAAAGAAATCCCATCATTTCCTTCCCCACCGATTGTTATCCCCCTTTTTAAGGGATCTCGATCTTATCCCTTCGGGATATTATCTTATTCCTTCTAAGGGGGGATGTTGGTGCGCCTTGACCGGGGGTGTGGGGCCTTGCCCCCACTTCCCACGTTCATGTGGGTCCCCCCATGCAGGTGGCCCCACTCAAAAACCTTCTAGAACCTTCCCGGTACAATACCGAAAAAACCCGAACATTTTCCGGTGGCCAAAATAGGACTTCCCATATATAAATCTTTACCTCCGGACTATTCTGGAACTCCTCGTGACGTACGGGATCTCATCCGGGACTCCGAACAACATTCGGTAACCACATACAAACTTCCTTTATAACCCTAGCGTCATCGAACCTTAAGTGTGTAGACCCTACGGGTTCGGGAGACATGTAGACATGACCGAGACGTTCTCCGGTCAATAACCAACAGCGGGTTCTGGATACCCATGATGGCTCCCACATGTTCCATGATGATCTCATCGGATGAACCACGATGTCAATGGCTCAATTAATCCCGTATACAATTCCCTTTGTCTAACGGTATTGTACTTGCCCGAGATTCGATCGTCGGTATACCGATACCTTGTTCAATCTCGTTACCGGCAAGTCTCTTTACTCGTTCCGTAACACATCATCCCGTGATCAACCCCTTGGTCACATTGTGCACATTATGATGATGTCCTACCGAGTGGGCCCAGAGATACCTCTCCGTTTACCGGAGTGACAAATCCCAGTCTCGATTCGTGCCAACCCAACAGACACTTTCGGAGATACCTGTAGTGCACCTTTATAGCCACCCAATTACGTTGTGACGTTTGATACACCCAAAGCATTCCTACGGTATCCGGGAGTTGCACAATCTCATGGTCTAAGGAAAAGATACTTGACATTAGAAAAGCTTTAGCATACGAACTACACGATCTTTGTGCTAGGCTTAGGATTGGGTCTTGTCCATCACATCATTCTCCTAATGATGTGATCCCGTTATCAACGACATCCAATGTCCATGGTCAGGAAACCGTAACCATCTATTAATCAACGAGCTAGTCAACTAGAGGCTTACTAGGGACATGGTGTTGTCTATGTATCCACACATGTATCTGAGTTTCCTATCAATACAATTATAGCATGGATAATAAACGATTATCATGAACAAGGAAATATAATAATAACTAATTTATTATTGCCTCTAGGGCATATTTCCAACAGGTTTCATCTATTTACTATGGCAATGACAGGTCATGCAGAGAAAAGGGGTTCAACTATCGCAGCATGTAACAGTTGAATCATTGTTGTCCTAATGCAGTAAAAGAGAGCAGGAGTGAGAGAGTGGGATTGTATCGGAATGAACAAGGGGGTTTTGCTTGCCTGGCACTTCTGAAGATAATATAGTTGTTGATCGGTGTCATCGATCTCATCGTCGGAACCACGTCTACTGAGGGGGAACAAAAACTGTCAACAGAGAAAGAACACAATCAATGCAATGCAACAATATGATGCATGAGTGTGACATGCAATATGCTGTGATTTGAGCTAATGCAAGTAGCAGCAGGTTAAATGGAGTTGGTTTTAATCTAAGATTCAAATTCAAACTCCATATATGACATTTCAAATGCCGTTAATTCAAATTGTTGTATACAGCAGCTTTAAGTTGATCAAACATGCATGATAATGCCAACAGATTCTTTGGATTTTTTTGATCATTTTTCATATATAATTTATCTCATTTGGAGTTATTGTTGAATTTATATGAATTTTCTGGATTTTCTGAATAAATAGAATTAAACTAATTCCAAAAAAGGGATTACTACGTCAGCCTGACGTCAGCATGAGGTAAGCGAGTCAATAGGCCAGCCCAGGTCAAACTGACCAGTGGGTCCCGTGTGTCAGTGGCTAACTAAACTAACCTAGTTTAATTAGCACTAGCCTAGGTTAAACTAATTAAGTTTTAAACCTAAACTAGATTAATTAGCCGAGCAGGGCCCGCAAGTCAGTAAGAGAGAGGGGGGGAGTCAAACCGGGTAGTGGGGTCAACCCACGCCGGTCAACGGGTCAATGGTCGCCGGCGTTTAGCCGCCGGCAAGTCCAGACGCGGCGGTGCGCTGCGGGATTCGCCTACAGGGTGCCATTTGGCGCGCGAAGCACAAGTACGGGATGCGGACGCTCGTCCGCATCCAACCGTGGTGGTGGCACAGCCGGGGAGTGGCCGGAGTGGCGCCGGCCACAAGCTCGGCGGTGGCCGAAGCTCGGTCGAGCTCGGGCTCGTTGCTGCAGTGGCCTAGACGGGGCGGCGCTAGCACCTACGGCTCCTACGCGATGCGGGGAGTGCAATGGGCACGACGGCCGGACCATTAGATGGCCGGAGACACGTCAGCGGCGAGCACAGGCGGCGGTGCGTGCGGACGAGCTTGAGGCGGCGCGTACGATGCACTAGAGCGAGAATGGAGAGGGGGATTAGGGTCAGTGGCTCACTGCGAGTGCAGGGGAGCGAACAACGAGCTCGGGGAGGGGCTGGTGAGGTTGTGCGGCCGCCGGCGATCTCGGGGCAGAGGCGGCGAAGATAGCGGGACAGAGGGTGATGCAGGGCGTCCGGCGTCGGGCAGCTCGGTGAGGAGGAAGAGAGGGACTAGCCGAAGCTCGTGGGCAGCTCCAGGGGGGCGAGGGAGAGGCGGTGGCGTCGACTACGGCGGTGGCGGCTTACGGGCGCGTCGGTCGTAGCGGGAGAGGACAAGGGAAAGGCAAAGGAGGGAAAAGTGGTGTCCAGGGGGTCGAGGCGGTGCCGAGGAGAAGACGCGAGGTGTCGCGGTGGCCAGGCGACGCAGGCAGGCAGCCTGGTGGCATGGCGCCTGCGCGCGCGCCGTGCGTTGTCCCTCCTCTGCCTACTGGCAGAGGTTGGGGATGACTGGCACCAGGCCAGGTGGGCTGGGCTAGCACAGGTGAGGCCCAGGTGAGCTTGGTGGGCGCCAGGTAAGTTCCAGGTGAGCCTCTGTTCTCTTCCTATTTTTATTTCTCTTTCTATTTGTTCTGCAACTTGATGGCTTTATTAAAAAGACTTAGGCACACTCAAAAATCACCAAACTGCTCATGGCCACTGTTTGGAATATATCCAACATGGAACATTTTAATTTTGATTATTTGGACATTTTAAATATTTTATAATATTTAAATGCCCAAATTCAAATAGAGTATGATTTAATTCAGAGCCCAAATATGTCATGCAAAAATGTGCAACACCTCTGGTTATTGTTTACAGAATTTTCCAGAAATGATGAACATTTTTGAAAGCCATTTGGAATCACTGAGAATATTTTAGTTGAACCTAGTGAATTCCTTTGATGCTAGGGTTTAGGCAATCCCCATTTCAATTTTCTGTGAAAGTAAACATGATGCATCACCAAAGACTAGCACTAGTGCATGCCAGGAGCTAGGGATGTGACATCCTTGTATTTCTTCTTCTTTAGTTCCTTGTCCCACTGAGGACAATCTTGAATGTAGTGACCAGGCTTCTTGCATTTGTGGCATAGCCTTCTCTTATAATCACTTGATGAGGAATCACTGCTCCTTGAGGATTTTTCAAAGTGACCACGTCTTGAGAATTTCTGGAACTTCTTCACGAGCAGTGCTAGCTCCTGGCTCAATTCTTCTGGATCACCAAGGCTACTACCAGAATCTTCACATTCAGATTCAGACACTGCCTTGGCCTTCAGGGCCGTGTTCTGCCATAGCTTGAACCATAGAGATCTCTCTTTTCAGCAAGCTGGAACTCATGAGTATTTAGCCTCTCGAGGATATTAGCAGGATCTAGCGACTTGTAATCAGCACGCTCTTGAATCATCAGTGCCGGAGTGTGAAATGACGAATCGAGTGATCTCAGCAATTTCTTCACCACCTCATGATCGGTGATGTCAGTGGCACCGAGCGCTTGAAGCTCATTTGAGATATCAGTGAGGCGATCGAAGGTTTGCTGAACATTTTCATTGTCGAGTCTTTTGAAGCGGTTGAAGAGATTGCGAAGAACGTCAACACGAGAGTCACGTTGAGTTGAGACTCCTTCGTTTACTTTGGAGAGCCTATCCCAGATAAGTTTAGCAGTTTCCAAAGCACTCACTCTACCATACTGCCCTTTATTCAGATGACCACATAGGATATTCTTCGCATGAGAATTGAGTTGCTTGATTCTCTTCACATCAGCAGCATTAAAAGAAGGTGTGACCGAGGGAACACAATTTTCCACAATGTACCAGAGATCATTGTCAATTGCTTCAAGATGCATTCGCATCTTATTCTTCCAGTAGGGTAGTCCGTGCCATCGAAGGTAGGACACTCAGCAGAGACCTTGATCATACCTGCGGTCGACATAACTAGAACTCCAGGTGGTTAAACCAAAAGCACACAGAACAAGGGAGTACCTTGCTCTGATATCAATTGAAAGTGCGTTATATCGACTAGAGGGGGGGTGAATAGGCGATTTTTATGAATTCTTCACTGAGGAATTTGCCGATGAGGAAATTCCTTAGCGAAGAACTACTTGCAACGGAATAAGTACTCAGAAAGCATAACAGAATACACACATAGTCATCTTGATGAAATGAAGACAAACACAGAGTACAGAAAGCGTAAACACAGGATAACACAAGATGAAGACAAACAAAATGAAGAAATTGAACTGAGGAAATTGAGAAAGTCTTCAGTCAAAGTCTTCAAACACAGATATGAACAATCACTCAACATAGTAATGAGGAAATGAAAGAGTTGAGGAAATAGAACCAGTAAGGTTGGTGAAGACAATGATTTGGTAGACCAGTTCCAACTGCTGTCTCAGTCGTACGTCTGGTTGGAGCGGCTGAGTATTTAAACTCGAGGACACACAGTCCCGGACACCTAGTCGCTAAGCACGCAGCTCAGGACACCAAGTCCTCACCGTATTCTCCTTGAACTAAGGTCACACAGATCTCGTCCAATGACTCATGGTAAGTCTTCAAGCGACTTCCAAACCTTCACAGACTTCGGTCACTCGGAGATCCACAATTCCTCTTGGATGCTCTAGACCATGACGCCTAACCGTCTGGAAGAAGCACAGTCTTCAAAGGTAACAAGCGTCGGATCCACGCAGGATCAATCTCTTCAGTGATGCTTAATCACTTTGGGTTTGTGGGTGTTTGGATTTGGATTTTCCTCACTCGATGATTTTCGCTGAAAGTCCTCGGAGGATGGGTTGCTCTCAAATGACAAGTGTCAGTTTCTCTCGAAGCAGCCAACCAGCTAGTGGTAATAGGGGACGGCTATTTATAGCCTAGGGAGCAGCCCGACATGATAAGACATAAATTCCCTTCAATGATATGACCGTTATGTGGATAAGATATTTTGGGACAGCTGGCGCGTAGCACAACAACGGTCGGAAATTTAACTCTCAAATTCCTCAGGGCTATCATGTTCCTCACTGTGTAGGCAATCCGCACTGGCGAATTCCTAACTCCTCAGTCAGAACAAATTCCTCAGCGACCAGAAGAACTTCATCTCTATCATTGAAGAAATTGACTGAACTGTATGAGATTTCCAATGGCTTCACTCGAAGGGATTGGTAGGTGTAGGATTTTGAGTTGAGCATCACATGGAAATTTTTCCTTAGTATTTCCTCGACCCCCTATAACAGTACGGTGTTTCCTATGACTCAAGAAAGAGAAAAACAAAACTACGAAAACGAAAGTCTTCAAGCTTCATATTCCTTGCATGAATATCAAGTCTTCACGGACACACCAATTTCTTCACTTTCAAAGTCTTCATGAAAGTCTTCAAGAATACAAAATCTTCAGTCGAAGATATTCATTTTTTGGGGTCGACTTTCTCTGTAAATATCAAACTCCTCATAGACTTATAGACCTGTGTACACTCATAAACACATTAGTCCAAGCAAAAATCATTAAGGGGCACTAGATGCACTTACACAATGTTTCACGCCCAAACAAAAATTTCCATGCGAGGGACAAGGAGTTCACATATCGCCCAGGCGTTACTTGCTAAGCTTGTGGAGAAGAAGGACACTATGCCAAGCAGTGTCCAAAGCCAAGAAACTCGGCCCCCAAGCCGAACAACGGTGGCAATAATTCAACGCCCAAGCGGAACAACTTCAACACCAATAACAATCACAAGAAGGGTCACTTGAACCATGTGACCAGAGAGGAAGCACAGAATGCCCCGGATACCGTGCTCGGTACGTTCCCTGTCAACACAATACCTGCCACGGTTTTGTTTGATTCTGGAGCTTCTCACTCGTTCATTTCAAAGAAATTTGCTTTGCAAAATGATTTTTCGATGCTTCCCTTGGAAAAATCCATGATCATCAAGTCCCTGGGATTAAACAAGTTACTCAGAATTACTGCCAAGGTGTGGTTATTGAGCTTGAAGGACTAAAGTTTCATGCAAACCTCATCGTATTGGAAAATAAAGGACTGGATGTTATCCTAGGAATGGACTGGCTAACAACCAACAAAGGATTTATTGACTGCTTCAATCGGACTTTGATTCTTACCCATCATCATGGGAAGACAATAAAGATTGGAGCTCAAGAAAGACAAATATCACGGCAACCAAGGTTGAACAAGGTGGACATCTCAGAGTTAAGCAAAGTTCTAGTGGTAGTGAGTTCCCCGACGTATTTCCCGAGGAGCTACCAGGCATGCCGCCAGACCGGGAAATATAATTCATCATTGAGCTAGCACCTGGAACCACACCCATTTACATGAGGCCCTATAGAATGGCACCCTCTGAGTTGGTGGAATTAAAGAAGCAAATAAAAGAATTACTGGACAAAGGGTTTATACGAGCTAGCTCCTCACCTTGGGGTTCACCAGTATTATTTGCCAAGAAAAAGGATGGGACACTAAGATTATGTATAGACTATCGGGCACTCAACATGGTCACCATCAAAAACAAATATCCAATGCCCCAGATAAATGACTTGTTTGACCAGCTCGCACAAGCCAAGGTCTTCTTGAAAATCGATTTGAGGTCGGGGTATCATCAATTAAAAGTACGGGCAGAAGATATTCCCAAAATAGCATTTACCTCCAGATATGGACTATATGAGTTTACAGTAATGCCGTTTGGACTGACGAACACCCCCGCATATTTTGTCCACCTCATGAACAAATTATTTATGAAATTTATGGACAAATTTGTTGTAGTGTTCATTGATAATATTCTGGTATACTCCAAGACACCAGAAGAGCACGCGAAACATCTCAGGATTGTACTGGGAGAATTAAGGAAACATCAACTGTACGCCAAATTCAGCAAGTGTGAATTTTGGTTAAGACAAGTGGGTTTTCTAGGCCATGTACTAACCCAAGAAGGTGTTGCCGTAGACCCGGAAAAAGTTAAGGCCGTACTTGGCTGGAAACCACCAGCCAGCATAACGGATGTACGAAGTTTCTTGGGAATGGCAGGATATTACCGAAGATTTATTGAAGGATTCTCCACCATAGCAAAACCAATGACACAGTTACTCAAGAAGGATAAAAAGTTTGTATGGACTGAAGCCTGCGAGAGAAGTTTCCAAGAACTCAAAAGGAAATTGACAACAGCGCCAGTATTGGTTGTACCAGACGTATACAAAAGTTTTGAAGTGTATTGTGACGCATCCCGAAAGGGCCTCGGATACGTGTTAATGCAAGAAGGCAAAGTAGTCGCCTACGCTTCCAGGCAATTACGAAAGCATGAAGAGAATTATCCCACTCATGACTTGGAGTTGGCAGCAGTCATTCATGCACTCAAGGAGTGGAGACACTTTTTGCTTGGGAATCGTTGTGAAATATATACGGACCATAAAAGCCTCAAATATATTTTTACACAACTAGAACTCAATTTGCGACAACGACGCTGGTTGGAATTAGTGAAAGACTATGATGTTGGCATTCACTACCATCCAGGAAAAGCAAATGTAGTGGCGGATGCTCTTAGTCGGAACCCCAGCTCGGGCAATGACAGTCTACCAAATTTGAGACCTGAATTTCAACAGGAGTTTACTAAACTCAACTTGGTAATGGTCACCGAAGGCAATGTGTCGAATTTGGAAATATAGCCTACCCTGACAGAATAGATTAAGGAGGCTCAGCATGGACACCCCAGCATCGAAGGCATAAAAAGAAAAGTGAGTATGGGCAAGGCCTCAGAATTCGTCATAGACAATAAGGGGATATTGTGGTACGGAGATAGGCTTTGCGTACCAAATATAGAAGACCTTAAACAGCAAATTCTAGCCGAAGGCCACACCGCTCCATATTCAATCCACCCTGGGGGAACCAAAATGTACAAGGACCTTCAGGAAAAGTTTTGGTGGCACGGTATGAAAAGGGACATAGCCACATTCATTGCATGTTGTGATTCATGCCAACGCATTAAGGAAGAGCACCAAAAACCAGCAGGACTATTACAGCCAAACAAGATACCCGAGTGGAAATGGGACGAAATTGGAATGGATTTTATTGTCGGACTACCTCGGTCACGATACGGAAACGATGCCATATGGGTCAACACAGATAGATTGACTAAGGTGGCACATTTCATCCCAGTAAAGACAACCCACACTACTCAGAAGCTTGCCAGGCTTTATCTCTCCTGTATCGTTTGTCTGCATGGAGTTCCAAAGACTATAATATCTGACAGAGGCACCCAATTCGTCTCTAGATTTTGGGATCAATTACAAAAAGCTCTGGGAACCCAACTAGCATTCAGTACAGCATACCACCCCCAGACTGATGGACAAACTGAACGCGTGAAACAAATTCTAGAGGACATGCTGAGAGCATGTGTCCTCACCTATGGAACCAGTTGGGAAGAAAGCTTGCCATATGCAGAGTTCGCATACAACAACAGTTACCAAGCCAGCCTACAAATGGCACCTTTTGAAGCCTTGTACGGACGGAGACTTCGTACCCCACTAAATTGGTCAGAGACTGGAGACAGTCGTATCTTCGGCCTAGACATGCTCAAGGAAGCTGAGGATAAAGTTAAGCTAATCAGGGACCGACTGAAGACAGCTCAAAGCCGACAGAAGAGTTATTACGATCGAAAACATCGGGGAGTCAGTTTTGAACCCGGTGAGTATGTGTACCTACGAGTATCGCCTATGAGGGGCCTACAACGATTCAAAATTAAAGGAAAGCTAGCACCAAGATTCATCGGACCCTTCTGTGTAGTTGCGCGAAGAGGCACGGTAGCCTACCAGCTAGACCTACCCGAAGAACTGTCAGACGTCCACGATGTGTTCCACGTCTCACAGTTGAGGAAATGCGTAAGCAACGCATAGAAGCATATATCTCATGAAGACATTGACGTGCAACCAGACCTCACCTACAGGGAACGTCCAATAAAAATATTGGAGGAATCTGAAAGAAGGACCCATCAGAAAACAATTAATTTTTTCAGAGTTCAGTGGAGCAATCACACCGAGGATGAAGCAACATGGGGAAGAGAGGATTTTCTTCGGACAGAACACCCACACCTATTTGAGGATCAGCTGAAATCTCGGGGAAGAGATTTTTCCTAAGGGGGTAGGTGTTGTGACACTCCAAAAATTTTGATTTGATTTTAATTTTTTTTATTTTGATTTGAAGGAGGCTATTTAAAATCATTCTAAAAAGGGGCTCTCCTTTTCAAAAGTTTCTCTTATGACAATTTTTTTATTTTGGGTCATCCTCAACCTTGATGTTTGGTTTTGAACGCTTTTCAGTAGTGCTGACTCATCACAATTTATTTTTGGAAGTTTTTCAATTAAAGAAAGAAATCCTATGGGTTTTTGATTTACTCTTTTTATTCAAATATTTCCCATTTACCATGCCTCATGTTAAAACTTTCTTCCAAAAAACCCTCCCTCCACTTTGGGTCAAGTCTAGTAGCCATTGCTAGCAAGTTCAACCTATTTTTGATTTTTATTCCATTTATTTTTATCCCCAAAACTATTTCTGTGTTTTATTTTGGACCTAGGTGATTTACAAAGGAAGTACCTGCTTTCCATTGAGTTTTGATCTGAAAGACTGAAACCAACTCCCCTGACTAGTCCTTATCACCCCAACCTAGATCCATCAAGATCCACTCTTCCACAGTTCAAATTTTTCAAGTTTTGCTCACTGCAAGTTTGGACCAGATTTGTCATTTTTGGTGAAATTGAATATTTTTCTTCTCCAAAAATTCTGGGATAAATCAAGCAACCCCCAGGTGCATTGAGAGGTCACCTCACCAAAGCCCAGCTCCAGAAAATCTCTCCACATGCCAAAATCATTTCATCAAACACCTGGCTTGCACTGTTGCTGCGCAAATTCAGAAAATTCAGACTTCAGTGTTCCTGTTTCGCCGTCAGTGTCGTTTTCTTTAGAGCCCGGCATCGACCTCGCCAGTAACCATCGTGGAGCCTTGCTCCCTGTTCCCCCTCCTTATCCAGAGCACCGCATGATCATTTGGACAGACACCATCGTCGGCGGTGACGTGTCACGCCGACACCGGCAGCTTCTGCGGTGGCAGAGCCACCCGTGGCGGCCAGCAGGGACAAGCACCACCTTTCGGCGCCGTACAGCATGGCCCAAGCCACCCGAAGCCTCCGCATGGCCATCTGCTGGCCTGTGCACGCTGCGGCACCGTCGCCGTGGCCTGAGCAGCGCAGAGCATGCTCCCTACCGCCGACGAGCTCCGTGCGCCGTTCCGTCAGGAACTTGGAGTATCAACCAAGGCAGGCCAAGCTTAGCACTTAAACGGAACCAGTAGACCCTCACGGTGATGCCTAGCCCCCTAAACCACCTGACCAGCCACTCCACCGCCGTAATCGTCACCAGAGTTATCCCGTTCACGGCCACCGCCTCGGACCAGCTATAAAAGGAGCCTTCGAGCTCGTTCTCGACCCCGCACCACACCTCCACCTCACGAGAGACCCGCCTAGCCACTAGAAGGACCCCGAGGAGGTCTCCTTCCTCGACTTCGGCCGTCCCGATCCGCCTCGGGCTCCGGCTTGATTCACTCAGGTGAGACTATCCCCGCCTCCCAAACCGCGTCAGTAATCCTCTAGTGCATCCAGTGCTCTAACCCGAGCCCCGATTCGACCTTTGCAGCCCTCCCCGGCGAGATCCACCAACACCCGAACCACCATCCGCCGGATTTGAGGCCGCCGTCGACGTGGTGCTCGCCGACGACCAACCACCACCCACAGGTGCGGAAGGACCCAAGGAACCCGTAGGTACCCTCCTCTTCTCCTAACTCACCGTGGATCCCCTTGTCAGCTTTTTTTTGAACCGTTTTCTGAAAACGCCTTAGGGAAAATACGCTTTCTATCTGAAACGTTTTTCTGTCTTTTCTGTTCTACCCCCTGGAAACTTTCTGTTTCATTACAGACAAGTTCCTGGACTAAAACTTTAATAACTTTAAAACAGAAAATGATTTTTGACTAATTCTTTTTCTGTCATCTTTATTTTCTATCTAGTTTTTTATCATATTTATTTGAAAAAAATTTGGAACACTTTTTGTGCATGCACGGTATTTACGTTAGAACGTATTTTCTTTATACTGTAGATACCGGAGGAGGTGACGGAACCGCGAACTTCACCGAGCTAGACTCCGACTACTCCGAACCAGGCAAACATGTTTGAACCTTTGATATGATTAGTGTTTTGCATGTTTGCTTGAGTAGTTATTTCATGGCATGTTTATATGAATAGCAGTAAGTGTTATATTACATGCAAAGCTTATACAAGTGAGCTTCGAAACTCGATGAGTTAATTGATGTGAGTTACATGATCATGTGGTGACATGAAAGGTGGTAAGATGGTATTTTTGAAGCATGCCAGTCTTAGGCCAAACCATTTAACTCCAGTGTTAACGTGGAGCGAGTCACGTTACCATCCATTTCCTTTGTGCTACCACATGTTTTCTGCACAGAATATGGTTTAGTAAGTTGCAAACCTCTTTCCTCATACACACCAAATAGAGAGGCCATGATGAGGGTTCCATGGCCCTGGAATAAAGCCTGTCATCTGGTCACGGGCATGGGTGTTTCCGGTTGGGACCGAGAGGGGGGCACCCCTTAGAGCGCGTGATATAAATTTGATCCCATGCTACTCGAGGTTGTGGCCTCCCCGTCTCAAAGTTTTTCTTGAACATTGCCTAGGGTGATTCCTGGCATCGGGATGTGGAATGGGTGTGTACTAGCAAAGATTTACGGCAAACAAGGCAATCCGGCCATATGGTTTTATAAACAAAGGTACATGGAGAGATATGTTATATTACTATTAACGTAAGAAACATCTTCCACAGAAAATAGTCCAGCTATCGGTTCCTTTCTTTGGGTTGTCATGCTGACCATGATCATGAAACCTCACCTCCGGTCAATGTGGGAGAAAAATATTGAGGATTTAGTTCGGGGAAAGTTCCCGAACTCTATGGTCTAATGAACCAAAATATTCACTTCTATCGTTGCCGATCAATTATATCCTTTAAGATGGCTAGCTTTCGGCTTCACCCAGTCTGAGGTACTAACTCGGATGACCCGGTAGTAACAATCACAGAGGTGCTCTCTTTACCGCCTAGCCGAACAATCGGGAATGTAGGGGTAAGCACAGGAGCCAGGCAACCCAGCTTGGCCAAAATCTTAAGTCAAATTTCATGCATATTTATGGCTTTGTAATGGTGATTATGGAAGGCAGCGCTTGTATACTGAAGGAAAATGTTGATGATATGTTTATTTTGACTCCGTTACGATCGTTTATCAGTTGAAAGTGGCTCATCGTCGACTTCCACCCCTTTGTAGATGCTACACAAGGTGTTTCCACAATAACAAAACAACCCTTAGCCGACGTCTTAGTGCCTGAAGGCGGCTATGTTAGCGTAAACAAGGCAATCAGATATGCGGGCTTTATAACTTTCACTTAGTGTTCGGCGACAGCCGAGGTCAAGCCGTAAACACTTTGGCCAATGTTATGAATGACCCGTCATTTAACACGGGGTGACCTCTATCGATCTTACAGTTTAACATAGTCATCGGGTCGCTGACCAGTTCGTGCTTATTGTGATAGTCAGTTTTCGGCTTTCTCGACTGAGGAGCTTTAACCATGCGAGCTGGAAGCAAAATCGCAGTGGTTCTCCCTTTGCACACCTAGCCGAACAAAGCGGAACGTAGGAGGCAAGCACATGAGCCGGGCAACCCAACTATTGATCGAAGACACAATTCGAAACCGATGCATATAAAGTAGTGCCCGAGAACGCTTTGCCGAGGACTCTATGGGCTACCTTGGTTTTGGTGTGCTCGGCCATAGTCTCAGCCCCCCGTTAATATTGCCAATGCTTTAAAGGCATCTGGCATTGCACTGCTCGGGAACTAGTTCTGATGTGGCGTGTATTTTGTCAACGCCGAGGTGTAGTTCGGCGGGAAAGATGTCGAGCTGTGGGTTGAAAAAGATCTCCCAAGCTGAATTATTATGCAGGGTACCTCGGTCATGAGGATGTCCCGCTTCCTGAAAGAAAAACATACAAACAACTAAAAAGTGCCATAGGCTCGAAAAGCCAAAAACTTATGTAAAAGCTTGATGTTCGGACTAAATCAAGATTTTTTATGCCAATCGGAAAATTGGACTTGAAAAAATTGTGCTTCCATCGTGCTTTGACACATCCGATCTCTAGACATCAAGTAGGTCAGCCTTCGGCTTCAACCTCCTTATCCCGAAGGCGGAGTGCTTCTCAAAGGCCAGTTTGACGAACAAAACTCGAGCGGCTTTAGAGAGAAACCAGGCCATCTGGCTATTGACCGTATACTCGAGTCGAAAAAGGAGTGGTAGAAAAAGACTTTGCAACGACTTAGAAGAAAACACTTATTATAAAATGGCTCATATAAATTTTAAGAGCCCCCAGTTAAAATGGTAAAGGGAGTTTCTTTTAACAAACAACGTGTGTGAGCATGGTCGAACTGAACACAAATTAAAATTTTAAAACTTTGAGCATGAAAGTACTTAGCTGGTTAATGCGTTCGGCATTGTTGACGAGGTCCGAGCTCATGGTGCGACGAAGACGTAGTCCTCGGGCTGGCCGAGGTCCCAACCCCCAAGCCCGAGGTGACCGAGCGAGGAGTTCGGCTTGACGAAGTGACGACACAGCAAGGTCGATGTGGCGAGGTGAATCCAGCGGTCCAGCTAATCGTGACAAAGCTGGTCGGCTGGTGGCGCCGAAGTCCCCGAAGTACATTGGTGACGAAGCCCCTGGTCTAGCCGAGGTGGCGGAGATGGTCGGTGGGGCCAACACTGGAGCCCCCACGTCAGCCGATGTGTCCAAAACAGGTCGGCGATGTGGACGTCAGTTTAAAGAGACGACGGCGCAACGATACCAATGCAAGGCGGGCTTGCCGAGGTGATGGCATATTTTGGTCGACGCAGGGGGAGCGACAACGTCAGCTCACTGAGGTGACGCGGGCAAAGTAGATTTCCTGCTCACATATAAATAGTGCAAACCAGAAATAATAATAATAACAATAACAATGAGAAAAAAAATTGCATAATTAACTTGTGCAGTTAAAGATGTATTAGCCTGAGTGGTGACACGGCGCGGTTGACGTCGGCTTGGTGGAGTGACCTGACGACGACGTCGCTTCTGGTCCAAACCCGCAGGTTGTCGGCTCAGGGCGCGAACGATGCCAATACAATATATTGACAAACCACAAACTCGCCACATCATTGGGGCCATAAATCACCTGTGTACAGAAGATAACACTGGCCGAAGTAATAATTCTCAAGATAGAAGAAAAAGGTATTAAAAATAATTCAGAGAGGTACCCCTGGTAGTAAAATGAGGCGGCTGAATTAAACAGACAATGCAAAAAAATCTGACATAAAGGTTGTCCGACTATACCCAAGCCTCTATATCCGGCAAGGTTTTTGCTCCAAGATTCACCACTTGGATGAAAAAGACCCCTGGGTAAACTGGGACATGGCACGTGCCCTTTTTTTGGGAAATGACCGTGTACAAAGGCGTGGTGACTGCAGACATTCTATCAAATTTTTCTTAACGTGGGTAGCGATTTCCTGGGTGCCGTTAGCGAATATGGGTGCGTGTGGGCCCCGATGGCCCGTTCACCTGGTTGTGTAGCGTTTCTTCGGTGCTTCCGTAACGTGTGCGGGCTTCCATTCTTATCAGGGCCTCTTGATCGAGGTGTGGTGTCGTGCATCCGCGCTCTCGGTGCCACTTTCCAGTCAAAAAACGGTGCCGCTTAGATCGAGTGATCTGGGGGCTCCTCGTGTTCTTGATCGGTGTTGCTTCCATCGTCCGATCTAGGGTCTGCTATTGTTTCTGATTGGCGCCGCTGTCGTCGTTTAATCTGGAAACCTCGCCGCTTATCGCGTGATCTCCCAGTTGTTCTGTGGGCACCCTATAAATACCATCCATGCATCCCATACCATCCGATCCCACCACCTCTACCACAGCAGCACGATCAAGTCCTGAAGCGGCGGCGGTGGCAACGTGCCGGTGTTTCCTTCCTTTTGCTACTGGGAACGGCGGCTTCACCATCGAGGAGGGCTGCCGTGGCTACCGCGGCTCTTACCATGGCGGCCGCCGGGGCGACGATTGTTCCTTACTGCCGCCGCGGCCGGAGTCCGTGAGGGACACTCGGGAGGACAGAAACTGGCTCAGCGTGCAGGAGCCCCGCGCCAGGAAGCGATGGAAGCGGCGGCGGCGGGGAGGCGTCCTCCTGGTGCGCCTGTGTGCCGGCGATCGTTGGGCCGTTGGGATGCGGCGCCAAGGCGGAGAGGAAGCGGTGGGGCATGATTGTCTTGGCTACGCGGTGCAGGAGCGAGTGGACGGGCAGCTGGCCGTGGTCGAGCGGATTCGGCTGTTGTGGCGGGGGAGGCGCAAGTTGTTGACGAGAAATCAGGCGCTTGGCGGAAATTCCCCACAATGTCACACGCACGCGATCCCGCTCCTCACTCTTTTTCTCCATGTAGCGGCGGCGGCGCCGTTACCTTTCACTGCTAGGCGAGGGCGCGAGGCCATCTGGGTTGCAGAAACACGGAGCGCCCTCCTCACCAGAGGCGGTGGCTTGAGGGAAGCAGGCGAGTTGCTCGCGTCCGGACTCAGCGCGCGGTGGATGCAGGAGGTTGCGCCGCCGTGCTGTGCGCATCCCGCCAGGAGATATCTCACTCCCTTCTTTCTTTTTTTAGATGAATTTTCTTTTGTTCTTACATCGTGTGACTGAATCCAACCATGTACGTGCGTATCTGTTAAAGCATATGTGTGCTAGAAGCGATTTTGCATTGTACTATGAATCAGAAGTAGCTTCATTGCATCTGTTCTTTGTTCCTGTCATTGCATGTATTTGACACATCGTTGAACTATTGGGCAGGGTAAGTGATCGAGTATTTGAAATATAACCTGCTGCTGAGTTTCTGTTTTGTTCATTTTTCAAAAAAAATTCACCTTCAAATAGAGTAATCTATATGATTGACATGTGTATTACCGCAGGATTTGGCTGGATTTTTTTGGTAGCTAACTCTCGGGGTTCCAATTTATCGCCTGTGCACGTATGCGACGATGTCCGTGATTTTCTGAGATTTGATTGATTTGACTACGCCGTCTCTATTTTCTCATTTTTTATATATTATTTGGATTCCTTGTGTTTGTGGAACAACCATTTTTAATTCTGGGTATACTCGACGGTAGGCTCCCTGTGTGCATGTAGATGGCGTTTAGCGGCATTTTTTTTGTCAAGTTGTCTTCTGGCGAAAGAGAATTGGCTGCTTTCTTTTTTGTTGCTGGTGGGTTGCATGCAGTGATCGGTTGTGGATTTCAGGCTGATGTGACTACGTGCATGAGGTTGGTGGGATGTGACTATGTGCATGGGAAGTTGGGAACCAAATTTTATTTTAGTTGATCAATGTAGGCGGTTTATAGGATTGCACCTGCATGTGCAGGCACACACTCTGCGGCAAATTATTTTCCCAACCGTTTTTGTTAATTTTCTTTCCCTTTGATTGCATGCATGGACGTTAGTCAGGCACACCCGGTACTGTTAGTGACACTTTGTTGAAAGGGAAGGAAAGGTTCTATTTATCGTAGCTCTGTTGATTTTTGTATGTAACGGTACTTGCATTGTATGGCCTTTCTCTAATTTATGTTTATGTTTCAGTCACATATAGTAGACTGTATTGCTTAATATGGATACAGATGACCGCTACTACAGTTAACATGGAAAGGGATGTGCAAATAACACAAGACTGGATGAGCAATCAGTCACAATTTCCTGAAAATGAAGGAAATATGTTTTTAATTGTAACTCATGTCAATGGTCTATACAATCAAGTACCCGAGGTTGGAACCCAAATATTAAGTATTTAGAAGTTGTTCTTCCTTGTCATTTTTTTGAGATATCTTGCTTTGATTTGAGGAACTTGCTTTCTTGGGATATATTAGGATGAAGTGCTGATCTGTTAGAGGTACTTATATTATCATGGTATATATTCAGGTAGGTTATATTAGGATAAAGTGGTCATCTGTTAGAGGTACTTATAGTATCATGGTATATATTCAGGTAGGTTTGGTTTTTTATGTCTTCTCCGTTGAAAATAGAGGACATGCACAACTTGCTTGATGTTTCTCATATTTAGGGAGCACAATTGGTTTCATGGTGTGAAAAACAATGGAAGTTTTGTTAGTACAGGTTGTCTCTTTTACTTTCATGTCCTGAAAAGCTTAAGTTAGAACTGTAGGTAATACTTTCAGAAATATAGTACATCATTCCACGGAGATGACTCAAAGTTGAATTCAACCGAATTATGCATGGATGGTATTAGTTTGGGTAGAGATTGGATGTAAGAGGTTTTTTCCCCTTAATATTACAAAACTTACTATGTGCCAGTAACTTCATTGCCTCTTGAACATGCTCCAAATAATTTCGGGTCAATATATTTTTATAAATCAATTATTCTATGTGCCAAGAACTTTATTGTCTCATGAACTTGTACTCCAAATAATTTGATTCTTGAACGCCTAACAAAGAAATAACGTCCAAACTAACAACTAATCAATGGGTCGGAAAACTACCACACGAGTGTATGTAATTTGAACATAAAGTATCATTGGAGCTCTATATCATTTTATCATCTGCACACACCCAGCGAGCGGTCGAACAAGGATGCTATGAATTATTGAACAATTGAAAAGTTGTCATGCAATATCAATATGTATTCCCTTCATCTACATTGTACTAATTATTTTGATTCAATAAAGTTTTTCTTAATGAAATATTTCTGCACCCGTTCTAATATGATTATTGAACATACGCCATAACGTAAAAATAAATGAACACATGAAGATCGAATACTTAATCAAATAATTAACAAATAAAGTTTAATACCTTACACAAAATTTCTCACATGACGTATCAACAGCACGCCGTGCGGGACAAGTTTCATGTGTAAAAGCTTATGTGATTCTTAATTTGCACATGTATGCAAAAGAAAGAGAATTCTTGTGCACGTGTCTAAAGGCTTGCAATGACAAGGCTGGCAACACAACATTATGACCATATTATATTACAAACTCCATAGATAACACGCAACACAATTCATCACAACATATCGACCGGGCGAGGCGTGCACAATGTGGGCATGGCTTTTAGATGCTCGCAGGAAACCGGTAGTGGTGAATACTGATTCTCTGGAAACTCTTATTTTGAGTGCACTGTATGGTTACTTTTCCATGGTTTGCCTTCTTGTGATTACAAAGTCATGAATACAGACTTACACTGATAAACCTCTAATATTTCATCAAATGAATTAGAAATAACCAAAATACCCATAATTTATCGACGGGGCGCGGCGTGCCGCCGCGCGGGTATAGCTAGTAGATGAAATAGCCGAACAGAGACCTTGGGAGGAGTTCTTCAATTCGTGCACTTTTCATATACTAGTAGCACTTTGCATTTGCTACAGCGGCCATCACACAGAGTTGTAGTACTAGTATTGCCAATACTAGTAAGTAGGAGGTGTAGGTCACTACGTAAAACGTAGATGAAAAACAAACTAATAGTCAAAAGTGCAGACTATTTCCACATATAATTAAATAATGAGTAAAGCAAAGGGAAAGGATCGGATCTCCCTGTGTGCTGCCATCGAGCCCAATCCTTGTCGGCGAGGAACTGCACCGCGCGAATAATACGCGGTCGTGGTAGTTCTCCTTGGCCGCACCCCCGCCAGACAGATCGACAATACATAGAGGAGGTCATATCGTGCATGCTGTATTCGCGGACCAGCGTTCATAAATCCAGGCTCCAAATTGCCAACAATTAGAACTAATACTAGTATATGGAAAGTGCACGAATCAACAACTGGTCAAACGATTGCCTGAATTCATACTTTAATAATTAAACAATAAAAAGAAGGAAGGAACAAATCTTCCGTGATGGATCACGTGAAGAGGAACTGCCATGTCCTCGGTTGATCCCACGCGAAACAGAAAAAGGGGCCGGGCATTGTGGCTCTCCTGGGGACCACATGCGGAACCTAGAAAATACACCGAAAGTACTATGCAGCCGATACTCATTGGCCGATTCATGGACGATGCCTCATCCAGCGGTTCTGCTGCATTTTGTCCCATGCATGTGTGGTTAGATCAGTAGGATCGTGCACAAATCGGCTGACCACTGTCGTGTGTGTAGCAACGCTGAAAATACACTAGGTACAACATCCAGATCGTCCCGATCTGATCTTGCCGTAGAGTTCGGCCGCCAGACGATCTGATCTTGCCGCAGAGTTCGGCCGCCAGACGTCCTACCACCGCTGCTGTAGGCACGCCACCATACCAACTAGATCGGGATCACGCCTTGGCGCGAGGGTGCTGGTCCAAACGTTTTTAGTCATATATGGTAACAATACAACGAAAGAGAAACATTCAAATGCAATAGAAGTGCGACATAATACCATTCAATACAAGCATGAAACTATAAGGCATAATCGATCTCACTTCGTTCATTAGATCAAATAAAAGTCGCTCGAGAGGAAGCTCGAAATCAAAAACACAGCCATTCGATAGGATGGTTAAGAACAAAAGTGATATAATATGAGGAAGTTATTGGAGCAGAAACGGAATAAAGGAGAAGCAACTAAGCATGCTAACATACATGACAAATGAAACACCCTCAATGCGATGGACAATTGTTCATCTAGTAAACCATAACGTATACGTGCCTTCCACTGCCCTCGGAATTATTGCAGGGGACCTCACATGGATCCTGGCACACTTGTATAAATTTCTCTGATGCAAAGTGTCCACAAACATGTCTACGACCTCATTAGGCACCGTCGACTTGGCATGATTTCCCTATAGAAGAGCACACATGAGGAATATGTTAAAACAACCAGCAAGCAGCATATAACCCTAGAGAGCAGTGTCAAAAGATACAGTCCATCAGCATTACAAAGCTACAATTTAGCCTATTTATATTATATGCAACCAAGAGAAGCTCTTCGATCTCCTAAGGAGACAACAATGTGTAGAAGAGACAGCCACCCCGTGTAAACAACGTATGCTTTGTTAAAAAGAAAACAGAAAACAAAATAGCCACTCGGCCATGACCATATGTATACTCTTGATAGGGCCATCATTGAAGCCACCCTGCTGGTACCATAGCCTGGAGATTCACAGGTAGATGTGTTGTTTCCACAAGGCCGAGGAAATGCCAGATAAGTCGACAAAAGGCGGCACTGGCGGGGTTGTAACCTATGAGAAGAGAGCAAGGGAGTAAGCAGCAACGGAAAACAATTGAAAAACAAGACAAGCGTGATTACCTTTTGAAAAACAAGCACGGCAGTGGTTGCAGGGCTCGATGGGTAGCAACGGCTAGGGTTGGGAGGGGGTCGGGGAAGAGAGGAGAGTGGACGGGTGGGGGAGAGAATGACCCGGTGCCCACCCAATCACCCCTGTGGCGGTTGGATATTTTTCCAACCAGGTGAAATGTCGAAAATGCCCTCGGTGGGCACCCAATTTTACACGCGGTGGCAAGCGGTTTCCACTACTAAAAAATCCGACGGCTGTAGATGACCGGGAAAATATCCGACGGGCGAGGGCGATCTGGGGCGAGATCCAACGGCCGGGATCGGTCCAGGAAAGCGATCGGACGGTCGACAGGCTCTAATCGTTGAGGAGGCTCGGTGGTGCTCCCTTCTCTTATTTCTGGATGTGCGCCTCCTGCTGAAGGTTTGCATGCATATCAAGGTCTTTCGCAGGTGTTTTATGTGGGATAGATGGCTAGCTGCCGCACTCGAGAACTGACTAAAAATTTTCCTGCGGACAAAATAGCATGGGAAAGCAGAGATCTTTTTGCAAACAAATTGATCTATGTAAAACAAAAGAAACTGAAAGAACAACACCTGATTTGGCGTCGTTTGAAAATCTCATCGAACCGCGACGACCGCCTAGCGGACTCTCAATGAAAGCACCAATGTCTTGGTGCGATGGTTGTTGGAAATATGCCTTAGAGGCAATAATAAAAGGATTATTATTATATTTCCTTGTTCATGATAATTGTCTTTATTCATGCTATAACTGTATTATCCGGAAATTGTAATACACGTGTGAATACATAGACCATAATATGTCCCTAGTAAGCCTCTAGTTGACTAGCTCGTTGATCAACAGATAGTCATGGTTTTCTGGCTATGGACATTGGATGTCGTTGATAACGGGATCACATCATTAGGAGAATGATGTGATGGACAAGACCCAATCCTAAGCATAGCACAAGATCGTGTAGTTCGTTTGCTAGAGCTTTTCCAATGTCAAGTATCTTTTCCTTAGACCATGAGATCGTGTAACTCCCGGATACCGTAGGAGTACTTTGAGTGTACCAAACGTCACAACGTAACTGGGTGACTATAAAGGTGCACTACAGGTATCTCTGAAAGTGTCTGTTGGGTTGACACGGATCGAGACTGGGATTTGTCACTCCGTATGACGGAGAGGTATCTCTGGGCCCACTCGGTAATGCATCATCATAATGAGCTCAAAGTGACCAAGTGTTTGGTCACGGGATCATGCATTACGGTACGAGTAAAGTGACTTGCCGGTAACGAGACTGAGCGAGGTATTGGGATACCGACGATCGAGTCTCGGGCAAGTAACGCACCGATTGACAAAGGGAATTGAATACAGGGTTGTTTGAATCCTCGACATCGTGGTTCATCCGATGAGATCATCGAGGAGCATGTGGGAGCCAACATGGGTATCCAGATCCCGCTGTTGGTTATTGCCCGAGAACCGTCTCGGTCTTGTCTACGTGTCTCCCGAACCCGTAGGGTCTACACGCTTAAGGTTCGGTGACGCTAGGGTTGGATGAATATGAGTATGCGGCAAACCAAATGTTGTTCGGAGTCCTGGATGAGATCCCGGACGTCACGAGGAGTTTCGGAATGGTTCGGAGGTAAAGAATTATATATAGGAAGTGCTGTTTCGGCCATCGGGAAAGTTTCGGGGTCACCCGGTATTGTACCGGGACCACCGGAAGGGTCCCGGGGGTCCACCGGGTGGGGCCACCTATCCCGGAGGGCCCCGTGGGCTGAGATGGGAGGGGGAACCAGCCCCTAGTGGGCTGGTGCGCCCCCCCCCCTTGGGCCTCCCCTGCGCCTAGGGTTGAAAACCCTGGGGGGGGGAGGCACACCACTTGCCTTGGGGGGTACTCCAACCCCCCTGGCCGCCACCCCCCTTGGGAGATTGCATCTCCCAGGGCCGGCGCCCCCCCTGGGGGCCTATATAAAGGAGGGCAAGGGGGAGGGCAGCCGCACCCTTGTTTCTTGGCGCCTCCCTCCCCCTGCTACACCTCTTCCTCCTCCCGTAGTAGCTTGGCGAAGCCCAGCCGGAGTTCTGCTGCATCCACCACCACGCCGTCGTGCTGCTGGATCATCATCAACCTCTCCTTCCCCCTTGCTGGATCAAGACGGAGGAGACGTCACGCTGACCGTACATGTGTTGAACGCGGAGGTGCCGTCCGTTCGGCGCTAGGATCTCCGGTGATAGGATCACGATGAGAACGACTACTTCAACCCCGTTCTTTTGAACGCTTCCGCTCGCGATCTACAAAGTGGTATGTAGATGCATCTCTCCTTTCACTCGTTGCTTAGATGAACTCATAGATGGATCTTGGTGAAACCGTAGGAAAATTTTTAATTTTCTGCAACGTTCCCCAACAGTGGTATCAGAGCCAGGTTTATGCGTAGTTCTCTATTGCACGAGTAGAACACAATTTTGTTGTGGGCGTAGATCTTGTCAACTTGCTTGCCGCTACTAGTCTTATTTTGCTCCAGCGGTATTGTGGGATGAAGCGGCCCGGACCAACCTTACACGTACGCTTACGTGAGACCGGTTTCACCGACTGACATGCACTAGTTGCATAAGGTGGCTAGCGGGTGTCTGTCTCTCCCACTTTAGTTGGAGCGGATTCGACGAAAAGGGTCCTTATGAAGGGTAAATAGAAGTTGACAAATCACGTTGTGGCTTTAACGTAGGTAAGAAAACGTTCTTGCTAGATCACCTATAGAAGCCACGTAAAAACTTGCAACAACAATTACAGGACGTCTAACTTGTTTTTGCAGCAAGTGTCTTGTGATGTGATATGGCCAAAAGTTGTGATGAATGATGAATGATATATTGTGATGTATGAGATCATGTTCTTGTAATAGGAATCACGACTTGCATGTCGATGAGTATGACAACCGGCAGGAGCCATAGGAGTTGTCTTTATTTTTTGTATGACCTGCGTGTCATTGAAGAACGCCATGTAAATTACTTTACTTTATTGCTAAACGCGTTAGCCATAGAAGTAGAAGTAGTCGTTGGCGTGACAACTTCATGAAGACACGATGATGGAGATCATGGTGTCATGCCGGTGACAAAGATGATCATGGAGCCCCGAAGATGGAGATCAAAGGAGCTATATGATATTGGCCATATCATGTCACTACTATATAATTGCATGTGATGTTTATTATGTTTATGCATCTTGTTTACTTAGAACGACGGTAGTAAATAAGATGATCCCTTATAACAATTTCAAGAAGTGTTCTCCCCTAACTGTGCACCGTTGCTAAAGTTCGTCGTTTCGAAGCACCACGTGATGATCGGGTGTGATAGATTCTTACGTTCACATACAACGGGTGTAAGACAGTTTTACACATGAAAACACTTAGGGTTAACTTGACGAGCCTAGCATGTGCAGACATGGCCTCGGAACACAGAGACCGAAAGGTCGAACACGAGTCGTATAGAAGATACGATCAACATGGAGATGTTCATCGACGATGACTAGTCCGTCTCACGTGATGATCGGACACGGCCTAGTTGACTCGGATCGTGTAACACTTAGATGACTAGAGGGATGTCTAATCTGAGTGGGAGTTCATTGTAATAACTTTATTAGATGAACTTAAATATCATGAACTTAGTCTAAAACCTTTGCAAATATGTCTTGTAGATCAAATGGCCAACGCTCATGTGAACATGAACTTTAATGCGTTCCTAGAGAAAACCAAGCTGAAAGATGATGGCAGCAACTATACGGACTGGGTCCGGAACCTAAGGATCATCCTCATAGCTGCCAGGAAACAATATGTCCTAGAAGGACCGCTAGGTGATGCACCCGTTCCAGAGAACCAAGACGTTATGAACGCTTGGCAGTCTCGTGCTGATGATTACTCCCTTGTTCAGTGTGGCATGCTTTACAGCTTAGAACCGGGGCTCCAAAAGCGTTTTGAGCAACACGGAGCATATGAGATGTTCGAGGAGCTGAAACTAGTTTTCCAAGCTCATGCCCGGGTCGAGAGATATGAAGTCTCCACCAAGTTCTATAGTTGTAAGATGGAGGAAAATAGTTCTGTCAGTGAGCACATACTCAAAATGTCTGGGTTGCACAACCGCCTGTCCCAGCTGGACATTAACCTCCCGGACGAGGCGGTCATTGACAGAATCCTTCAGTCGCTCCCACCAAGCTACAAGAGCTTTGTGATGAACTACAATATGCAGGGGATGGTGAAGACCATTCCTGAAGTATTTTCAATGCTGAAGTCAGCAGAGGTAGAAATCAAGAAGGAACATCAAGTGTTGATGGTCAATAAAACCACTAAGTTCAAGAAGGGCAAGGGCAAGAAGAACTTCAAGAAAGACGGCAAGCATGTTGCCGCGCCCGGTAAGCCAGTTGCCGGGAAGAAGTCAAAGAATGGACCCAAGCCTGAGACTGAGTGCTTTTATTGCAAAGGGAATGGTCACTGGAAGCGGAACTGCCCCAAATACTTAGCGGGCAAGAAGGCCGGCAACACCAAAGGTATATTTGATATACATGTAATTGATGTGTACCTTACCAGTACTCGTAGTAACTCCTGGGTATTTGATACCGGTGCCGTTGCTCATATTTGTAACTCACAGCAGGAGCTGCGGAATAAGCGGAGACTGACGAAGGACGAGGTGACGATGCGCGTCGGGAATGGTTCCAAGGTCGATGTGATAGCCGTCGGCACGCTACCTCTACATTTACCAACGGGATTAGTTTTAAACCTTAATAATTGTTATTTGGTGCCAAGTTTGAGCATGAACATTGTATCTAGATCTCGTTTGATACGAGATGGCTACTCATTTAAATCCAAGAATAATGGTTGTTCTATTTATATGAGAGATATGTTTTATGGTCATGCCACGATGGTCAATGGTTTATTCTTAATGAATCTCGAGCGTAATATTACACATATTCATAGTGTGAATACCAAAAGATGTAAAGTTGATAACGATAGTCCCACATACTTGTGGCACTGCCGCCTTGGTCACATTGGTGTCAAGCGCATGAAGAAGCTCCATGCAGATGAACTTTTAGAGTCTCTCGATTATGGATCGTTTGACACATGCGAACCATGCCTAATGGGCAAAATGACCAAGACTCTGTTCTCCAGAACAATGGAGCGAGCAACCAACTTGTTGGAAATCATACATACCGATGTGTGCGGTCCAATGAGCGTTGAAGCTCGCGGAGGATATCGTTATGTTCTCACTCTCACTGATGACTTGAGTAGATATGGGTATGTCTACTTTATGAAACACAAGTCTGAGACCTTCGAAAAGTTCAAGGAATTTCAGAATGAGGTGGAGAATCAACGTGACCGAAAGATAAAGTTCCTACGATCAGATCGTGGAGGAGAATATTTAAGTCACGAATTTGGTACGCACTTAAGGAAATGTGGAATCGTTTCACAACTCACGCCGCCTGGAACACCTCAACGTAACGGTGTGTCCGAACGTCGTAATTGCACTCTATTGGATATGGTGCGGTCTATGATGACTCTTACCGATTTACCGCTATCATTTTGGGGATACGCTCTAGAGACAGCTACATTCACTTTAAATAGGGCACCTTCTAAATCCGTTGAGACGACACCGTATGAATTATGGTTTGGGAAGAAACCTAAGCTATCGTTTCTAAAAGTTTGGGGATGCGATGCTTATGTCAAGAAAATTCAACCTGAAAAGCTCGAACCCAAGTCGGAAAAATGCGTCTTCATAGGATACCCTAAGGAAACCTTTGGGTACACCTTCTACTTAAGATCCGAGGGCAAGATATTTGTTGCCAAGAACGGATCCTTTCTGGAAAAAGAGTTTCTCTCGAAAGAAGTAAGTGGGAGGAAAGTAGAACTCGATGAAGTACTACCTCTCGAACAGGAAAGTAGTGCAGCTCAGGAAAATGTTCCTGTGATGCCTACACCAATTGAAGAGGAAAATAATGATGATGATCAAGGTACTTCGGATCAAGTTGCTACTGAACTTCGTAGGTCCACAAGGACACATTCCGCAACAGAGTGGTATGGCAACCGTGTCCTGGAAACCATGTTGTTAGACAAGAGTGAACCTTCGAACTATGAAGAAGCGATGGCGGGCCCAGATTCCAACAAATGGCTTGAAGCCATGAAATCCGAGATAGAATCCATGTATGAAAACAAAGTATGGACTTTGACAGACTTGCCCGATGATCGGCGAGCGATAGAAAACAAATGGATTTTTAAGAAGAAGACGGACGCGGATGGTAATGTTACCATCTATAAAGCTTGACTTGTCGCAAAGGGTTATCGACAAGTTCAAGGGGTTGACTACGATGAGACATTCTCTCCCGTAGCGAAGCTGAAGTCCGTCCGAATCATGTTAGCAATTGCCGCATACTATGATTATGAGATATGGCAGATGGACGTCAAAACGGCATTCCTTAACGGACAACTTAAGGAAGAGCTGTATATGACGGAGGAGACATCACGCTGACTGTACGTGTGTTGAACACGGAGGTGCCGTCCATTCGGCGCTAGGATCTCCGGTGATAGGATCACGACGAGAACGACTACTTCAACCCCGTTCTTTTGAACGCTTCCGCTCGCGATCTACAAAGTGGTATGTAGATGCATCTCTCCTTTCACTCGTTGGTTAGATGAACTCATAGATGGATCTTGGTGAAACCGTAGGAAAAATTTTAATTTTCTGCAACGTTCCCCAACAATGGTAACATGGACACAGGGTTTTACCCAGGTTCGGGCTCTCTCGAAGAGATAATACCCTACATCCTGTTTTTGATTGCATTCATATGGGGCGATAGAACAGAGTACATGTATATACCACGAGATTGTTCTAATGAATATAAGTTGATCTATTGACTAGCCTGGCCTCGGTTTATATAACACACCGGAGGCCTAGGATTTTTAGGAGAGTCCTTGGCTTGCGTCAAGTCGTGTGGAGTCTTCTTTGTATGCGGCATGGGCTGCCTAAAGTGGCCTATCGGTGTCAAAACCGACGGATCTCGGGTAGGGGGTCCCGAACTGTGCGTCTAGGCGGATGGTAACAGGAGACAAGGGACACGATGTTTTTACCCAGGTTCGGGCCCTCTCGATGGAGGTAAAACCCTACTCCTGCTTGATTGATATTGACGATATGGGTAGTACAAGAGTGGATCTACCACGAGATCAAGGAGGCTAAACCCTAGAAGCTAGCCTATGGTATGATTGTTGTAATGGTTGTGTTGTTCTACAGACTAAAACTCTCCGGTTTATATAGACACAAGAGAGGGCTAGGGTTACACAGAGTCGGTTACAATGGTAGGAGATCTACATATCCGTATCGCCAAGCTTGCCTTCCACGCCAAGGAAAGTCCCATCCGGACACGGGACGAAGTCTTCAATCTTGTATCTTCATAGTCTTGGAGTCCGGCTGACGATGATAGTCCGGCTGTCCGGACACCCCCTAGTCCAGGACTCCCTCATGGCCCATTAGTGAATATCCGTGGGGATCCTCGGCCCGATCCAGCTTGTCAGGAGACGACGTGGTGAGTACCCCTAGTCCAGGACACCATCAACCCCCCTGTCGCAGTCACTCACTAGGTGACGGTTCCGAACACCGTCGCGGAAAGGGGTTAAAAACCGTTTGTATAGCACCGCCGCGTATCAGTGTTATGTCTTATTTTGTAGGGATCCCTAATACGATGAATGTGGTCTCAATAATCCCCTTCATTTTTGTGGGTCTTTCCGGGCTCATCCTTAACCACTACGAAAGCTACTGTAGGCCATGGTGCAGATTTGATGCTTATGCGGATTTTGGTTCCTGTTTTAACTCTAATTAATATATGAAACAATCTATTGTTATATTTTATCGTGCTGGCAGCTCATAGAGGGGTCTCTACACACTCGTATTTGCTGGTTTGTTTGTGACATAACCAGGAACTTGTAGATATACGAAGGGTTTGTTTGTGAACTTTAGATTAGAAGTTGAAGAGTTGGTAATGTTTGGCACGGGTTGCTTATCGAGCCCGTTTGATAGGTAGTAGGCGGAAGTAATAGGTCTTTGCTATCTCATGTTTGCGGCTTACATTAAACGCATAAATCGGCCTCATCAGATTGACTCATCCCCTCCCCCAGCGCCTATGTGATTTTGGCAAAGAAAAAAACTACATTTCGTGTAAGATTCATGCTAATCTAAATATAATATCCAGGAAGAAGTTTTAGGAGTATCGTAAATATAGTTTTCTATTACATTTAACAAATTTGACCACATAAGTGTTATTATTTCAGTTAGTTTAGTCTCATTCAAAAGTTACATTTTACAATATAAGTTACATAACTTGTTACCATTTTGATACACTCGCATTTAGGAAAATATTTATATTGAGTCTTTGTAGACATAGGGAAAACTAAAAATAAATATGAAATTATATGCCTCTATGGATTAGTCTACATTTTTTAGAGATTTTATGGTCTGGTTAAATTTATTTGTTGCAAATTAGTTATGTTGATTTCAAGTTAGTTTCTCATGTTTAGAGTGTCTTTACGTGGAAATTATATGCGAGAGCTGTGGATGAACCATGAGACCAACCATCTTCCATCTAATTTAATAAATAGTAAAGGTAAATATAGGTAGAAGTCTGTGCCCATTATAGTGTCATTAGACATCGTGACAAAGAATTTGATCTAGAGCGAAACATTTGACAGACATCTCGATGGAAGTTTCTAGAGAGTATGTTTGTCTATACCTTTTCTTAGAGAAGACACCCAAAGGGCATCTTACATATGATATTTATCAATGAAAACAGTAGTTAGTACAAAAGGGGATAGGTTGACATAAAATGACCTCTAAAACTAAGATCACATTGAAATCCTTTTTGACCAGTCTTCTTCCTTTGACTGTTTGCTGTTTGTTGGAACTTGCATGAACATGCAGTAAGGGGGGATACTTGTACTGTAATCAACCTCACAATATAAGGCTTTGAAGACAACAATAGCCACCCACTACTCGCAACGAGAACTAGTAATCGCTGAAGAGCATTGTTGATGAATCACCCCAGGCAGTGAAGGCATGCGATCCATCACCACAAATACAGAGGGTTGAACAAATTAGACTTTGTCGTACATTGCACTTATAGAGAGGTCAAAGTCGCCGCACAAAAAGTTAGCCAACAACCTCCTTTGGTTGACATAACCAACTGTCAAGACCTGAAGGGAGCCAACATATCTCACATCACCTACCCTCATTGGCCTTCCGTAGGTGTCCAATCGAACATCCTCGAGGTAGGGAGATGCCAAAGAATGATTATTCCAAAATGCCATTGTCACCGCCACCTCATCGATGTCATCATGGAACCAAAACGTAAGGAAGAAACATGAAACTACTATTGAATGGGATGTACTACGCAACACAATAAATAACATGAGATCACACCCAAGAACACAATGAAGATGACATGATAGATCTAATCTCACCCACAAGAGTGTAGCGGAGAGGAAGATGTTAGTGAAGATTTGACAATTCCCGCAGCTAGGTTATACCTCCCAGCCACGAGAATTGTTTCACCGATGCAAGAGTCAAAGTACATGACCCCTCTACGGTATCCACACATCCAGAAGTACTGATTTGGCAATACTCTGTCGTCCAGGAAAAAATTTGGCAACAGAAAACTAGAGGGAGAAGAGCCTAGCGGTTATCCTTCGGGTTCTCAACTAGACGGAGGATAGAGGAGCGCTGTCGGTGTCAAAACCGGCGGATCTCGGGTAGGGGGTCCCGAACTGTGTGTCTAGGCGGATGGTAACAGGAGACAAGGGACACGATGTTTTTACCCAGGTTCGGGCCCTCTCGATGGAGGTAAAACCCTACTCCTGCTTGATTGATATTGATGATATGGGTAGTACAAGAGGGGATCTACCACGAGATCAAGGAGGCTAAACCATAGAAGCTAGCCTATGATATGATTGGTGTAATGGTTGTGTTGTCCTACGGACTAAAACCCTCCAGTTTATATAGACACCGGAGAGGGCTAGGGTTACACAGAGTCGGTTACAATGGTAGGAGATCTACATATCCGTATCGCCAAGCTTGCCTTCCACGCCAAGGAAAGTCCCATCCGGACACGGGACGAAGTCTTCAATCTTGTATCTTCATAGTCTTGGAGTCCGGCTGACGATGATAGTCCGGCTGTCCGGACACCCCCTAGTCCAGGACTCCCTCATGGCCCATTAGTGAATATCCGTGGGGATCCTCGGCCCGATCCAGCTTGTCAGGAGACGACGTGGTGAGTACCCCTAGTCCAGGACACCATCAACCCCCCTGTCGCAGTCACTCACTAGGTGACGGTTCCGAACACCGTCGCGGAAAGGGGTTAAAAACCGTTTGTATAGCACCGCCGCGTATCAGTGTTATGTCTTATTTTGTAGGGATCCCTAATACGATGAATGTGGTCTCAATAATCCCCTTCATTTTTGTGGGTCTTTCCGGGCTCATCCTTAACCACTACGAAAGCTACTGTAGGCCATGGTGCAGATTTGATGCTTATGCGGATTTTGGTTCCTGTTTTAACTCTAATTAATATATGAAACAATCTATTGTTATATTTTATCGTGCTGGCAGCTCATAGAGGGGTCTCTACACACTCGTATTTGCTGGTTTGTTTGTGACATAACCAGGAACTTGTAGATATACGAAGGGTTTGTTTGTGAACTTTAGATTAGAAGTTGAAGAGTTGGTAATGTTTGGCACGGGTTGCTTATCGAGCCCGTTTGATAGGTAGTAGGCGGAAGTAATAGGTCTTTGCTATCTCATGTTTGCGGCTTACATTAAACGCATAAATCGGCCTCATCAGATTGACTCATCCCCTCCCCCAGCGCCTATGTGATTTTGGCAAAGAAAAAAACTACATTTCGTGTAAGATTCATGCTAATCTAAATATAATATCCAGGAAGAAGTTTTAGGAGTATCGTAAATATAGTTTTCTATTACATTTAACAAATTTGACCACATAAGTGTTATTATTTCAGTTAGTTTAGTCTCATTCAAAAGTTACATTTTACAATATAAGTTACATAACTTGTTACCATTTTGATACACTCGCATTTAGGAAAATATTTATATTGAGTCTTTGTAGACATAGGGAAAACTAAAAATAAATATGAAATTATATGCCTCTATGGATTAGTCTACATTTTTTAGAGATTTTATGGTCTGGTTAAATTTATTTGTTGCAAATTAGTTATGTTGATTTCAAGTTAGTTTCTCATGTTTAGAGTGTCTTTACGTGGAAATTATATGCGAGAGCTGTGGATGAACCATGAGACCAACCATCTTCCATCTAATTTAATAAATAGTAAAGGTAAATATAGGTAGAAGTCTGTGCCCATTATAGTGTCATTAGACATCGTGACAAAGAATTTGATCTAGAGCGAAACATTTGACAGACATCTCGATGGAAGTTTCTAGAGAGTATGTTTGTCTATACCTTTTCTTAGAGAAGACACCCAAAGGGCATCTTACATATGATATTTATCAATGAAAACAGTAGTTAGTACAAAAGGGGATAGGTTGACATAAAATGACCTCTAAAACTAAGATCACATTGAAATCCTTTTTGACCAGTCTTCTTCCTTTGACTGTTTGCTGTTTGTTGGAACTTGCATGAACATGCAGTAAGGGGGGATACTTGTACTGTAATCAACCTCACAATATAAGGCTTTGAAGACAACAATAGCCACCCACTACTCGCAACGAGAACTAGTAATCGCTGAAGAGCATTGTTGATGAATCACCCCAGGCAGTGAAGGCATGCGATCCATCACCACAAATACAGAGGGTTGAACAAATTAGACTTTGTCGTACATTGCACTTATAGAGAGGTCAAAGTCGCCGCACAAAAAGTTAGCCAACAACCTCCTTTGGTTGACATAACCAACTGTCAAGACCTGAAGGGAGCCAACATATCTCACATCACCTACCCTCATTGGCCTTCCGTAGGTGTCCAATCGAACATCCTCGAGGTAGGGAGATGCCAAAGAATGATTATTCCAAAATGCCATTGTCACCGCCACCTCATCGATGTCATCATGGAACCAAAACGTAAGGAAGAAACATGAAACTACTATTGAATGGGATGTACTACGCAACACAATAAATAACATGAGATCACACCCAAGAACACAATGAAGATGACATGATAGATCTAATCTCACCCACAAGAGTGTAGCGGAGAGGAAGATGTTAGTGAAGATTTGACAATTCCCGCAGCTAGGTTATACCTCCCAGCCACGAGAATTGTTTCACCGATGCAAGAGTCAAAGTACATGACCCCTCTACGGTATCCACACATCCAGAAGTACTGATTTGGCAATACTCTGTCGTCCAGGAAAAAATTTGGCAACAGAAAACTAGAGGGAGAAGAGCCTAGCGGTTATCCTTCGGGTTCTCAACTAGACGGAGGATAGAGGAGCGCTGTCGGTGTCAAAACCGGCGGATCTCGGGTAGGGGGTCCCGAACTGTGTGTCTAGGCGGATGGTAACAGGAGACAAGGGACACGATGTTTTTACCCAGGTTCGGGCCCTCTCGATGGAGGTAAAACCCTACTCCTGCTTGATTGATATTGATGATATGGGTAGTACAAGAGGGGATCTACCACGAGATCAAGGAGGCTAAACCATAGAAGCTAGCCTATGATATGATTGGTGTAATGGTTGTGTTGTCCTACGGACTAAAACCCTCCAGTTTATATAGACACCGGAGAGGGCTAGGGTTACACAGAGTCGGTTACAATGGTAGGAGATCTACATATCCGTATCGCCAAGCTTGCCTTCCACGCCAAGGAAAGTCCCATCCGGACACGGGACGAAGTCTTCAATCTTGTATCTTCATAGTCTTGGAGTCCGGCTGACGATGATAGTCCGGCTGTCCGGACACCCCCTAGTCTAGGACTCCCTTAAGCGCAATACATATGCAGGGTGCCTCCAAATGCCCCCGCCCCCCCACACACATACACATTTATATGTGGCCAACGGGCTAACCGACTTTGGGAAGAGGCAACCTCCTCCTTTGCTTTGGCACACTAGCTAGGGGAGGAGTCCCTCCCCCCCAAACGTGTCTTGCATAAGGGAATGCACCACTAATTGG